>NC_142717.1:30972682-31298364 GCF_055471065.1 Atractosteus spatula | reverse complement strand
ACGTTTGACAAGTACTGACCGGGTCCAGCCTTTGCTTAGCGTCGGAAATCTGGCAAGGTCAGGCTACAAGGTCAAAAAAGCTGTGCTGTTGGTACTTTCCATTTCCCATTCATTAGTTCAGGAAAGGAAACATGTTCCTCATTATACTGAATGTCCAGCTGGGATTCTTCATCCTCTTGACCTCATAAACTTCTATTTCAAGTCTTTTTCCATGCAGAATAGTTTTGGCTCATGGAACAGGTATCTATGTGCTTTGCTTCCCATTTCTAGTATGAATTTGTAATCCGATGTCCTTGTCCTTCAGCTGGGACATGCATCATCAAACCTTCTCTGCAACCATTTCCGTAGCTGAAAGAATGCACTGTAGTGTGTTTATTTATATGTGGCTGGGTTAGTGTCGCTTGCTGTTCTGACATTGTTCATCTATGCTGGCATACATTAAAGCTGAATACTGAGAGACTGTGTGGAGAAGCGTCTTTTATCAGATGGCTGAGAGGTGTAGCACCAAATTGATTCCCCCCGAAACGTTCTGAGGCCTGAGAAGTCTTCAGAAGCTGCATCTATGGTAAAAAAGGGCGGGACAAAGGACACTGCAGAGGCACAAGATGGATCGGATGTCGCTGCTCAATGATATTAAGAGGGAATGAAGTGTCTGTGGTAATGACTTATGTCTCTTACCTAGAGAAAGTTCGTATCCCTGTGTCACTTTTAAATGTGTATCAGCAGCAAGAACAGCGTAAAAGTGGAGCATCTATAATAACACGCACAAGCCAGAACACACCAGGAAGTAATTATTATATAAACCTGACAAATCTTTCGCGATAAACCATAACAGCTGTCTGTTTGGGAGCTATTAGAAAATACTGTTGGAAAAATTGTACATGATTACCACGTCTAACAGGAAGGATGGCAGGTTTAGTCATACTGTATGCGTTACAGTTCACAGGTTCATGGTCACAGTGAGATCTATTAATGAGCACATTTTATACATTTGACAGCACATCATCCGTAAAATGGACTGTTGATCAGCTGTGTGCAGTGTCCTGTGTGTAGCTTCAGTTTGCCAGTGCTTGATAGCAATAGCAAAACAAGCGTAGCATTCTGTCCGTGACCAGAGAACATCATTCACAGTGCAGAAAGGGTCGATGTGCTTTTTCTTCTGCATGTGAACACGGCAAGCTGAGGGGTACTGTTCTTTCACTCTAACCCATCATTCGGTATTATCATTTTTTTGAAGGTCCATCACTGCTGACAAACAAGTGTTGGGGTGATGCGTTTTGAGCCTCTCTGACCACCCTCCTCCCCATTAGGGTATTGGGGTGATCACTGTGCTCCCAGGCCTTCTCACACAGTCAGCGATTCCAGATTGGGTGGGTGCATTAAAAAAGAGAATTGACAGTTCTACACGTTGGAATGCGGTGTATTCACAGGAAATATGGTAGCCTTGATTAGTTACCTGTTCACGCTTGGGTATGAGAAGTTTTTGAGGCTTTTTGTGGAAAATGTTGTACTTTTTTTGTGTACAGTAGGTTCACTTTTCTGAGTCTCGTGTAAAGATCACTTGAAACCTAATTAAGATTTTTCTTACAGACTTAAATTGGCAATGTTAATAGGTTTGTGTGAACATTTTGACACCAAGAGATAAACCAAATTCAGGTGTGACTCTCCTTTAAGGGAAGAATGCTTGTTTAATCCCCAAAATACTGCTTCTGAGCTCATTTCTCCCGTAACCACTCAGTATCTGTAAGTGTCAATTAATTCCTCAAAACAGGTTTGGAGCTGGGAGACTTTTTTTTCCATTAGAAAGTAGTGCTGAGAATTAGGCAGAGTAAGGGTTCCCTTCCCAAGCAAAGTTAATTCACAGTCTTTTAAATGAGCCAATTATATATCCTTCCAGCCCCTACATTTATTTTAGTGAGAGAGAGCCCGTAGGAAGTGGAGCTCAAATGTTCTGTGCTATTCAATAAGTCTAGAGCTTATTCTAATCTTCAATTTGTTTATGGGATTTTCATACAGTATAAAGTGAGCTGTCAAATCAAACAGCTGTGTTGTGTAAACTGTGCACCTCGGAGCTAGAAATTTTAAAGAGCAGCACCCTCCCAAAGACCCTGAACAGCTTCATCGAGCTCATCGCCAGGTCTTTCCACTCCTGACAGCCATCAGAGACTCCCATGGCGGTCTCCTCACTAGCAAGCTCTGGGTGGTGCACTGGAGCACTTTTCCCATACTTCCCTTTGTATGTGTGCCGCAGTTTTAGAAGGGTTACAAAGCAGTTGCCAAATACTGTACCTTTGCCAGCACCTCAGCGCCGATGCGGGGTCAGAAACCAGTTCAGCAGATTAAGCCTCAGCTGGGGTCTTCCCGCTGTAACCCGCGCTTTGTTCCTTGTGTTTCCGAAGGGGCCACAAGCGCAAGCTGCAGGAGGCCAAGGAAGGAGACGACGACTCGGGCAGCGAGTCCAGCAAGGCGTCGAGTAACGAGGACGAGGAAGGCAGCAGTTCGGAAGCGGACAAAATGGCCGCCGCTCTCGAAGCGGAGCTCAATGACTTCATGTGATGGGAACGGCCCGCTGGTCCCGGGGGGGAGACTTCTGCTCTTGTCGTTTCAGAGCCGCGAGGTCGTCGTTCATGTGCGAAACCCCACAGTGGCCACCCTGTGTGAATGAAATGAAACCAGCAGTGTGTGTTTGGGGAGGCTCGGTGTGTGTATAGTTATACGGCTAGAATAGAGAATTTTAGCAGTTTATGTGAAATATTAAAAAAAGGAGAATAAAAGCTGTTTTAATGTTTTATTGTGAAATAAAATAGATGAAAACTTGTTTTGTGTATGTTTTATTTGGGTTACTTTGTTTTTTATAAATGTAAAAAAAAAAAGAAAAATGGTCAGGTATGCCAAAGAGTTTAAACAGGGCACTTCTGAGCCTGCAACAATGTTTTTTCCTGCTTTTCTTTCTGTTTTTAATGAGTAATTGACATTGTATTTCATTACAGCCACGTAACTAGCAGCACCATACAGAAAACTTTTGAATATATGGAAAAATTAGATTTTTCAACAGTAACCTTAACATATGAGCCAGATTTGTCTACCCATGATAAAACAAGGTTCAACTATAACGATTAAGGAGTGGGTACTCTGGGTTTATCCTACCTGGTATTCTCCTTGTCTTGTCTTTTACGAGACGATTGTGGAATTTTAAGATTGTAACAGCTGCTGCACTATGCTTTCCAAAAACGGGGTTCTGTAGAGTGTAGTTTTTCAGTTTTGCTCTACTCAAACTTTGGATTTTGAACACATCACTCTCTGATCCTTTACTGCCATACAGTGTGGTTTCAGCCCTTGAGCCTGAAAAAAAAAATCTGCCATCATGTTTGAGACTTTTTGTTATTTTGTTTGAAATGGCAAGACTGATGTAAAGTTTTTGTATATTCTATTTCATATTTGACCTCCAGGAATAATTCTTTTCATTTAATAAAGATTTGTTTTTTAAGTGCTGTCAGAATCCTGTTTTTTTCCGTTTTCTCTGATAAAAGAATGATGTTGGTGAGTGACTGATTGAGGAACAGGAGAATCGGATATTGCTTGGTCATGCATTTATACCTGTGTGAAGGGAGATAAAGCACCTAGCAGTAAAATATTACAGTCTCTGAAGAAATGAGGCCCTCCTCACTAGTAGGGTGAGGCAGAGGCTGGTGACACACCAGAATGGAGGTAATATTCAGCTTAATGCAGACCGATGAAGCCGTGGACTTCACAGTTTTGTTCATACGATGCTTTAAACTGTACCTTCACTCTGACTTATTTCTGTTAAATACAGCAGTGGAAGTCAGATGAGTTCTGGAGTAGTAGTACAGTAGAAAATCCATAAACATGACATCACCTCCAACCCGTGGCTTATGACTCGGGTGACAAGTGTGCTTTCTATATTTGTCCCTCCGACGCTGTTGTGAAGAGAGTGGCATTCCTTCTAAGGTGCAGTCCTGCCTTGTGTCCTGTTTTTCTGGGATAGGCTCCAGGTTGCTGCAACCCTTCCCATGAATCAGTGGTCTTCTAATCGTCGAACAACAGAACTCTTGTGCCGTTTCTTCATTCGTGTCTTGATATTGCTTCCTTGTATGTACAGTACGTTTCTTTTATGTTTATTAAAGCTAATTATCTCATATTATCTTACATTGTCTGTCAAAGTACGGTTGGCTTTTCCCAGAATGCTTGATAAAACCATTAATTAACCCTGGTAATGCAGTCATGTTTTATTCTTTATAAAGTGGCCAGCTTTTTGTAGTGAAGCTAAAAGCTGATGAAATTAAATTCAATTTAAACTTCTCCTTATTCATTTTATGGAGATCTCTACTCATTGCTATTTGGCACTTTGGGTCCAGACACTATTATAACTATTTTAAAAGAGCACTTACTGTAACATTACAAGCAAGTCTAATCTGAATATCCTGAGGACATGGGTCCAAATTTAAAAACAGGTAGTTATGCCGAATGACAAAAACTGCCACTTGAGTCTGCATATATTTTATTCAGTTATTTTCTGCTGTCATAGTACAGACATTTAGGGATTCAGTTGAGATAGTGTGTTGGATTTAGCATTTCTTTAAATAATGGTTATTGGATTAACATAAATAATTGGTATGTATTTTAAAATCATCAGAAAACATTTTACCATTTACATTTATTAGAGCACTACTGAAGAGTACTAATCTTTGTCCAGCTACCCTTTATAAAAATATCAGAAAAATGTATATTTCATCTCCTCCCTGGCTTTGATCCTTTCTGTTTGAAATGATAAACTTTACTTGCATTGATCACTTAACAGCCCATGGAAAATGGATTTAAAAAAGAACAGGAATTGAGCCAGGCCAGGGGGTGGTTTTCAGAGACAAATGAATTATATCGTGTGAGTTCCTGAATCCTTTTTTCTTCCAATATGTTTCGAAAATTTCTCCATGGTAAATCTCATTATATCACAGGTACTGCCCTGGCTGTTCATCAACACTTTAGACCATGCACTCCACACAGCAAAACATCAGTTTTTTTTATTTTTCAGAAGTCTTCTTGGGTGGAGCAGCCGTTTTTTCGGGTCGTACAATTTTCAAACCATTTCCCAACTGACAACAGACAAAACAATTCGGAAAGCTAAAAGCCCTGGAAACTACTGTTACACACAGGTGGTAATACAGACATAAATACTGTATGCAAAAATAGATGGAGAAAATCAAGAAAGCAATTATAGACTTCACTCTAAAGCAGTAAAGAGTCCTTCTAGGAAGATGTAGTAACAGTACATTGCCAAATGTATAGGCCTTCCTAATCATTTATATTTCCAGAGCTCTTGGTTTTCCTCTGTGCTCTCCCCCATTCACAGTGACAAGCAATTGTACTGTATATGCCATCACACTTCACTGCTCTTGGAAGATATGAAGGACATGTGGCCTCACTGTCCAAGTCACATGGGGTAAAATGCTGCTTTCATGGTGACATGAGTTCCCAGATCTTTCAAGAGAGTTCAAACCCTCAGCTCCACAGGTCTGGGCTGCTTAGGGGCTTTGTGGGACCTGCATGAGCAGCTCGAACACTGAGCTCGACGAGATGACATTGTGCCCACAAGTCGGGAGCCTTTGAAAGATCGGACGCTTACCCAAATTACATCCCGGTGAGAGGCACAGACAAATCACTTGCCTTTATGCTGTGCAGGTCAAAATAAAAACACTTCTGTGCCCTCTGTCTCAGACCCAACGTGACTAGTCTGTAGAACTTTAGGTCCCTCAGAAAGTGCAGATTCCCATCACAGGACTGTGCCTGTAGATCCCAAACCACAGCTGATGTGTCCAATGTTTGAGAAAGAAAGTGAGCCCAGAGGAGCAGAGATCCTTCTGTATCTGTAGGATCGTGTGGTTGCTGCTTTGCAACCTGCAGTGCTTTGTTACAGTATACGAGCAGTGGAGGTAGTCTGTGAAATAAAAATCAAGGAAGTATTTAAAAATCTTTTTTTTGTTTTGTTTGTTTGCTTGCTTGTTGCGTTGCTCAGGCAATGCTCACATGTGGAAAGACTCTGGTCTCCTTGGTGACACAACAGCTACAGCTAGCATCAGCCTTCTTGAGTTTCTACTGTATATCACATAATAAAAACTAGTGTGATTCTTAAATTTCTCATGGAGTAACCCTTCATTAATTCAATGCCTTTCCAATGGCAAACACATTTAATTATGAACCCAAAGGAAACTTCATAAGTCTTTGTTTCATCAGGAAGGCTTTAAAATGGAGATGATGAAGTAAAAAACACTGTTGATGGTTCCAGACATCATATGGGATGAACAAAAGTAATTTAAAAAAGATCATAAACCTCCATTCTGTCTTACAAGGTGCTAAAGCAGTTATTTTGCGATTTTCTTTGTGGGTCATATTATGGCTTTTACTCATACATGTAGTTTCCTCCCTTACAAATCATCCTGGGTAGCTCTTAAAACCATGGCTGCATGGTTACATTCATAAATCTTGTATAACTCGATGTATAAAGTGTTAATACCTTGTAGAATCTAGGCTTTATTAATAATTAACTACACATTCATTACAAAATGTCAGTGTTCCAATTTATAAATGTTTTATTAATGCATAGTGGTAAATAGCGAACCACTGCGAAGAAGCGACTTGTAAACTAAAGCATCACCAGTTTCTGTCCGAGCATGATATGTACTGTATGATACTCAATCAAAAAGACCCTATCTATGGCAAGCTGCAAATGTCAGTGCTCAATACCATGTCCTTGCACTCTTAAAGAGATTATTAGTATCCTGATCATCAGAAAAATACAGGAGTCACCTGCATTTATCTTTTCCACATTTGCACAGGAGAGATGGACGTAAAAAACATTCTCACGCATTACACTACCTAACAGATAAGGCAGCTTGTTGGGATTGAATGAATGTTCCCTTACTGTCTAAATACCGTGCTGAAGAGTTGCACTGCGTTCTGAGTCTGTTGAATTAGAAAGGAGAGTGTTTGGTCTTCCCCAAAGCAAGAACATAATACCAAGTATGATTTTGGAATTGTGTTGTGTTTTTGTTTGATGTTTCATTGTCTCAGCATAGCGACGGAATCCTGCCCCGATTTCTCAGGCTGAGACCTGGAACTTGAACCTAATGAATACAAATGTTTATAATCATAATAATTCCTTACACATTATATAGCACTTCTCTGGACACTCCACTCAAAGAGCTTTACAGGTAATAGGCACTCCCCTCCACCACCAATGTACAGCACCCACCTGGATGATGCAACAGCAGCCATAGTGCACCAGAACGCTCACCACACATCAGCTATTAGTGGGGAGGAGAACACAGTGATGAAGCCAGCTTGTAGACGGGGATTATTAAGAGGCCGTCTGGTAAAGGCCAGGAGGTAAACACCCTACGTCTTTTCCAGAAATTTCCTGGGACCCCAGTTTTACATTTCATCTGAAAAAGGACTCCTTTTTAAAGTATGTCCTGATCACTATACCAGGGCATTAGGACCCACACAGACTGCAGGGAGAGCGTCCCCTACTGGTCCTGCTAACACCTCTTCCAGCAGAAACCCATTTACACAATAGTTTAAGCAATACTATGCTAACAATAGTCTTGTTACTTGAGGAGAAAGTCATGTTTATGCAATTTGTCTGAGGTTTGTCTAAGGTTGTCAAACTCTGCAAATTTTCACAGTTTAATTCAATTTTTGACATGATTTGGTATTTTCTAGTTTTAGATAGTTTTATTAAAATGCTGCAACACTGTTAAAAGTAGACTTTTATAGTAGCAACAAAACATTGTTAACTATTCTTTGGAAATGTAAACTATTTTAACTTTAAAACAACTTGCGGATTAGAACGTTGAAGTCAGAACAACCCTAAAATTTCAGATTTATGTTCACTTTCTGTGTCCAATGGGTAGAGTGTTAAAGAACTACTTCCTGTCAGTGGCTGATGAGATATCATGCCTGTTCTCCCAAACAGTGATGAGTCATGTGCAGACGCAATCACAGACAGCTAAGGACAGAGTGCAGAAACCAAACCTGTAGCCCCACTTCGCACTGAATGGAAGCTCTTCTGAAGCCATTAGGGCTTTATTTAGCCCAGAGTGGTTTATCTTGGGTGCCTCACTTCCATTGCAAAAAACCCACCAGTGCTTGTTTTAAATAGCTTAATAGACTCCAGGGGTTAGTGTAACTCTGCCTGTCCATAATCCACCAAGAACCCCCTCATTCTGGAAAATGCTGCAAGCTGTTGTTAATGTGCATTTATTCCATGTCCCAAATGGATGTTGCATCTAGGCAAATAGACTAGAAAAATCCTCTCCACTTCCTACTGCTCAGGAAGAAAAAAAGGGCTTTTAGAAGCACTGTAGGTATTTTTGCAAGGTATCATTCTGAAGTTATTTACAATTTAAAGACTAGAAACTGCATATAAGTACATCTATTACCAGAAATTTGGCATCCTTATGAAATTCCTTCCTTAAAGGCTTGAACACCTTTTTGGAAAAAGGGCTAAAACCTAAAATGAACTAAGTACTTAACCAAAGGAGATCAGAAAGAATAGTAAAAAGCAATTATCCTACTCATCAGTTAGAGAAATGTATGGTAATGTCTCCAGGTAGAGGGGTCATTATGAAAATCAACAAAGTTATGCTAATGAAAACGAGGCTTTTTTTTTTTTGCAATGAAGAGCATTAATATCCGACATTGTACCTTTACATAGTATCATTTAACTGCATTACCTTTCATTAAAAGAAATGGAAAGGAGGTTAATTTAAAAAAAATAGATGCAGCACTTCTTCACGCTAGATTATGGGTTCAAAGGCAGGAAAAAAAAACTGCCTATAAGATTAACTTCTGGAGAAAAGTTTCTAAAATGGACCTTGCCTGTAATAAAGGTTACACACAAGAGGACATTTAGTTTCATCATGATTTAATCGAGCCAAGGATCCCATCAGCTCTTCCTTGAATACACCCATGATATCGACATTGAGAACATGGCTAGGTTGTTCCATACTCCCATAACTTATTGCCTCTCCACAGTGATATATTTTTGTCTTCTAAACAAACTCTTTCATAAGTAGCCTCTCAAAACTCAGTGTTTCACATTGTGCATCTACTGTACAGTATTTTTGCCATCTGCATATTCTACATTTGTCTATATGATTTCTGCCAGGTGTTTTCCCTGCCAGAACTTGAATTTTGTTTTTGCTTTTCATTTATGGCTTTCATAGTGTTTGCTGATCCTCCTAATTGGGCATCTTCTGAAAACATGACTGTAATTCTAGCTAAATACTTTACTGTATCAAAACTCCATATGTTACATTATTCATGATTTTTTTCTAATTAAATATCAAAACTCATTTTTTATAACAATGCAAAGGAGGAATAGATTTTTGGGGGGGGGGGGGGAGAGACAGATGGGAAGCATTTACTTAAAGAAAATATCAAAAATTGAGAAGAGGCACATTTTTTCCACTGCATGATAGAAGATGCTCACTTTGACTCCAAGAGTCTGACCAGATAAAATTAGAGCAAACAATCTCAAAAAGCTATGACAACCGATTTTCCCTTCTCCAAACACTTTTTAATACAGTATTTTCTTCAAATATCGCTATCAAAACCTGAATCTGAGCATTAGGCATAGTGGGACATTGTACTGTAATGCCAAACTGAGTAGCAACACACCTGTAGGAAAAAACTGAAGAAAATTTCAAGAGAGCAAACCCCAACACACAGCAAGCCCCCCACAAATGCTCCCCACTCCAGAATCGAACCTTGAACCCTACAGGTGCGAGGATGTGGTACCAACTGCCATGTCCTCATTCCTTTTTTCGAAGCTTTGATCCTGTCTGCGAGTCTTTTAAAAAGCACAGGAGGCAGGGGCAGGAGCACAAGAGGCAATTGCTCTGTGAAAGCTTGGATGGGATTTGAAGGCTTGAAAGGGTAAAAGCAGTAGAGCGCAGGTCTGGCAGGAGTGACTATACAGGACCATTGATCTAACCAAATTGCTGCTAATGAGACTCTTGCTTCAAGACCTTAACTGCTCCACCTGGGTGCTCTCAAACTGACAAAGGCTACAGCACCCAATTAAGGTGCCATTTTCATAGGGAAACAGAGCTTTTAAATTCACACAGACTGACATTTCCACTCAGGCAAACGACTTCCAAAGAACAGCCTTGTTCATAAGTGTTTAGCACAAATTAGTAGTTCATATCCACTTTCTCTGTTCATTAGCAGCCTTATTCCATGTTCTGAATTCTGTATGTTTTTTTTCTTTTATTTCAACTGCTAAGGCAATAAGCCATTCCCCTCAAGCTTCTTAGAAGAATGATCAAAACTGACCACCAGAAAATGTAGAATGTGAATTTATCATGGCTTTTTGCCAGTGGAGATACATTTTTTACAGAGATAGCTGTGAGAACCTAAAACAAGTTACCCTGCCATGTTGTGGAAGTTTACACCCAGACTTCAAGAAACAGCAGGGTTGAGATTCTCAGATCAATTAGCCAGCAGCAGCAGCTTAACACGCTGGAGGGGCTGAATGTCCTCTTATTATCTTGTGCTCTACTGAATAGAGCAACAGTGGGAAGTGAATGTCATAAAGGACAAGACCATTCAGTCCATAGAATTCACAGCTTCTGCCTCACATCTTCCCACTTGTCTGAAAGACCTGCTTTCAGAGGCTGGAATCAAGATAGAAAGTGAAAAACAAGCAAAAAATGTTTCACACAGATGTCTGAATGAAGTTCTCTATATATGTACATATGTGATTTTTTCAGTGCAAAAACCAATTGACAACTTCAGGATATTACAGCAATAGCAGGGAACATTAAACTTCACTTACAGAATCCCTTTTTGTGTGGAACCAGAGAAGCACAAGAAATCAAACTCAGCTGCTCCATGGTAAAGCAGAACTGCAGACCAGCCTACAATGCCATAGGCAGAAAAACAACAGCTGGGAGGTGCATTTTTGGGTTTTTTTTTGTTTCTTTTTTAGTAGACCAGTACCAGAATCACTTAATTCCTTGAGCCCTCCTTACAAACTCCACCAGTGCTGTTGTCTGCTTTATATACTCATGGTTCCTTCACCTTGGGACCACCTGTTGGATCTCTTAAAAGGAAACTGCACACATGCACAGACAACTTTACAAACCTTCCTTGCCAAATATACACACATATCTTTTTACTGTATTTTAATGTTTTGCTTAGGAAATAATGGATAGGATCATTACAATGTATGGTAAGTACTTACACACCAGTGTGAATAAATGAAGATGGGCTCCCTTCTAGACCTCAAGAGGGCGCTGTGGATGCGGGCTGGCAGTTATATGGATACTGCTTCCTGGGCTATATCTTTGGTCCTGACCTTCAGTGTGGTTTTGGCCAATAGTGTAGGTGGGTGAACATTCCCTGAAGCTTCTCTGTACTAAACAAACAAATGTAGAGGAAGAAAATTATTTTCTTCCTACTGTGCTGCTGACATGAATCCAATGAAAGATGGGTCCTGTGTAACAGGTAAGGGCGTAGTTTCTACTTTTCTGTAGTTTTCCAAACGCCTGTGTTAAACAAAATGAATAGGCTGTGAACATGGTACCCATCGCATACTTATTTCCTAACTGTTCATTGTTCAGCAAGAGGCTTGGTTTGCAACGAGACAGTTCTTGCTGTGTATCTTCAGTTTCTTTTAGATACCATCGATGTGCCAGGATGCATTCTTGGCCAATCTTGTAGTGTGCTACTTGCTTCATATATTCCACCTTTCTTTACCCCATCATTAGGATCAGAATGATGCCCTGTACAGCTCCTTCTCTGTGATATCCCACTGTGTCCTGATGGGTCTTATTGCTCCTCTCCAGGATCAGAGTACTTTTGCACAGATCTTTCAGAACAAGAAGAACTAAACTTCAGCCCAGTAGGACTGGGTCCTGATGTTTTAATGTTAAACTACAGAACTACATTAATAATGTCAGATGGTTGTTAAAAGATATTGTGTGAGTGCGACGTTCTCATAGTCCCAATTTGTCATATCTTTTGTCATGTAAGGAAGAAGGCATCAAAAAGTATGTTTTTCCTTTCTTAACAGACTTGAGCTGGGATTTTCCTGGGGTTACAAAAACATTGGGAAACAGGGGTCAGGTTCGTTCAAATCATTTTTCATGGATTTCACTTTTTTAAGTACAATGCTGTAGCTGCATTGTTTTTCCCAGATCTTCAAAAACACAAGAGCACCACATGCAGAAATGAAACGCAAAACCTCCTATTTCTAAACTGAGTGTCGTCAGAAGTTTGTTTAAATTTAGCATGCATGGTGTCACCAACTCCTCGGTAGCTTCCCAGCTGGTTTCTGTGCATGTTCCTCAGCTGCTGTCTGCTGGGATCCTGGGCCAGCATGGAGTCTTTGTGTTCTCCCCTTCAGATCTTTGTCTTAAAGCTGTTATTTATTTTTGCTGTTAACACGGTCGCCAGCTGTGCGTTTAAATGAGAATACATTTCTTTTCTACAATAAGCGATGTCCCACAAAGGAAAACTGAGCATAACACATAATGAAAAGGGGTTTCTCAGCAGTAGTAATTATAAGTGCAAGTGTTGCATGTGCCAACATGTGGAAACCTCAGGTGCCAAGCTGGTCCTTGTCAAGAGTCTCTAACATGCCAAAGAGCCATCACTGACCTTCAAGGAGTAGTGTTTTGGTTTTTTTTCTTCGGCACTGATTTTAAGGGTTTGCTTTGTATGTTGTAAGACAATGAAATACATTTGTATCTTTCTTGAGACCTTGGGACAGGCTACTGTCTATATCTTGAGCTGCTGTTTTCCCTGTCCCTTTCCCTACAGGCCCTTCACTCTGCAGATTGTTTATCCTTGACCATTGCTCTTCTTGATCTTTTTCTTACATTATTACCTTTCTTACATTATTCAGTAATTTTCTTACATTATTCAGTCTTTGAAATAGACTCAATGAGTGCTTGGTGTTTTAATGACAAGGCGGGCCTGTCCATTCCTGGTCCTGGAGGGTAGGTGTGTCTGAAGGTCTTCTGGTTCTCTTTAAAGCAGTAAGGACCGAGAGCTGGGAAAAGCTGTTAAACTGGTCCCATTCAACCCTTCCTGAGCTGATCCAAGTGGGAATCAACCCAGTTGGACAGGAAACCTGTTTGCTGACACACCATCCCTCCACTACCCAGGACTAGGAATCCCTGCTGTAAATCATTATCTGGAGGCTCCAACAGATCCCTCCTTGTTGCAGAATGAATCTGACTGGAATCTGGGGGCCACAGACAGACAGATGGATTATTAACAATGGATTTGGACCTCTGACCTGCTAAATCCCAATGTGTCACATCTTTTGCCATGTATGAAAGAGGGTTTAGCATTTAACAAGACACCTGTGGAACCCACCCTCAAGCACTTGAATCCATGATTATCTTCCTTTTGCACTACAGATAAAATGAGGCAATATCCTGTCTGTGGGCAAACAGATAAATGTACTGTACATATTACACTTTTTGGCCTGTTAAATAGAATTTGTGTTTATTCTATTTATGGTAAAAATGGCTTAATTCTGAACATGCATTAAATAGAAATGAATATTAATAAAGCGTAGCTCAACTGAATTATAATTTCATACCCAAAATTATCTCTAACAATGATAAGTAACTGGTCCATTAAAAGGTTATTCCTAAAATAGCTTTTCCAAAGCTGCTTTTATTAGAATAATTACATAGCGCTAGCAAGTGGTATCTGAAGCAGAAGCTAAAATGGAAAGCGCAAAGAAATACATCACCAGTGTTAAAAGTGTTGTCAGATATGAAAGTGAGGAAAAAAATTGTTTTAGTAACAGCGGCAAAAACTGAAATAGATCTAACATCAAAAGAAGGAAAGAAAAAAAGAAGTGATTCCTAAATAAATATCCGTGGCTCTTGTATGTCCTTCATGATTTGTGTTGCTTTCCTCCAGGGGCTCCGGTTTCCTCCCACAGTCCAAAAACATTCTGGTAGTTTAACTGGTGTCTGGGAAAATTGGATCTACAGTGGTGTGAAAAAGTGTTTGCCCCCTTCCTGATCTCTTATTTTTTTTGCATGTTTGTCACACTGAAATGTTTCAGATCATCAAACAAATTGAAATATTAGACAAGGATAACACAAGTAAACAGAAAATGCAGTTTTTAAATTAAGGTTTATTAAGGTAAATTAAGGGAAAAAAAAATGCAAACCTACATGGCCCTGTGTGAAAAAGTGATTGCCCCCTAAACCTAATAACTGGTTGGGCCACCCTTAGCAGCAACAACAGCAATCAAGTGTTTGCGATAACTGGCAATGAGTCTTTTACAGCGCTGTGGAGGAATTTTGGCCCACTCATCTTTGCAGAATTGTTGTAATTCAGCCACATTGGAGGGTTTTCGAGCCTTAACCGCTTTTTTAAGGTCATGCCACAACATCTCAATTGGATTCAGGTCAGGACTTTGACTAGGCCACTCCAAAGTCTTCATTTTGTTTTTCTTAAGCCATTCAGAGGTGGACTTGCTGGTGTGTTTTGGATCATTGTCCTGCTGCAGAACCCAAGTGCGCTTCAGCTTGAGGTCACGAACGGATGGCCGGACATTCTCCTTCAGGATTTTTTGGTAGACAGCAGAATTCATGGTTCCATTTACCACAGCAAGTCTTCCAGGTCCTGAAGCAGCAAAACAGCCCCAGACCATCACACTACCACCACCATATTTTACTGTTGGTATGATGTTCCTTTTCTGAAATGCTGTGTTACTTTTACGCCAGATGTAATGGGACACACACCTTCCAAAAAGTTCAACTTTTGTCTTGTCAGTCCACAGAGTATTTTCCCAAAAGTCTTGGGGATCATCAAGATGTTTTCTGGCAAAACTGAGACGAGCCTTTATGTTCTTTTTGCTCAGCAGTGGTTTTCGTCTTGGAACTCTGCCATGCAGGCCATTTTTGCCCAGTCTCTTTCTTATGGTGAAGTCATGAACACTGACCTTAACTGAGGCAAGTGAAGCCTGCAGTTCTTTGAATGTTGTTGTGGGGCTTTTTCTGACCTCTTGGATGAGTCGTCGCTGCGCTCTTGGGGTAATTTTGGTCGGCCGGCCACTCCTGGGAAGGTTCACCACTGTTCCATGTTTTCGCCATTTGTGGATAATGGCTCTCACTGCGGTTCGCTGGAGTACCAAAGCTTTAGAAATGGCTTTATAACCTTTTCCAGACTGATAAATCTCAATTACTCTGTTTCTCATTTGTTCCTGAATTTCTTTGGATCGCAGCATGATGTCTAGCTTTTGAGGATCTTTTGGTCTACTTCACTTTGTCAGGCAGGTCCTATTTAAGTGATTTCTTGATTGAGAACAAGTGTGGCAGTAATCAGGCCTGGGTGTGGCTAGAGAAATTGAACTCAGCTTTCCAAATATGTGATAAACCACAGTTGATTTATGTTTTAACAGGGGGGGCAATCACTTTTTCACACAGGGCCATGTAGGTTTGGATTTTTTTTTTCCCTTAATAATAAAAACCTTCATTTTAAAACTGCATTTTGTGTTTACTTGTGTTATCTTTGTCTAATATTTCAATTTGTTTGATGATCTGAAACATTTCAGTGTGACAAACATGCAAAAAAATAAGAAATCAGGAAGGGGGCAAACACTTTTTCACACCACTGTAGGTGTAAGTGTATTCATGTCTGTGTGTCTGCCCTGTAATGGACAGGCATTGTTCAGAGTGTTTCCTGCCTTGTACCTCTTGCTTGCCGAGATAGGGCCTGGCTCTCCTGCGACCCTGAATTGGAATGAATTGTTTAGAAAATGAATGGCCGGACGAACAAACAAATAATGCAAATTGTTGTTGGTGCTGGAAAATCAGAAGTACAACACGCTGGGCTGAGATTTGCTGACTCTGTCTCTTTTAAATGTCAGGACATCTGTTAGTGTGGTGAGTAAGGGTTGTGCCCAAGGACACCTCTTGTGGCAGGGGAATGAAGTTTGCCCAGGGAAGGTGGGCAAACTTCAGTTCATGTTCTTTTTCCCTTCATCATTTCTCTGAACCGCCTGACCCAGAAAAATAAATCAACCAAAGAATGAAACACTGAGTTGTCCAAATTTTCTTGTGCATTTCCAATACGTTCCATAAGACAAACATTGATTTAAAAACTGCCAAGCAATTCCAGCAAGAGAAGACTTAGAATAAAGTATTAACACAAACGATGCAGGATCCTTGAAAAACTCATTTCATTCTCAATTGTCTGCATTGCTCTTTCCCTGCATTCTGTTTTTGACTGATATACAGCTGGTAGTGCTGTAGCGCAGGTGGTGTAAAATAAAATGCTATAGACTACTGTAAGAAACAAACAAATGCACAAAAAAACACTGTACATCAGGAAATAATAAATTAAAAAATTGACAAGCCAATCTTCTCTTTCTCCACCACTGCACAAATTAACACAGTATACACTCTTCAGTGTTTGTGTTGGCAAAGATTTAAAGTGCCTTCACCCCTGTGGCAGTGAGGCTGTAAAGCATTTTTAAATGCTCTTTGTTTAATCCTCGCTAGGACAGAGCTGATGTCAATTATGCAAAGAAGAAAAGTGTAATCGTGATCAAGCAAAAAGCATGTTTACATCCCAATGTTTTGCAGCGCATTAAATCTACACTCCACGTGAAACTACCAACAGCTGGCCCTCACGGCCAGTCCGCTCTGAGGCTGGTTTGCCCAAATCTGTCATCACAGGCAGCACACCGCACATTCCCCCCGAGGCTCTGAGAGTGGAGTGCCAGGCTCTCTGCAGCCCACTCTTAGGGTGAATGTTTCCCCCCCTTCAGACCCCTTCGGGATCAAGATGCAACTGAAAAGGTCAATCGCCTAATAAAAACATGCATGTTACACTGGTTGGCATTGGGAAGATTCCCTGAGTGATGGCACAAACTTCAGCCCTGTCTCGGTGAGCTCACCTGCCCTCTGGGGGTCACCCCCAGAGAGCTGACCATTTCACATGGAAAACAGTTAAACCATAGAAAAACATTCACATCCAACCCTGAGGATTTAGTCTGATATTCTCTTTATCCAGCAGCAATATTCAGTGTCTTCAAGCACAGTTTATTTTCCATATTTTATCAAATAAAATGATAGCAGTGATTTACCAGTTCTTACTAAATTGCTTTTTTCCTTACAGAAGGAAAGGATCTTTTGTAAACTGGGTCTTTTGTACAGCTCATCAAGTCCAATATGTTTATGTGACACGGAGGAAAGTCATCAGTTGCCGGGTAGCTGGCTGCTCAGGTGCCTGGTATCTGAACTTTCCTGGACTATCCTTCAAAGCCAGACAAAACAAGGGCATGCTAGAATTATCTTCCATTTAAATGAGTTGAGTAGTGTTCTGTTGTTTGTTAATTGTTTTGACTTCATGTCTGGATATTGTCCAGAACAGAGCTAGAGCTTTAACTTCTGAAATTCAGCCTGATATGTCTGTCTGGCAGAGGGTTATTAAGTCAAATCTCATGTCTCATAAAGTTTCAGGAGAGGAGGATGACAAGTCAATACATGAAATGTTAAAAGGAAAGGAATGGCAAGTAATTGAGAGAAGAAATACCCGTATAATGTCATTTGGGGTTGCAATAAAAGATGGTTTATGGTTGAAATATAAAACGGCAGTTAATATATCATTTTCTGTTGGGTATTGGGTAATCTGTACTCATTTTGGCATTAACATCTTTAAAATGTTTGACTGTTTTTAAGGTTTCAAAAATAAAAACAGACCACTTTAAGGGAGCACATGAATGTGAGCAGCTGTAGGTGATGAGGTAGAGAGACAGATAAAGAGCGGCCAATATCTGTTTGATGGTTCTGCTTGATGTGAGGCCAACTGAGCCAAACAAGGAGAGTTCCGGACTGGACACAACGTGAGAGAGGCCCAGGGGTTCAGAGATCTTGGTCTAATGACACACATGGCAAATCAAACAGGAGCCGAATAGAAATTAGACATCAACTGGAAACACAGGATAATCCAGCTATAAAATTAATCTTAAAGGAAAAAAATCTAAGGTACAAAAAGTAAAGGCAACAAGGGGGGAAAGCTCTAAAGATACAGTAGAGGAGCACCCTGGGGGCTGGTGAACATGAGTCAGAGATGTCTGGCAGGGTTATATTTCCTCAGACTGCCCAAACTCCTCAAAATTCATTTTCGTTTTTTATCAGGAAATCTCAGTAACTCTTCATGTAATGATTATAAAAAACAGTGGAAACACCTTCATAAGCACATACAGTAGGAACATGACAACCGTTTGTGCAAATGACATTCAGAACTGTGCATCACGAGACAGTTTCAGTTGGAAACTGGAGTCAGGTGAAAATGACAGAAGATACAATGAAGCATTTGAGAGCTGACAGACTGTCTGCAGATGCAACTCAGTAACAGTGCTCCTGGAGAGTTTATGCGAAATTGTGTTTTGCTGTATGTTTTTTACTGCGTGCTTTACAGTGTTGTGAATCATTCATGAAGGATTTTTGGGGTTTTTAGCCTCATTTAAGTGTTACCCACTTATCAATTGTAAGATATACAGTATAACAGAAATTCAGGAGAGGGGAATTCAATCTGCCAGACAGCTAACCCTCAAATGTCATCATCATCATTTTATCAATAAATACTCTTTCCACTTTTACATGGAAATTGGAGTCTGAATTACTAATTATTATGAATAAGCGTTTCACCTCAGAGTGCACTAGTGCTGCAAACTAGTGCTTCCCAAACCTTCCCACATATGCATTTTGAATTAATATTGCTAAGTGTTGGCAAGAACTGCAGAGGCACTGCAGAGAATGGTGAATGTGGCCCAGAAGATCATCGGCTGTGGTCTCACCGAGATTAAACAGCTCTATGAGGACCGCTACCGTGGTAGAATTCTGGCCATCACAGAGGACAGTCACCATCCCGGGCATGAGCTCTTCACCCCACTACCCTCAGGCAAGAGATACAAGAGCATACGGACACTTCCCACCAGATTCCTCAATAGCTTCTACCCACAAGCAGTGTGATTGGCGAACACATTTGGCCACGCCCCTCGGACCACACCTACACCATCTACCTCATTATGATTTCTTATTTATTGCACATCTCCAGTCATTGTTTACACGTCTGCATTGTTTAAATTCAAACTGTTTACTTGTACATTGTCTACTGTTTGTTTGTATATTGTCTTGATGCACTGTCTGCACTTTGTGTTTTTACACTTGTTTTAACAATCGAGAGACTGTCTGTAAGTAAGAATTCCATTGTACCAGTACAAGTATCAGTTACATATGGCAATAAAGTTCAAGTTCAAGAACTGGCTCCATGGTTCAAAGGTTGAAGCTCTGGCCTTATAAACCTGCAGTTGTAAGGTTGAATCTTGCTGGCACCTATTACTCCTTAATCCTTTGGAAATGCAATCTGAGAATAGGGGGCATTTCTTTATACTAAGGGTTGTGGGAGTCTTCTTAAGAGGGAAGTCAACAGTGAAACACAAACTAGAGGTCACATGTAGAAACGAGTTGGAATTGCAATTAAATCTGTTACATTACAAATCTGGGATCGTTTCATACATCTGATGTTTCTGACTGGGGTGTGAAACATAATGCTACAAACTGTGGCATCTGGTATCCCTGGCATAGTCTACAATTCCCATGACAGTGTTCAGAAAGGGTTACATTCCCACACAAGCTTTAAAATACAGATCTTTAACTGCACAACTAGCTGTGATTTAGAGGATAAGATATAGTTATGACTATCATCAATTAAAGTTTAAAGCCCAAAACCTAACTTTTTCTCTAATTAAAAACCCAACTGATAATGTAACCTGTCTTAACTGACTTTTGACATTGTGATTAGATGTTATGTGCATTAATTAAACTTGCCTCATCTGGCGTGTTTACACAGAGCATTGCCTCTCCCGATGTCAAAGAGCCATATCAGTGCTGAAGAGTCATTCCAGTCCAGCATGGACAGCCCCATTAAAGTTTGTTTTTCGTTATGGACAACGTGCACAATTATAACAGAAAGCATCAGCACCTGGTACAGTCTGGAAATTCCTTTGTAGGTTTGGTATTTTTTGCCAGACATTAGGCACATCAGAACAATGAAAACAATTCGACCTTGAATGTTCTGAAAGTTCAATGATTTATAATGAATAGGAATTTGCTATGTAAAATGCAATTATGATTAGAGAATAACACTGGCATTTTCTTTAATGATACACATTAGCCAGTATGTAGCTCATATGATGTATTTGTTCCTGTTTCTTTGGGGTATGAGTAAATGTGCAATGCTCTGTACTCTTTTTTTGAAGTAATTGTGTCTAAGGATTTTCATATTTAAGATGTAAAAAATAGAGATTTGATGTTTCAAATATTAACCTAAGATTTAATTTACAGTCTTTCTTTGGGGTGGCAAAAAACAAAGCTTACTAATAATTAAAGGGTATTTCATAGATGAAAGGAACTAAAACTATAAGTGGCTAAGTTGCTAGTATGATAAGTGGCTTTCAGCTCAGAGTCTAGGTAGTAACTTAACTACTGTTCACTGGTTGAATAGTTATCATGCCTTATAGGTAGGCTGTGCGCTCACCTTGACTGGGGGAGTAGGAGCTCTCGGAGCAGAGAGGGGGAGATACTGTAACTTGGTGGTTGTAGACCACAGCCACAGGGAAGGCGTCCTCAGAGCCAGCCCTGACGAAAACAGAGAACACTGGGGTTAAGCAATCTAAATGGTCTCAATGATTTATATAATAGGCTATACACATTACGGTGTGTGGCACACCCCCTCCACTGTGATTTTACACTACCCCCATTTACGAGACACCTCTGTGCCCCAAGGTGTATTGGAAATAGATTTGGCTAATCGTTCATCCCCTGTGCACCTTCGCTTTTGAAATATGTCAAATTAATTCTGTGTCCTGGAATATTACTTGGTCTGTCCTCTTGTCAGTAATGGTGTTAATGTTATACTGTTCTGGTGGACCCTGTCAAATTTCCCCCAGGGGATAAGCATCAAGTCTGAATTTGAATGAAGCGAATAAATGTCCCAACCACTTCCGAGGCTTATTGAAGAATGATCTGGGCTTTGAAAGCCTGGAGGAAACTGGGATGGATGATGGGTCCCAGAGACCTGGGAGCCCACACCCCCAGTAAGATGGAGGCAGTGAGATTGGGGGACTCTTAGGAGCGGTATAGACAGTGTAGTCCGCATCGCAGATAGGGTTGCTTGGTGCCCAGGTTGCAGACTTCCTTGAGCACCTGCTGGAACAAGAGGCAAGCTGAGACTTCTGCAAGACTGGTTTAAGGAGTTAGCTCGTAAACTGAGGAGAGGAATGTGTATGGTGGTCTTCCCAGTTCTACCAGGGAACTTGGAGGAGAAGGAATTCACAGTACGCCTGCTCTCACCACGTAAACACATCCATTCGGAAATGCTTACACCTTAATGATAGAAAATAAAGCACAAAATGCAAGAGCCCAAGGCTAATGCAGACAGTATGTGTACACAAAAGGAAATTAAGTGGATGGGCAGTAGAGGGCTGAAAATGGCAGTCAGGTTATTTTATATAGTGGGTTGTGGATGTCTGTTTGTCTGTTTGCGGTTGTCTTGGGATTGCTGCGAGAGTAATAGTCCTGCTCTTGAGACAGGACAAAGAAAAACAACCATATTCCTGGCTTAAAGGGCTTGTCAGAATATAGACACACCATAGAGGGTCAGTATTTTTCAGCTTGGAGCTTGATCTACAGAATTCTTAAACCTGCTGGATACATCTATCCAGTGAAGTATTTAATCTCAAGAGCAGCTGAGACAAGTGGACATTCATTTTTGAAACTGTTGAAGCTGACTCTGATTCTTTTAAGAAGTGGCTGGATGAGATTCTTGGATCGTTAAGTCAGTAACAACCAAATGGGCAAACCTGATGGCCTCCTCTTTTTTATAACCTTCACATCCTCCCATTATCTAACTCCTTCTTTCAATACAGGGTGATGGGAGAGTCAGAGACTAACCTGGCAGCAGCTCTGGACTGGACACCAGTCCATCAAAGGATATATAGCCTCTCTTTTACTCAACTTTCTTAGACAGGGTCCTTTGTCCCAGTTAGGACTTGATGACTGCAGAGACATGCATATCATGATCACAGATGGTGAGGAGTCTGCATACAGGGAGGAGGTTGAAACCCTGACAGCATGGTGCCAGGAGAACAACCTCTCTCTTAACATCAGTAAGACAAAGGAGATGATTGTGGACTATAGGAAACATCAGGGAGGAGACCACACACCTATTTACATCAATGGGACTGCAGTGGAGAGGGTCAGCAGTTTTCAGTTCCTGGGAGTTAACATCTCAGAGGACTTAACCTGGACCCACCACACCAGCATCGTGGTCAAGACAGCACGGCAGCACCCGTTCTTTCTCCGCAGGCTAAAGAAGTTTGGCATGCCGTCACATATCCAGGCCAACTTCTACAGGTGCACTATTGAGAGTATCCTGACTGGTTGCATCACTGCCTGGTATGGGAACTGCTCCGCACGGGATCGCAAAGTACTGCAGAGGGTGGTGAAGTCAGCGCAGCTTATCACCAGCTGTAAGCTACCAAACATCCAGGATATCTACTCAGCTAGATGTCTGAAGAAGGCCAGATCCATTCTCAAGGACCCCAGTCATCCCAGTCACAAACTGTTTTCCCTCCTACCGTCCGGTAAACGGTACCAAAGCATTCGGTCCAGCTTCTACCTCCAGGCAATAAGACTGCTAAATAGCCAACCTGCAGCTCCTTTAGCAAATCACCTGTAATGGCTACATGGACACACAGTTTTCACTGTATTCGGCATAACTGCACTACATGTATATATTGCACACACCATGGACACATAACAGCTCTACTCATATTGAGTTTTATTCAATTTCAAAAATTTTTCACTTTTGTGATTTTTGTGTTTTTGTGAATTTTGTGATTCTTGTGATTTTTGTGAGCTCGCAGAAAAAGACATTTCATTGCCAGCAACTACTGCTGCACGCCGTATTGTTGTGCATTTGATAAATAAACTTTGACTTTGGTTTTGTGCATAAATACACAGTATCTGCACTGTCACCCTGTTGTGAAATGGAGAGGGGTGTTCTCACCCCTAGTGGGGAGATTTAGTGCTGTGAAGTACAAGCAATGCAGATAGTCTTGAGGGGATCATTATAGAGCAGGTGCTCCAAATGTAGACTTCCTTGAGCATGTGGACAGGCTCCTGGCCTGAGCTGGAGGGAATCCTCTTGGTCCATTGGCTGGAACAAGAGGCAGGCTGAGTCTTCTGCAAGACTGGTTTAAGAAGTTAGCTTGTAAACTGAGGAGAGGAATGTGTATGGTGGTCTTCCCTCATAGACATGGATAGACTGATCTAGGCAGTGTGTGGGGGTACAGAACACCTTATACGTCTTAATTATTAACTTCAGAGTTCAAAGACATATTCAGCATTTTTTAGATTTTTTGTACTTTTTGCTTTAGCTGTTTCCTTCCTCCCTGGGTTCTTTTGAAAGCTCCTTGGTCTTCATGGTTGAACTTTTAATTGAGATCCACTACCTGACTGAAGTACCTTACCTTCCTTGTTTTGAAATTCAAGAGAACCACACAGAGAGTTCATTCAGTTAATTACGTGAGTTTTTTGTGAACTTAACTAGTTTAGGTTTCATGTAGCAAAGGTGGTGAATACTTATCCCATTTACATGTTTCAGTCCTTGATTTTTCCTTTGCTGTTTTTGTTGACTTTTAACTTATGGGGGTAAAAGTGTTCCTTTGAGAATTCAAGATTTGACTGAAAACAACCACTTTTAAAAGCATAATACTTTTGCAAGACAATGTATTTTGATTTTTGTATGTTTGTGCTCTTAATAATTGTAATGTCAAGTGACAGTACTAATACATACAGTAAAGAAACAAAATACATAATTGGTGTTTGTTCTTTTGCAACTGTAGGTTTTTTAGTATCTGCCTATGAGGAAGTTAGTGTTTCCATTTGCTTCAAAAATGTGAATGTTTGGGATTTAGGTCTCTCAGCTTACTCATTGACAACATAGGAAACACACTTAAAAGGACAAAAAAAACTTTTTTTACATACGTTGTTTTTGTATTCTATTCAAGCTAAGGACTGTATCTCTCCTTTTAAGTACTTAGGCTTTTGCGAGAATTACACAGACATAGAAAGACATAGTACAGACAGAGAAAGTATATACTGTATATAAAGTCAGTAGTTCAACAGATTAATTCAATGCAATTGATCACTTATACTGTATAGTCAATACCCATTACAAAACCACTATTACGTAAAGCATGTTCCATTACCATTTCAGTCAGTGAAATGTAAACATAACTCAAATACATAGACCTAATTCTTGTATTTATAAATATTAAACACCACCTACTGTATTAACATACAGTATGTATATATGCATTTATATAACACAAAGATTTGTTTTATTTTATAAACATTAACCACAATGTCTAGACTAACACAATAATAAAAAATTAAAATAACCTCAAGCATGGAGGATTAGAATCTAAAATGGCCTAAATCACATCAATTCCAATAATACATATATCCAACACGAATCCTAAATTAGAGCATAAAAGGTCAAAAATTTAGTTTCTCACTTAGACCTCCAAGGACCCCAGCATTCAAAAAATATATCCAATATGATTCCCATTTAGGTAACTTCAGGTCAATATTACCAGCCCCACATGCCAGATACTGTATATTAAAAAGCATCAGGATGATTTTTTTTCTATTTAAATATCATACTGTAGAAAGAAATAACAATTAATGCACACCCTGTTAATGCATTAAATTTGTCTTAAATTGCTTGTTGATGCCATGCTGAACAACAGAATTCCACCTCAAAAATAAAAACTGAAAGGAGGTTGCACACATTTTTATTCCATTTATAGTTTAGGGACCTAACATTTGAACACGAATGGTACCTTCATCAAGGCATGCAAAACTGCATCCCTGAAAGGTCTTTTATCACCATATACAGTAGGATGCTCTGCTGGTTTGTTGTAATAATGCCCTTGGGGTGGTCTTTAGATGGCTGGAGGGCTGATTTATATACAGTACAGTAGGCTTCTGGATAAGCAGCTTCAGGTGATCCAGCAGCTAACCATTGTTGTGAGTATTGATGGGATGGTTAAGGGCATTGTGGACACAAAGGCTGTGCAGGTCAGGTGGTCAATTTTATGAGATGACTGGAAAAATGGTCATCCTGTAAAAATGAATTTTGTCTGTTGACCATTGAAAAAGACAGGGCGCTGGGGTGGAAGGGGAGGACAAGTACGATACAATTCCGGATGCAGGAATTGTCAATAAGTTGTCAAAGTATGAACCACGGCTCCCATCTGTAGACACAGAGCATTGCAAATCTTTTAGATTAACTGTTTGCTTCATGATGGCATCCCTAACCAGTCTCCTGTTTTCCACCTTCTCGCTTCAGAACAACTATTATTCTCCTTTTATGAGACAGTTTAATTGTCATATCTGAGTCATTTATCCATTCACAAAAAGATACCTGTTCATTCTTGAACAAATTGGAATGTGTAATAAACATTTTCTTTCTGAATATGTTCCTACATCCCACTCTACCAACCTACCACAAAGTGACTAGTCATGAATTTAAACCACAAAGGGAAGCAAAGGTGGTTTCTGTATTAAATTATAAATAATCTGCTGCTATACTTTCCATTTCAGGACAATGGTAAAGATATTTGCAAGAATTTCCACTTAATTTTGCCATTTACTGTAAATATTTTTTAAATCCACTATGAAGGTGAAATACTGTACAAAACATCTGAGATGTCAGTCACAGGTTTTGTTCAGAAAAGTGTCATTAGCAAAGATGTGCATGGTTTGAAAAAAGCCCCAGTGGTGGATTTCCTACTGGAAATCAACCTCTTTTTGTTGAAAGCTGGCTTTTTTCTTCCAATAACTCCAGTGCGCCTGAAACCGTTTCCCGCAGCAGAATCTCTCCTGCCTGTGTTGTTCAGACAGCTCCTTCCCACTACGCCTCTTGTAACATTGATCCTTTGACACCAAGAAGACCTCCTGGTCACATAATCGATATTCATCTCGGGGCCCTAACATCATTAGTACATTGTCAGACCCATGGAAACCCTCTCCTGAACTGGAAGACAAACACTTCAGTTAATCTGTGCTGTCAGCCCCGGTGAAGACTTAAAGAGGCAGTTAAAATGTGTTTGCATCCAACTAGTTTTTCCTCTTCCTGTCTGTTGCACGTCTTATTGCATTTTTCAATGCAATTTCTACCTGTTTGAAGCCACATTTAACAGTGAGAAGATCTCTCTGTGATGCAGTACTGGGATATCTGCACAAGCTTCGAATAGCCCAGAATATCCCGAGCCGGCCATTGGCGTACAGCATGCTCCTTGTTCCAGCTAATTCCATCTCCGGCTGAATGTTACATATTCCTGCTTTTATCGTCACTCTCTCTGGAATTCAGTTTTTTTCAACACATATACTGTACATGAGTGGTTTTCCCTGCCTTGTCATGCTTACATGCTCCAAATGGCTGCTTTGAAAGATGTTCAGACATGCACCTGTGTCTGTTTGACAGCTCTAAATTGTTACATCGATGTCCTCGCAGTGCACAGTCAGTGGGTCAGTCCTGGGGCTGATTTCCAGCCATTTAACTAGCTGCTTGGGAAAAATGAGAGCTACAGTATAGTACTGTACGTACAGCACAGCAAACACAGTATTTAAGGTTGGTAGATTCCAAGTGTTTTGAATTGTGTATCGTTTTCTGATTGGACTCTAATTCCCTTAAGTAGAAGTCTTTATTTTGAGCCTCTCTCTCCATGTTTCCTGACCTTGTCACAGTCGGTCACAAGGACTGCAATTCAACACGCTGCTGTTCAGCAAACAAAGAAAACTCTGCACTTCAGCTCTGTCAGTAATGAGACTCACTGTCTAGAGTGGCCGTTGCTGAGATAGGGCAGGGCAGATTATAAATGAGCCCAAGCCTCCTCCTGACATCCATCACAAGCTTCACATGAAGATCCTGGGAATGGGAGAGCAGTTTATTTATGCCCTGTAAGCATTTAAATGTTGAAGAGTAACTATTGAGACTACTAAGAGTAGTATTGTTGTGTTCAAGTAAAAAAAAAATCATTTTATTATCATAGAGCTTTAAAATTATGTAATGGAACTACTACCTAAGCCAAATCTGTCTAAAAACATTCAAATTAATCAGCAGTATTTTCTGTTTATCCACATTCAGGGAAGTCATTTTACAAGCTAAATTATTTCTCTTATCTCTTACAGCGTGTCAAGCACTTGAAATCGCTTTTGGAATATGACAGTAAAATCTACATTTATGCTTCTTGCAGAACAGCAGAGATCTATATGCACAGTGCATACTGTATATTTAAAATTAAAAAATCTGTTCAGCAACCTCACATAGCAATAAAGAGAGCCTTCTGTTAAGTCAATAATTCCTAGGATTTATCTCTAGGAATCCCAGAAGACAGTAACCTAGCTGCACCCTCCCAAACACTGTATTATGTCTTAGATCTAGGCCCGCCTCTAACAGTAACATGTTTTTATGCCCAAGCAATGCTTTTTTGAAGTGGAAAATTACTGACAACTTATTATTTTCTTCTTGAGGCCTTCACAATATTGAATACCAGGCTTACCCATTTAACTTGTTCTCCTACAAAACAAGAAACAGTTGCAATTCTGTTAGGCTTTTGACTGCTCAGTCAGGGTGGGCATGATACTTCCTATAAATAATTGCCCATCTGCCTCAACAGGACTGTGTTGAAATCTCCAGCATCATCTGCGTGAATTACCATTGCATTTTACGATCATATTGCAAGAGAAAGCAGAAAGCTGAAAAACACATTTCTCAGAGACTGCAGGAGCAGAACAACACGCCTGGCGAACATCCATCTATTCCAGACTGGCGAGTGCAAAATGGTAAAAATAGCTGTCAGTCCCACTTGATTCAAAGCTGCACCTCTTGTCTCTGATTCTTTCTCCCACATTTCATGCTGCTCTCCACTGGCTGCTCACCCCTGCTTGCTTCTGTCCAAGGGCTTCATTCCAGTGCTCTCTGCTGCCCCCACTCTCTCGTTTCTCACTGGACCACAGGCCTCTCTCTGTGCTGGCGGACAGCTTGTGTGTTCTGGTCTCCCTTTGCCCTTTTCTCCTCCTTCCTGACTGCTCACACCTCCGCCAAGCCCGCCTGTCCAGGCTGCCCTTGCAGACCCTGCAACCTGCTCCTGCCTCAATCCGTAGGGCTGAACACACTTCCACTGCTCTTACCAAATTGTACCCATTTTACACTTGCTGGCCATAATATTAGGAACCCCTCTGTAAAAGCAGTTTGAACAAGACATGGTACGCTTACCACAATAGTTTCGGCCTCAATGCATGCCATTTGTATAATAAGATCGCCTTCATTGCAGGTTGAGAAGGGTGGGTTGGACTGCATTCCAGTGATTTTCAGCAGAATGGAGATCGGCTGCTTGTTCTGTCCAAGGAAAGTGGTGGTTGTCTGTTCTCTGCTCACAAGCGCAGAAGAGTTCACTTTGCATAACTCTTCTGCTGCTTTATACAAACTACAGTACAGAGCAGGTGCAATTCTAGACTTTATAATGCTTTGCTTTTTCTTTTTCTAACCTTTTGAGATTGCCTTAAATCAAATGAATAAAGAAGAAAAAACTTTTAATCATACTTTCTTCTCTCATGAAGTCTTAGTGGATTAGTTCAGCTAAGAATGAATTTGTTGACTTCTTTATGGTTGTTGTGCAAAGCCTTCAGGGCACGATTCATCACAGAGGGGCATCAGAGTACTCCATACCTTTGAGACAGCTTGACAAAAAATAAAATCCAAGCAGAAACAATACCAGGGTATCATGCAACAGCAGAAAAAATTGAATATGCAAAAAGTAATAAATCACTGTAAATAAATAAAAGAGTAAATAAATCACGTTACAAATCACTGTCTCAACATTTGAGTGAGCACAAGTGCACAATGTAGGCACAGAGCTCATTTACTTTGTTGTGTTTATACCGTTTCAAGTTTAATTGTTTCTCAGTACAGTTGTTATTCTGAAATCATTGTCATCTGGCCTGCAAGTCTACGATTTGTAGAACTTGGGAGTTTCATCAGAATCCTGAAAAAACAAACAAAAACCAGAAAAAACAAACATCTTTATGAGTTCAGATAGTCTTTTCCCTATTTTTCGTTTTCACTTTCTCACCAAGTACAGTACTGCTGAGGTGTCTCAGATTTCCCCAACGGCGGTAAAGTGCTGACTTTGCACTGTTTTTCTGAATGTGTCGGTTGATTCTAGAGGAGACTTGCGTGATATGAGCACAGATTAATTCTGCAAAGACTTACATGGCAAAATCCGGGTTTCTGAGGCAGTGCTTTTCCTGATAAAGAGCATCTAGTGCAAGGCAATACATCACTGTCATAACCCAACAGAGGGCTTTTCTTCTATTTTACTTTTAATTGCTATGAAACATACTCATGTTGATTGATCTAAAAATAAATCCACCTTTGCAAGCTCATCGTTTTTAGAAGATGTTTTTAAGTCGTTAACAGGAGTGCATGACCATAACAACCAGGAAGCTAGAAACAAGCTGTGCCTGTTTCAGGGGTGGGTGCAAGTTGTTTTACTTACTGTACAATCCATCTACTCATTTGATTCAGTTACTCACTCATGTAACGTGGCACGACAGGGCTTTTACATACAGTAACAATACTAGGTGGAGTTTGTACCAAAGGTTCAGGAGGTTAATGACAATGCTTCATCTCTGCTGGTCTTATCTCACTTCCCGAACTGCTTTTAAAAAAATCACAGAAAGCCCCTCTTCCTCACATGTTCTTTGGCATGCCTCCTCCACCTGCACACCTGCCCCTTGTTAACTCCTCACTCTGCGTTACCAAGGAGGGTCCTGGCATCCTCATCCTATGGTCCTATAAACTCCTCAGGCCTTTCTTTTTAAATAAACAGAGCATATTTTCACCAAACAAGATCAAGAGATATACAGTATGTTGTTCTCAGCATTGTGAATGGGACCTGGCTGTCGGTTTTCCAAGGTTTCACAGCCTGCTGGGTTTTCTCCAGATATTTAGATGAAACTCAGGTGAAGGTATGTGAACATCAGGTGTTTGATTGCAGCAGCTACTACAGTTCTAGAACTTCAGGGCCTAGTGATTTCTGGTTTTTATTTCAGTCTCTGACTTGTCAATTAACCTAATTGTTTTCTTATCCATATGCAGGAGTTTTAGTCTTTTACAGCTGATTGCTCCAAACATTAATTTTTGAGCTAGCTATAAAATACTCCAGAATCTGCCTAGAAGCATCAGAGGTGTTGCAGTTTATTAGACTATATAACTAAGAGCTGTGGTAGAGCAAAACCCAGAAGACTATACCCTCCAGGAATTTGAGGCTGCTGATCTACAGCACAGGAAGAATTTGCAGTAACTTCATTGAGGGCTTGACTAAAGCCCCTAAATATTGAAGACACTGAAGTTATGATAGTCTTCGCCATGTGGACTTTTAAGCTGTTGTCTCTTTCTATTATAATTTCCAATTTTCTAGGGAACAGAGCAGATGGAGCTTAATGTTCCAGCATGAAAGACCAAATTATCAGAAGTTATGCTATGCAAAGAGGCTAGCCTCAACACAATGACAAGCACAATAAATATCCTAAGTGGCACTTTTAACTGTGTAATATATTTGTTTGTTTTTTACCTCTCTTGTAGGGCAGGTACTAGGGAAATATCATCATCACTTACGGATCATACAGTAGTGCACATCACAAAGGCTGGTCCTTTGTGATAAGGAAATAACCAATATTAACAAGGGGCATGGGGCAGCTACTTGCTCACAAAAACTTCACCCTTTTACCAATTCACTTCTAATAATTAGCTCCTTCACCTCTAGTGTGGCTATTTACAAACATTAGAGGCTGTGTGGTGGCCTCCAGTGGCAGACCATCTGTAAGTACAACCCTTTCAACAGGTGGATTGTCAGAGTATCATATAGTTAAGAAGATCATTAGAGTGAAGGAAATTATTCCACTTTCACTCTCAATTGGAACTGTTTCAAAATGGCACTTAACAGCAAATTTCAGAATTCATCTTCATTTATTTCTACCGTTAATAGCGCATTGTTTGAGGAACAAGACAGCACCAGTTAATTGTTTACTAAACAACGTTTAGTTTACTGATTGCTGGATTAAGGTGTGTATAACATCAAAATAAGTAGTGACAAGTGATAATGAAACTGTGGCCATTTAACTTTTTTTAATTTGGATTTTGTATTCAAATTGGAAGAGTAAATCCATACTATCATAACTCTATTACACTGAAATGTATGTGTAATAGAGGAGTGGGCAGATGAAAATCCTCTTCCTGGTTTTCACTTAATCTCTGATCTTAATTAATTCATGGAACCAGTTACTGCATTTAAAAAAGATACCACATCACCTGTTGTTTTAGGTTTTAGTTAAATTAAAAACATCTGGTGAAATGTACAGTACAGGAATAGTACATAGCTATATGGGTAGCATAGCTGCCGCATGGCGCTGGAGTCCTGAGTACGTCTGGACCTTGGGTGTTATCTGCATGGAGTGGTATGTTCTCCCTGTGTTTGTGTAGGTCCCTTCTTGGTGCTCCAGTTTCTTCCCACAGTCCTAAAATATACAGTATGGCTTCTGGAAACATTGGCCCTAGTGTGAGTGTGTTGGTGTCTGTGTTTGTGTGTGTCTGCCCTGTGATGGACCAGTAGGCTCCAGCTCCCCTGCAACTCTGAATTAGAGAAAGTCGTTAGAAAATGGAGGATGTACAGCAATCCTTCCCTCTTGGATTGGAGTTGTTCATCCCTGATCTACATGCACATCATTATTCCAAACAGTATGCTGAATCAATTTATCGGTTTTGTAGCATTTATTAAGGACATATTGGAGCTTATTTGGGATGTGTGGTTAGAGTTCTCATGTATGAAATTCCAGGTATTACCATTCTAATCCTAGATAAATAGACAGACAGTAGATAGATAGACTGCTGCAAAGCTGTAGAGCGGGGTAGCGTTCACTATGGTAGCCAGCCTCTCACCTGTCACTCAGTGCCAGTTACCGTGTAAACGTATACTGACAGGAAATCTGCAACACCTGCAAGCAATTTACATCCACATGCACATCAGGTGGTGCAAAATATTTAAGGATAACTTTGAGATTACTCAGGGATCTCTTATAGAGTTTCGCGTCTGAGCTCCTCATGTCCTTGCTCCCGTTTCCCTAGTTTTACTTTGCTTGGCATCCTAACCTCTGCCATGTTTACTCCCTTGTTCCCAGATCAGCTCTTGCCTTGTAATTGCTCTGTGTTTTCCTGGAGTCGGACCCTGCTAGCTATTATGACAACGTCTTCTGGATTTTCCATTTGCTGCAAACTGTGTCTCACCGTTGGACCATGAACCTGAGCTGCGTTCCTGCCTGCTACACCACCACACCACCTGCTTGCACAGTTCTGCAGTATCCCTAAGCTCCAACACCACACCACCAGTGTGCCCGGCTTACTCGGATCTCTTGTAGGATTTAGCCTGCAGCTCACCTCCCTGTGTAAGTGCTCGTCACTCGCCCTTGTTCCTGTGTGCGCGCGGCACTGTGCAGTTCCCAAGTCAGTGCTCTGTTTTGGAGTTTCTCCATCTCATCTGCCTCTGTTGCCCAGCATGTGGGTTCATCTTACGTCTCATACATCCACTGCTTGTTCCACCAAGCAGCGGGATATTACACGGACATATATTCTGTGCTATCTTTTGTCCCTGTTTTTGTTACAGTACCATGTCATATCCCATAAAGATTGCATTGCATAATACAACTGTCTAAAAAAACCTTATGAATGTTTTGTTTTCCTTTGTTGTCTTTCTTTTTCTTGTTTTTTTGAAAAAAACACTCAACAGAATAGGTCTGTATCTCACATTGTTTTCTATTTTTTTAATTCCTTAACAAAGAACATAGCCATTCCTTTCTTGGGACTGTCGTAGTGGTACAGTACCTTGATTATATTATCCCTGCATTGATGTGGTGGAATGAACATGCAAGAATAACCTTTGCCCTTGGTCATTTGGGGCATTTCACAGTACAACTATTGCCATAACTCACTTTTTCTGTTTGTTTTTTACTTCATATGGGCCCAAACTGCAGGGAGATCTAGGATGTAGCTGGGTATTAGCAATGCTGGTAAAAGAGTTTTGCAAATAGCAAGAGCAAAGCTGTAGTTGTGCTGTGGGTACTGAGGTAAGCTCTTTCCCCAGAGCTTCTGTGACTCAGAGATAGTACTTTCTTGTCTTCGTAATATTTCTATGTCAATATATTTTTTTCTCATTGGTTTAATGATACAATATCCAGTGGGCCTTACAAATGAAGAACAATCAACACCCTTCCTTCTGATATTATTCCATACACAGTATGGTCACTTTTAAAGAGTATTTTTGGAAGACTTTTGAAAGAGAGGAATATTATAGACTTAGAAGAGTGTGTTTCTTGGAGAGCCTCTGGGAGAAACTCATATTTGAACATTTTGAAAACTGGTTGGTTTTGAGGCTGGTAAGCAGTTTACAGTAGTTGCCTGGTTAGTCAGGTACTTAAAGAAATGCAGTCAAGAGCTCAAAAATCCAGTCAGGAGCTCGTATCTAACATGTGTCTCACACATTTACCCTCCATTGATGTTTCCCATTGATGTTTCCCATTGAAGTCCGGGATACATGTTTCATAATTTACTGCTCTTTTGCTGTTTAATTGTGAAAAAATCTATCAATATTAATTTTAGCCTCCATTGCAGTATTCCATTGTGCCTCTCCTAGCCATCTTAATTTAATTTTTCACCCGTTTATACCCTGTTATTTTAATCATTTTATAAAATGCTTAATCTGGATGTGCTTCCAGGCACTTTAAGAACTAATTAATAGTATTTGCTTGCTCATAATTAGATAATTGCACTGACCACATAATGTGGACATTCTCTGTCACTCTGATTAGAAACACAGTTTTCTAATCTCTGATCGTATTGGCTTCAGATTAAACAACAACTTAATAGTACATTTACCTAAATTATTAGTGATCACTTTAAGATCAAATATCTGAAATCTAAAAACTGCAACTCATTTTGTAACTATGTTGAATCTCCATCATTATCCATACAATAAATGAAAGAGAATGCACAAGTTCGACCTTAAGTACATCAGTAATAATTGAGATTCCCAAAAGTACTACAGGATTTTGTTTTGTTTCCAGACATGAGTAAGACATTGTGCATTATGAAATTGTCAGTCTTAGTAAATATCAGTTAAAGCAAAATTACGATTGGGACTTTAGCGCTAGATATTGAGAGAAACGTTCAGAGGAAGATTTTATTCAATAACCTGTATTCATGTTTCTGGATGTCTCTTTCTTTCAAAATAATTGATGCATCAAAAAGAGCAGTTGTGATGTCAAGCAAGTGCAGAATTTTATTGGAAACAGAGCAGAGAAGGATAGAAGTTGATCACTAGAAACACAGTGCATTTTCATTTCTTTGTTTTTACACGATGTTCCAGTACGTTTAGGAAGATATTAAGGAAGAGTGACGTTCAGTCTCATAAGGTGTTTCATAAGGAGCACAGAGGTTGTGATTTCAGGGTATTGTATTAAAAACTAATGAGCCGCCTGCACACCTTTCTGTTGTGTGTTGAGCGTGGGCCGAGGTATGAGGGCAGAAACAACTGTGCATTTATTTATTTTTTAACACTGGAGTGGCAGAAAACATGTGGGTCACAGTTTCCAGGAAGTGTCACCAAGGCTACTCTTGCCAGCTACATGGAGTGGAGACTGAGAGAAGGAGGGACCCCCTGGAGCACAGGCCCCAGCAGCTGTCCCAGAGGTTTCCTCTTTGTATAATTTAATTAAAGAGCAAGGATGCCCAAAATCAGCAATCAATACAGAGCCCTAATCAAATCTCACTCCTTGGTATAAAGGCTGTTTCAGTCAAGGAAAGCTTGTGTATTTGGACCCTCTTTCCCTTTGGTCAGTAGTAATGCATTTAACAACGCCATCCAATAAGACAGCTTGTTGCAAGAATTTCCCTATTGAGTCATAGTTTCTGTTTCAATGAGAAGAGTCAATAAATACTGTAATTAACCTAAGTCTTTTAGAGCCAATTATTTAATATTTTCACTTTATTAAAGACATTAGACAAGGTATTTTTATGGAGAGCTGGGATGGAGTCCAGCAGGACAGCAGGGTTTCTAGCGGGACCTACAGTAAGTGTGAAACCCCTGATCGACAGCAAAGGAAACCCCAACATCATTAATGAACAATTTACCAAAACTATGTACAATCTTAGTTCTTTAACAACCAAAATCTCTCAAAACCAAAAGAGCTCAAGAGTATTGGTCCAATGGATAGATTGTTTCATGGTCCAAATATGAGTGCCATGATGCCCACTTATTACGTAAATCTTGGTTATACGAAAATGATTCATTTTCTTAACTTGCAATGGAGACTATGATTCCTTTTCATCTCTTCATACACACTGTACAGTATATTAATGTTTTTTTACTCAATGGAAAATGTGACATCTATAACCATTTTGCAAAAAAAAATGGTCTGTATAATTTGATTTCTGTGCAATCACAGAAGAGTAAATATTTTTTAATAATGTAAACTCCTACCTTTTTCCGTTATCTTCAGTGCCAGTACCCTGTTTAAGAGGTACATGCAAATGGCAGTGTGCACATTTAAACTGAATATTAATTGGACTCCCAGAAGTTGGGAAACAGTACTGTAGGTGTGATTGGAGACTTCAGGGCGAGGAGGACAGGAAAAAGACTTTTTATGTTTAAATACAGGGGAAACAGAACCCCAGGAAATCCAAAGAAAGGTACATTTGTATTCAAAGCACATGCTGTGTTTATAGCCTGAATATACATTAGGTATAAATTGTATTTTGAATGCCTTTTTATGACATTACATACAGATACATATAGAGAGATTTCAGCAGTAACAAAATCTCTCATATCACAGAGAATATCACAGCATGGTAAGATGTGCAATAAAATACGTATGTTAAAAAAATGCAGGAGCTTTGTGTAAGAATTTAAAATCGCCTGTACAGATACAGGTCTGTTGTCCTTTCCATCTCATTGCTTTTACTATAGCACCGATACTGTGAAACGCACACTTTCCCTGTTCAACACATTGACAAGATGTAGCTTTCGTAATGTGACAGGAATAAGTGAGGCTTTGATGCTCAGTAGACTGCTGGCATGTCTTACTGGGGGCAATTGATTTTCTTACGGTACACTTTCACATGGCTGGTGGGTGAATGCTTTGTGTGCTGGCAGTTGACATCGTTACTCTGCTGCTGTTAGGACATCAGTACGGCTAAAACGTCAGTGTTAAAGAGCCACTTCACTGCCTGTCACATGTCCAGAGGTGAAACGAGCAATTTATCAGGTTGTTGAGATAAATGGAATAGAAGAGAAGGGTCAGTATTGTTCTGTTTGTTTATTGTCTGCAAATACAGTACTGTCACTATTTATTATTTACCATTTTGTAATGCACTGTCTTCATCGTGTGGTGTTATCTGTCGTACTGTTGTCTGTTGTACAGTGCATGTCCTGAGAGAATGGTGTGAATAAGAATTCCAATATACATGTACAGTACAAATGGCAATTTAACACCTCTATCAAACTAAAGTTTGTATTCTCCAACTTCTTTACTTTGTATTTTTGTTAGCTAGACAGACAAATATTGCCAACACATTATTTGACTAGCACAGCCTGAAAGTCTATACCATACTATATATGTGGAGTCATATGAATTCTGTTTACTTAAAATGTATGTCAATTTCAAGTTATACCAACAAAAGAAAAGATTACAAACCTTAATAACACAAACTGCTATGTACATACCCATTTCAAATGGCAGCATACTTGGTTAAATAAAGAAGAATTCTCAATGTATACTATGAATCACGCTAATTTGAGAAAAGAGCGGAGATTAAGCTCCGTATTAAGTCCACCAGGAAATACTGTTCCCAAGTGACAAATCCAATAAGCTTCTATATTTAATAACAAAAGATCAATTTCCCTACCTCTCAGAGGAACAATTATTTGTTCATTGTCAATAAATTTTAACAGGATATCTAAACTCAATAAAATGTTTTGGTAAGGGGGAATTAAAATCTTTTGAATATGAGCACTCTTGTATTAGCCCATCCTAGCTTTTAGGCTTTTAGTTTTTCCAATCTACTATATACTAAAGCATGAGATGAAGGAGAAATTAATCACCTCAGACAGAGCACCACAGTATGTGGATGATGGAACATATTCGAGCAGTCTGTGTTATTACAGTGTTTTAACAATGTCATTAGTATGCATGCAGTTGGAACATGGTGTGTTTTCTCTGGATGGTTATTGTAAACACACATTTTTACACTTACAGTACATCAATAAAACCATCCTTCACATTCCATCTTATTTTCTAAGAAAATAATGTTTTTGTCTTTGTCAATGAGTCTGAAGGCAGTCCATGTATTTTTAACATTTTATGATAATATACTGTCCATACATGTAAGCGCATTCAGTAGTATTACCTGTCACTGCTTTATTGTTATGGAATGCCCTTCCTCTGACTCTCCGAGAGAGAAATTCTTGGACTCTTTCGAAGCCTAAACTTAAAACTTTTTTACTGTGGCCTATATCTGATTGCCTTACAGTTTACCCTGTACAGTATGTACTTGTTTCATCTGTTTTACTGATTATTGTATTTTTTCTCTTTCCTGTTCTTGGTCACTGTGTACACCATCTTTAAATTTGGAAAAGTGCTTTATAAACAAAACTTCAATAAATTGGTTTTCCAGTCAGTAGGTTTTAACACAAACCATTGCAAGTTGACAACTCTTTTTTTAAAATTAAACAGTCCCTCTGACTTGCTTATTTAGTTAACATGAATGATTCTTGAGCTTGTTTGGAAGTACCAACCCAAATTAATTACTTTCTTTCTTTTTCTAATTACATTATAGGCATGAAAAAAGGAGGCATGTCTTTGCAGAGTAGTGCAAGTGTCCACGATGTTTCTGAAACAGATTCCCTGAAATCTCCAGTGTCTGGAACTGATCTTCAGACAATGAGCCACAGGCAACCAAATGATAAAGATGGACCAAGTGCCTTCCTGTCATCTGTAGCTTTTCTTATGCTCCAGTCTTCTAAAATCGTAAGTTGTTGATGGGCACATTAACTAAGAGGTCACGAATCTCAGATTCAGATTGTCTGATTTGATGCAGATGTGTGAAATTGTGATCTCTGTAACGCCTCAGTTACAAACAAATGATCTGTCTGATGGAGAGTATTAAAACGCATTATGATGAACCACAAGAACCAAAAGCAGCCATTTCACAGAAAACTGCTTTTGTGCTGTTATGCTTTTGGGGGCATTAGGGCATATGAAAGATAAAAGATTTTTAAAATACTTCTAAAGAGCACAGCAGTTTGCTGAGACCTTGTGTCTTCCGATATGTGGATAGATTTTGTCTTAATATCTTACTTTTACCCATGTCTTAAATTTCAGACATGGAGTTCATTTTTCAAAACATATATCATATTAATAGGTTCCTTGCCAGACTGTAATAGGAGGTATTTTTTCTGTCTTACTCCAACTCCCAGTGTTCACCTTTAAAGAAATGATTTGATGCTTAATAAGAGTGGTACTCTAGCAATACGGTAGGTGCACTGCAACTTTGAAAATTGACACAGACATGGAGGTATCATACTTGAAAGGCTGCTTTATAGAGCTCCTGCAAATCAAACAATTGAGTTTGTATTGACTGGCAATTCGCTCTGCCATGATCATGGATAAAAAGTTGAAGAAATTGGTGAAACTCTGCCACATCTGCTGTGTCGGTGAGCTGCTGGTGCAGAATGGATTTTCAAACCACATACAAACTGTGTTTCTTTAGTGCTTTATTGTAGGGCTGAGTCCTAGCCAATTACCCAATAAAGTAGCGTATCAGTTCAAATTTCTAAGGAGTACTGTCGTAGTAAAACAGGAGTTGTAATTCCTTGCAGTTAGATATCGATTTTAAAGCACCCCAATGTGGTTTACAAACAGTAGGGAGACCCTCTCCACTTACTACTAAAGTGCTGCCCCCACCTGGGTGACACACAGCAGCCCCACCCCACAGCCAAACAGGGTGAGAAATGAGAAACGGCCTCACCAATTGAATTCAGGGGGACATTTAGGCAGGCCAGAATGTGCAAGCAAAAAGTGTAATTTAGACAGTACACTGGAGCTGACGAATTGTGCCATGGGGTCTTTTTTAGCCAAATAGTGAAGACCTCTGTTTAACATCTCATTCGAAGGATAGCACATACTGTACACCACCGTGCCCCTGATCACCATTCTGAGGCATCGGCTCTGGAGTGATAGGAAGAGTGCCACCATCTAGTTCACCACCATCACTTACAGCAGCAACCAGGGTTTTCTAAGGGGTCTCCCATCCCAATACTGATCAGGCCCAATCGTGCTTAGCTTCTGAGACTGGACACGATCAGGCTGGAGCATTTCTAGATACAGTATATCCTTACAGGAAAGAATTCAGCATGTCCACTTAGTCACATTTACAGTTGAAGCATTAATGTAACAGCCTGCACTGCAATTTCAAGAGCCTAACTTCGATATTAATGAATCAGCTAAAATAGTTTCAATGAGAAGCTAACCATTCACTTATTTATCACTAGAATGAATAGAATCCCAGAGCATTTAATAACAGAATATTGCTTTTAGTGTCTCCTGCAGTGGATTTCTCGTGCCCTGCAGAGCTTATTTCAAGGCCTTGCTTTAGATAAATAATGCTGTGAATGACATGCCTCTTCTACTGTATGTATTACTCTGTCCTCTGAATCTGTTGCAGACTTATACCTCTTTGTGTGGGAGGAAATTCAAATTCATTGCATCTACAAAGTAGAACACTTAAGCCTTACAGACACTTTTCAGTTCTGAAAGGTTGAGGCTACATGTAGATTTTGTTTTTCAAAAATGGAGTAGAAGCAGTAATGTACGCTAAAATAAAATAATATATTTCCGTTCGTACTCACAAAGCCATTAATGCCACAGCACTGTTATTAAAATTACATCAACAACAATAATAAACCACTTCAATCAGGTCCCTTCGTAATCTTCTATGTCACACTAAAAATGTTCAGTTCCTTCAGCTTGTCAAAGTAGGACATTCCTTAACCCCTAAAATATATCTGGTTGCTGCTCTCTGGGCTGATTCCAGAGCAGAAGTACAGACTGATACTTTACACAAAATCCAAGTGCAATTCTAACCAAATCCTTCGGTTTCATGTCTAAACTTTCAAGTATGTATCCTACATTTGTGTTTGTTTTTTCTCTGACTCACAATTCAAGAACGAAGAGAGAACGTGGTCTACTTCGGAAAAAAGAAAAGCCTTTGAAATAATATAAAAAGAATAGCGTTTTACTCGTTTGACTTATTCTTCAATAACCCTTTATTCCGAAACCATAGTTTAACATTTCTCACCACAGTCATTGGAAATACACTATTATTAGCGGATAGATAAAAAGAGGTAAAAATGCTATTGGCATACTACAATTAACAGCGAAATGTCAATTTAGTATATTGTTTTGCATTTTATTGTTCAAACACGTTTATTGCATTTCGACACCTTATACTGACTTACGGTAATTATATGATTTCGATCATTCGATTTTAAACGTGTTGTATTACCCAAAATACCGAGTCAGACACAACCTAAATTGCATACAACAATAAGGGGTTTTTGATGAAGATTGTAATGATAACAGGATACTAAGAGGCAGAGAGTGACAGACGGCTGTACTGAGGTTTCAGTGCCAGAAATGTGTGACGCTGTGATTGATAACAAGGGGACTACTTTTTTGTTCAAGTGGGGCGAGGGCACTTCTGAGATGCCTTATTTTTCCACACTACTGAATATTATACTTACATTCTTACCTTGTAGGTTTTATTCCAATAACCTTTCTAGGTGGTTGTTCAGCAAGCAAACAAAACGGATGTTCCTGAAAAACCCAGCATGATCTGTTGCAAGTAAAAACATAACCCTGGCCTTGAGCCCCACTGCTGCTCCTTTACATTATATCCCTCGGTTATCTAGGAGACTTCAGTTCAAAAACGAATCTGCTTTGGGGCAGGTTCTTATGGTTTTTAACACTGCATTTGTACACAAAGCTTTAGTGGCTGTGATTTACTGAGCTGACATACATTTTATAGAACTGGGCGTATACAGTATCTTAATACCAATAGAAAAACCAACCAGTACAGCTCGGTCACGAGTATTTAAGAATATGTCTAGAAAATGAATACATCACACGTCTAAATTATGTTATTTTAATAGTGCTGTGTGCTCGTGCTGCCCCCTCTCTTGTTTACTCGGTCCATCAGAGTCATCAGAAGTTAATAAAAAATGGAATACGGGACGATAGACTAAAACCCACTTCTACAGTACGTCACAAATGTTCACTTTTGCCAATAGCACAAGGTTTCTGTTAGTTGTTTTCTTGTTCGTTTCTGTCTGGGGTAGCCTGACTAGTAAGTCTGGATCATGCTACTCCATAAGCGCTGTCTGCTCTACGCAGCTATCTGCGACCTGCTGTACGAACTGTTGTGAACGCCTCAGCACGCCTTCAGCTTGAGCAATGTGTTAGCGGTGTTATTTTGAAGGGAGTCGATTTGGTTTCCTTTGTGCATTCGTTGACGTTTTGTCCTTCTAGATAACGAAGTTGTTCCCTCCTTTTCCCCTCTTCATTTGTGTGCTGATTTCAACTTTAGTCGGACCAGCTGCAATATCCTCTTCTGGAATAACTTTCAACATCTGTAGAACTTAAAGGGATTCGAAAGAGCCACACGTGACGCTACCTGTCCTGCACACCTGGACGCAAACGGGAGTAAAGATCTAGGAGCCCAGAATCATGCAAGGCAATATGCACACAGCGTGGGTCTTTTTGCCGACGATGCAAAAGCTCTGGGAAAAAATGGATAATAGGGCTTTTCGCATTAAAATTTGAGGACGTTTTGGCTAATTCTGAATGGACACAACGGGAATCAGGTAAGAATGCACATTTGACAACAACGCTGTTTCAGAGAAAATAAAGCAAAATTAACATTTATTTCGCGTTGTTTTTGTTTGGTTTTTGACAGTGTAACGCGACTGGCCACGAATCCTTCTAGCTGAAAACAGTTGAGCAGAACAAGTCACTTTTTTTAAATCACTGTTAGCACATAAACGATTTTTGAGTTCATTATTTGCCTTCATGTAGATTACAGTTTATGCGTTTACACTTCTTTAAACTAAAGTTAGTTTATTGCACAACTAGTTCCCCGTTTGAATTGGACTTGTGATACAATGTGTATTTAAAGCCAGATGAGGCACAGTATGTTATTTATCCTACATATACAGTTCGGGCAACAATTTATTTTACAGCCTAAACTGGATTGCTTTGTACCGTAAATATAAATAGTGTTAAAAAGCGAGAATTACGCGTCTAACGCGTCTATAGCCAAACCTTTCTACATACAAGTACGTTATATCATCGGAATAAACGCGCAAGGCATTCAGCTACGTACTGTCTTAAGGAAAGCTAAAAGAAAAATAAAGAAATCTATTGTTATCACAGGACTAATGATTAATGATAAATGATAATGTTGTATTGTTATTATTAAAATGTTAACATTTACGACTATTGAGTCGTTTCATTGTTACCAAACTGAAAATGCCCAATGCGTAAATGCTGTCCGTATTAAACAACAGCGATGCGTATGTGGTTAGTGATTTATAAAGCACAGCTCCCAGAGATTTTCTAAGCGAAGTTGGAGATCCAAGAGTAGCTTCAAACACTTTTACCTTTTTCTGCGCTCAATACATTCGCACTGCTCACATTTTTTAAATTCAAAAGAGCACAAATCGATATTGATTTTCTACTTGGGGTTCAGGATTGTTAGCTGATGTAAACTTTGAACTGTGTAGCTCGTAATTGAATTCATTAAGCAATGAAACGTTAATCATACTGTCACTTTGTGTTATTTCTCCACAGAAGATAATCTCTTTAACTTTTTTAGGATTAGCATTAGGAAAAAGTTACTATAACAATAATATTTACACCACATTAAGCCAATTTGCTGATAATGGCAGTTTGTCAGTTTATCATCTTGCAATTTTGAAAAAAAAAAGATTTTATGTATTTATTGAAAACACCAGAAAACGTTATATCATGCATAGATGCTTACAGGAATATCTAATGGAAGTAATGCTAAGAATGTTTAGACTGAAGGAATAAACCCTTGCACAGATTTTGTTAAAGGGAGAATTTCAATAGACTTTATGATGAGGAGGAGGTGAAGATGCATTCATATTTATTTTTAAATCAGTGTGAAATGTAAACATTTTAAATATGTCATTTTTAATTAATGGGTGCTTAATAATCATTTGATTTTATGCATATTTACAAGCTTACTGTGAGGTACAGGGAAGACAGTTCAAGAGTCATGCCAATAAAGCACCTTGACTTGAATTGAATGTATTTTCCCTTGAATATTTAAAATCGTAGCTAGAGGAGAAAACACAATTCATATGATGGTCAGTGAACCTTCTGTGAATTGAATTTAGAAGTATGGTAGCATGAAACATACTGAGTATCTTGTGTAACATAAAAATACATGTGTATGCCACAGACTTATCTTTGTTTTATATGTACTGTAGTTAGTGTTACATCACATCCCCTTTGAGATGTGATGCGGAAAATGTAGGAAATAAAGCCTCTAAATTATATTTTGTAACCTGCAGTGAAGACTGGAAAAAATGAAAAGATTGGCATAATCCTGACTATTATGTGGCATAAAGAGAGAATGTTGGATACATTAAAAGCTCAGCCTGCAAATGTGTAGTCTTCACAACCTATACAGTGAAATAAGGCATTTCAAAAGTTTTATTTCAACTCCACTGACTGAGGTACTGTATTTTACTGATGTTTACAGGTGTTTACTGGTTAAACAGTTGCAAATGTGACTATTGTATCACTAGCTAAAGTCTGTAATTTCACTAAAACATAATGTTGAGAAGAAGTGTCTACAAATAAGCACAAAGAAAATCTAATTGTTTTTAACCAGTTAGTGAATAGTTTTGGTCAGGTACAAGATGTCTGTATTTATCTTTCCTAATGTAAACTACATTAATTTTACAGGTTAATTTGCTGATATTGGAAATGACTTAATTCCATGGTAGCCTTTACTTGTTTTTTTTTAAGAATAAGGAAGACTGAAGAGGCTGTGCAAAAATTGGCCAATGTGCTGTGTGAAAAACCTTTTAGAAAAACATTGTGCTACAGGCTAATGCACCATTTCCTGGTGGGGCTTGATACTGTATGTCATCACCACAGTATGGGGCCAGGTACCTTCAGCAGAGAACTGGGGACCTGCAGTGGGAAATGGAGGTCGTCCAGTAGAGAACTGGGGACCTGCAGTGGAAAACCGGGGTCGTGCAGTAGAGAACTGGGGACCTGCAGTGGAAAACCGGGGTCGTGCAGTAGAGAACTGGGGACCTGCAGTGGAAAACCGGGGTCGTGCAGTAGAGAACTGGGGACCTGCAGTGGATAATTGGGGACCTGCAGTTTAGAGTCAGAGAGATGGAGTGGAGAAATGAAAAAGCTTGCCAAAACCACATACTGTTTCCAGTGTGTCTTCAGTTAAACTGGTGTTATCATGTTCATGGCAGCCTAGCCGGCTCTGGTTTAAGAGTACTGTTGTCTTCCAGACTGAAGCTGGTTTTACACCTTGGAGTGTTATAGATGGTGGATGACGGATGTTTCTGAAAAACACAGATAAAAAGGTGTTTGATGCGATCCCTGTGAATGGGTATTTGCACCGTAGGACACCCTTTTTCACATGAGATACATAAGAATTGTTTTTTTTTGTGCGTGTGAAATGCTTTTCCATCTACGTTGTGTTCATGAATTCTTTTTTTATTTTGCAAAATAGGGAAAAAATATAGAAACACGTCTGTACAGGACCCCAGCCCCACCATTTTAAAACAAGTCGCTTGGACGTGGAGGTAATGTGTATCTGACACAAAAGCAGGCACATAAAGGAGCGCACACAAACAAAGCAGTGTGTGGTTGTTTAATGGCTGCTGCTTATAGTACAGGAATAGAAGTGGGGAGTGTGAAGAGTTCTGCTGGTTTTGGCTTGGGTTCAGTACTAGGGCACTCGCTACACAACAGTACTTTCAGCCAAAATGATGCTGCACAAGAGATTGTATTGAATGTGTTGTAAATGCCAAGTGCCATATTCTTTTAATTTATGAATTGTATCAGAATTTTGCTCTTCGACACAGATTTTGGTTTCCTGCAGTATGTAAAGGATAAACATTTCATCACATAAATTCAGTGAAGAAACAAGAAGGGACAAGGATGTTTTGCAAACAAAAAGTACCAGTTACCAAGAAGCTTTCTCCCTCTCCTTAGAAGAACAAATTCTGGAGAAAAGGCATCTTATTTGCTTCTTCTGTATGTGCCTCCAGTTTCATCAAAGAGAAATGCTCTATTCCAGGGGAACACTTAGTAATGCGACCCCCCAGCTCTCTGTGTGTTGCTTTTAGAGTTATTTAAACTTGCTGGGAACTCTCCGTGCAGTTGTTGCTTCTGTTTAAAATATCAGTTATGTGAGTTGACTATTGCAGCCAATGAGTCGAGACAGGAATATATGTGTTGCCAGTAAGGGTAAGGAGCCAAATTAATCAGGTGCGATTGAGAAGTCCATTGCAGAGACGTCAGCTTGCTGATGCAACACAAACATACATTCCCATTTAGTTCTGTTATGTGTATTACACATGTAGTATCGTGCAGTGCTTTGAGCTTTTTCTAAAGCACTTATAAATGAAATTGTACTATCATTATCACGTGTTTGCTAGCAGCTCATTGATCCATATATCTCATCCAGCCTCGTCTTTAATAATCTCAGAGAATCTGCTTGTTCTGGACATCAACAGCCCTACATGCAAAGAAATGACTCTTGTTATCTATTCATGTCTCTGTGTCTCTGTTTGCCTGAAGTAGTCCATGGGTTAATTTAGTCATTACCTCTCTGGATATAATAATAATAATTTCTTACACTTACAGTATATAGTGCTTTTCTGGACACTCTACTCAAAGTGCTTTACAGGTAATAGGGACTCCCCTCCACCACCACTAATGTGCAGCCCCACCTGGATGATGTGACACCATGATGTACAAGAACACTCACCACACATCAGCTATCAGTGGGGGGGAGAACAGAGTGATGAAGCCAGTTCAGAGATGGGTATTATTAGGAGGCCATGATTGGTAAGAGCCAATTGGAAATTTGGCCAGGGCGCCAGGGTAACACCCCTACTCGTTTCAAGAAACGCCCTTGGATTTTTAATGACTAGTCAGGACCTCGGTTTTATGTCTCATCCAAAGCACTGTGCCTTTTTACAGTATAGTGTCCCCGTTGTGATTCTGGGGCATTAGGATGCACACTGTCTGCAGAGGGAGCACCCCCTGCTGGTCCCACTAACACCTCTTCCAGCGGCAACCTTAGCTTTTCCCAGGAGGTCTCTCATCCAGATACTGGCCAGGCTCACACCTGCTGAGCTTCAGTGGGTTACCGGGTGATATGGCTGCAGTTAATATATTAAATTATATTTTAAAACAAAATAAAAGTTATCTAATCACCTCACAATCTTCTTTATTCTGAATATAAAAGTTAAAAAATAGAGAATGTTATCTCACATGTGAAAAAGAACATTGCTACTATAAAAGCTATAATAAAATGTTCTTCTGTAATAACGGACAATTTATAAATGGGTCAGTGAAAAGCATATGGTCTGGTCTAGCCTAGCATATCTACAGCTATTTTCAAAAGAAATATATTATGGCTTGTTTGAAACATATGCTTAACATTTATTTGTGCATTGGTCCAGATTAATGATCGACCTTAAATTTCAGCTAATCAGTAAAAAATAGCAAGATTACTAAGAAAAAACGTAACGTCTAAAAATATCTATATCTGGTAAACAATTAAACTAGCGCTCTCTGCTAGTTATATTTGGACAACTGAAAGGAGCCAATTATGATGCAAATCCATACAGTAGGATGTGCTGACACATTTAATTGCATTTAAATGCAAGTGATTGATACGCTTACACAAACAGACAAATCTGTACCAGAAAGTGTTTCATTTTAGGCACCAATCGGATTCTGCCCCGTGCTTTAGAAACTAACAACTAATAGTATGTTCATATTAACAGCATAACATTTCCAAGATGAAAATACAGATGATTGCGTAGTATGACAAATTAATCTTTCTCTTTTTTCACAGCAGACCTGGAGCATTTGAAGTCATGACTGATTCTTTTAACTAGGAAATTTGGCTCCTTAGTTTTAAATCATTTAACTCTAAAGGAGTGCAGTAAATTCAGCAACAATATGAGAATGTTCTCCTTTTTTCCGGAGAGGAGACTTCAAGCCGCACACTGCCCCCGGCACTGGAGAAGTGACATGGCTCTCAGCAGCAATACTGCAAGCTTGTGGGTCACAGAGGTCATTTTTGCATACAGTAGGAAGAATAAGACCCTCTGGCTGATTCAAGACATCTCATACCCTGTGGACACTTGCCTAATGGTCCACCACTCTTTAGCAATCTTCATTCATGACACAGCCCAGACTCAGACTATTCATGTTTGGATTACAGAATTCACTCTGGGTTCAGAATAAGTGCTTTTACCTTTTGATCTGCTTAGGAGCCTGGAGATTTCATTTTTCATAAGTCCCTTAAAGTATTTTTACAAATAAAAAGCTGTAGAAATCCTTCTTTCTGCTCATAGATCTCTGACTGATTGACAATTCCATATTAAATCAGGTATGCTGGTGTTATTGAATCCAGGGAGCATTTTTCTTTGTCTTCTTAAAGTACAGGATTATTATTTTTTGGTGGCAGATACTACATGGAAAAGCCCAGGACAATGGAGACCAGACTGACTACACTTTTAACACTTCATCTTTAGCACAAATGGTGGTGAATCTAATGACAACGAAGGGAGTCAAGACCTAGAGTTATTGGTTGAGTAGCAAGTAGCATCAGGGCTCATGTGTTAGAGCACATTGAGCACTGCTGGTCATATTCTTGTCACTCAGTCTCCTTTGGGACAGAGAATTGGAGATGCTTTTTATGCACAGAGTGGTGGGTATCTGAAATAGGCTTGCCTGACAGGTATCTGAGGCTCAAAAGTGCACCTGTCTGCATTCTGTGGGTACCCCTCACATAATCTGAGCTCTTCATGAGCTAGCCTGCGATATTAAATTCACAGGGAATGACAGCAGCCGAAAGCTTGGGAGAAATTAGTATCGTTTATTGGGATGTGGAGATTTGGCGTAACCTGCTTGGCTGAGGGCCAACCTCCCGGCCGTTGGACTGGGAGGATAGGACCCCCATGCGACCAATTGGGTAGCTGCAAAGGTGGAGAGGGGGTGGAGGAGGGATGCAGAAAACGAACGAGGAAGAGGAGAGGGTGACGTTTGATATATATGGAGACCGGTTGCTTACGTCAGGATTAGTGAGAATTGTAGCAGCTGTGTCGAATGAGCGCGGCTGCCTTCATTCCTCCCGAACTTTCATTAAAAACTCCATTAAACTGTATTCTTGGCACTTAGGTTATTGTCTAATTTCTTAATTATTGCATCTCCTATTATATGTACACTGCCAGAAGATGAAAAATTACATAATGAATGTTTCATTGCAGGGCCTCAGTGTAACGAGAGCCAGTCCAGGCTCCCTTGAAGCATAGTTCAGGACCCTATGCAGACAGTATAATCCAGACGTAAGTGGAGAAGGACATCAGGGGAAGGTACAGCGGGATAGGATGGGTTGACAGACAGTGGGCGGTGACGGCGGTGATCCAGTGCTCGGGGGGCACCAAAACAGGAAATCCGGGGTGCAGTCCAAAGTCCAAAAACTGGGTGATCCATCCAAGACAAGACAGGATTAAAATCCGGAACAGGATCCAGAACATGAACAAGAAGTTAAAAGAAAGTAATGAGGCCAGGCGCTCCAAGCCCCGGACTCAGACAGTCAGGACGCCGTGATGAAGCCTATGCCGTCGGGTCTCTCCTGGACCTGCTGGTAGGCGGGCTTCTGGGCATCCATCTTCCAATGCTGAGCTAGGCATAGTGAGAGCGCCAGGCTTAAATAATGAGAGACAAAACAGGCGGCAGGTGCGCATAATCAACTAAAATACGAAAGGGTTGGAGCACCCTTAAGAGGAGGGATCCCAATCATGACACTCAGGACATGGTTCAACATTAATTTACTGCTGGCTAATCACCTATGGCATTTGCTTCGGAGACATCTTCTATGTCTACCAAACTTATTCTCTATCTTATCATTACAAAAATCAGCCTAAGCAGAAACATCTTTAGAAAGACCATATATAAAACGAACAGAGATTAAACGTGGCCAGAGGAGCTTAGACTAGAAAGGTGAACCAGTTTTGTTCATGCTTCAGATTTCTGTGAAGAGATAAATTCATCAATTTTCTAACAGAAAAAAATATCTTAATTAAAAGGCTCTAATTGTGTTCCCTGGGTGTAATATTTCCACCCCTCATCGTTTTTTTTTCATTGCCTCCCAGATAACAGGATTCATTTTGAACGGGTGACTTCCTCCCCTGCCCCCCTTCAGCGAGACCATACCTCTGGTGGCCTTACGGCTCAGAGGACACACGGCTGCACCAATGTATCAGGAAATGGCCTTACTGTCTGGCAGCTCCGAACGCCAGTTCACCACGTTTTCGTTCAACCCCCTGGAGAACCTGCACGAGGTCCGCACCAAGAAAGGGGTCTTCTACAAATCGGCCAAGCTTCTCCACCCGGGAGAAGAGCTCTGCTGTCGATCGCACCTGGAGGACAGCAGGAGCCGCTCCGTGATCATTAATGTGGGAGGCATCAAGTACCGCATCCCCTGGACCACCCTCGACGAGTTCCCCCTGACCCGGCTGGGGAAGCTAAAGGCCTGCAGCAACTACGACGAGATCATGGACGTCTGCGATGACTACGACATGAGCCGCAACGAGTTCTTCTTCGACCGCAGCCCGAGCGCCTTCCGGACCATCATGACCTTCCTGGCGGCGGGGAAGCTGCGGCTCCTGCGCGAGATGTGCGCCCTGTCCTTCCAGGAGGAGCTGCTCTACTGGGGCGTCGAGGAGGAGAACCTGGAGTGGTGCTGCCTGCGGAAGCTGCGGCAGAGGGAGGAGGAGCGCAGCGAGGCGCGCCGGGCCGAGAACGGGCTGACCTCCCCGCCCAGCGAGGAGCCGCCACCCAGCACCTTCTCCGACGACAGCCGCATGGGCGGCTGCATGCGGAGGCTCAGGGACATGGTGGAGAACCCGCACTCGGGCCTGCCGGGGAAGATCTTCGCCTGCCTGTCCGTCATCTTTGTGGCCATCACAGCCGTCACCCTCTGCATCAGCACCATGCCGGACCTCAGAGAGGAGGAGGAGCGGGTGAGTCCACACTTTATCTGCCCCCTTCGATCCCTCCCAGGCCTGCAGGGCTGCCTAAGGATTGGCAGGCAGCTCCAAGACATAGTTTGTTATTTGTGAAATACCTTTTACACGACAGCAAAATAATATGCCATAAACCATTTGCTGGACAATACAGTTTGAGAATCCCTTATCCGAAATTCCTGGGACCAAAAGTGTTACGGATTTTGGATTTTTTCGGATTTTGGAATATATTTATATGTGTATAAAATGGGACAGCTTGGGGATGGGACCAAAGTCTAAACACGATATCCATTTACATTTCATAATATAGCTTATACATATACCCTGAATTTAGTTTTATATACATTTTTTATATATTTTTTAACATAATACCATAAGAAAGGTAAGATATCAGTCTCCACCTACGATGTCATGTTTTTATTAAAAGGTTACACTACACGTACGCCATTTGTATTTTATTTTTTACAACACAGGTATTAAGTTTTATGTAAGGTATAAAAACAAAGCATTGAATATGATGACAGGTAAATAAAATGAAAACTGAAAAAAGTCAGCATTTTATTTTTAAAGTGATGTACAAGTAATGACACTAGTCAAGTTACACTCATACATGGAGGTGAGATTCAGATCTCACGGAAAAATAACGTTTTGTACTTACTGTACAAAAAACCACAACAAAACATGATAATCACTGCTTACAAACTTTAAGATAAATGCAGCCCCAGACATTACAACTACATCAGGTCCGAGAAACCTGAGGGAGGGGGAACGTCATAGATGACATCACTGTGAGCTGGAAAGTTTCAGATTTTGGTGGTTTTCGGATTTTGTAATTTCGGATAAAGGATTTTCAACCTGTATAAGTTTCTGCGGGCTTGGAGTCTTCATTAGCAAGCAGACTTGTTCAGCTAATAAAGGACAAAAGGACACTCAGATATCCCATAAGTTAAATTTTTACTCTCCAAAACCTGTCGGTAACAGTGCTTCAGATTTTGCAAAAGACCTTACAGTGAAGAAGCATGAGATCTTCCAATGTGGCAATACTAATGTAATCTGCCCAGCAAAAGTTAACTCCAGGGCTGTTGAGTGTGATGTTGTCTTTGTTATGTTAACAAACGTTTACTGTCTCAGAGATAAACACAGTGATCTTCTCCCAGTCTGATATGATAATTATAATAATTTCTGCGATGGAAATTTGAGAAAAACAAATGATAGTAAAGAAGAACAGTAAAAATACTATGTTTAATTGCTGTACGGTTATATCGGAATATACCTTGTTGTATCCCTCAAGAGCGCTTCAGGAGTTCTTCCGAAAGGATCTTTGTCAGTCATGCTTGGAACACATCAAACAGAACTTCAGACTTCTTTATAAATCTCAGCAATTGCAGTTAAAAAAGAAATGCAAAGCAACTAGTTATCTGCAATGGAAGGTGGAATCAAAGCAAGCAGATTCTAAAATGTAAACATTAGGACAAATTGTTTTCTTTCTTAATTAGCCCTTCGTAATGGAAAAATACAAGACGCCCTTGGACAAAGGCAAGGCTGCAGAAATTTGAATACATTATACTGTAGATTGTCAATTGGGAATTAATGAAACCGAACGCATCAAAACAAGCACAATCTAAATAATTTCATGTTGAATGCTTATGACATGTACTTTGAAGAAAAAATGCTGCGTCTGCCTATATTTTTCCAAGAAATACTTAAACAATATAGGTTTGTCACCCAACTGCCTTATATTTTTATGAGAGACTAATGGGTCTGTGAATGTACTACCTTTCCACTACATAACCCTGGCAGTACAGGTATGTGTTAGATACATTTTCCAGTCCCAAACTGCAAATGCAATTTCAGTGGAAAAAAAGAGAATAAAGTGACTATTGACTGCATCATATTCAGCAGTAACTTTAAATCATCATGTCACTTTATCTATCAGTGAGTTGGTGGTAGGAAAAAGCATTCTGTTTTGCCAGAAAAAAAGACTAAATGTCCTGTGTATTTCACATAAGAAAATATTATAGCACCTCAACATATTACCTAATGAAAACTTTATAATTTAGGTCGTTCCTAGATCTTAACATTTAACTAAGAGGCAATTTGGTGATTTACACTAAATGTTTATTGTTCTGTATTTTATTAAAAAGTCTTAATTGAATCTTTCCAACATTCAGAGGAAGAAGGATGGGTCAGGGTTAGGTCAGAGGAGTAGAGTTAGGGTTAGGACAGATGAGTAAAGACGCGGATAGGACAGAGGAGTAGGGAGTTGGTACCGTGTTGGTGACTTTTAAGGAAGTTGTTACAAAATTCTATATACCAGGACTTACAATAGAAAAGAATGGGCTACATGAGCCAGCAGTCGTATCACTCTTCAACTCACAACCGGCAACCCACTGAAGCTCAGCAGGTGTGAGCCTGGAGACCTCCTGGGAAAAACTAAGGTTGCTGCTGGAAGAGGTGTTAGTGGGGCCAGCAGGGGGCGCTCACCCTGCGGTCCACGTGGGTCCTAATGCCCCAGTATAGTGATGGGGACACTATACCGTAAACAGGCGCTGTCCTTCGGATGAGATGTAAAACCAAGGTCCTGACTCTCTGTGGTCATTAAAAATCCCAGGGTGTTTCTCAAAAAGAGTAGGGGTGTAACCCCGGCGTCCTGGCCAAATTTCCCATTGGCCCTTACCAGTCACGGCCTCCTAATAATCCCCATCTATGAATTGGCTTCATTACTCTGCTCTCCTCCCCACTGATAGCTGGTGTGCAGTGAGCGTTCTGGCGCACTATAGCTGCCGTCGTATCATCCAGGTGGATGCTGCACATTGGTGGTGGTGGAGGGGAGTCCCCATTACCTGTAAAGCGCTTTGAGTGGAGTGTCCAGAAAAGCTATATAAGTGTAAGCAATTATTATTATTATTATAATTATTACATGGGGCATTTGTTCTGAAAAATAATCTAAAATGTAAAAAGGTGCTGTGACACGTTGTACAGTGACATGGTGGTTAACGCAGGAGAGATTTGATTGGCTACTTTTATCATCTTCTCTAGGGATCAGTCCCTGTTCCTCAATAGAAATGGAGCTGGGCACTCATCCTACTACTCTGCTATGCCATATTTTATAGATATTAGGTATTAAATAGAAAGAAGCTTATCATTTGTTTACCCTTATACAAGGCTTATTCGTACACAAGCAACCATGGCATCTCACTGATACTATATGTTTTGGTCTAGGGTTTTTCCCAACTACCCATCATTCTGCACTGTCTCCTAAGGTGACTATAGGGCTGTAGTCCACACTGCCCAGGTGTTGAGAGTGTTGTGCGTCTTGCCCATTGTACTGTTAAGCTCAGGTAGTTTACCTTGCACCTCTGAGTACCTGACCTGCAGATTCCTGACAAGGTCCAGACTGTTCTGAAGTGCCTGCTGGAACGCAGGCACCAGAGACTTAGGGCTCTAGAGTGTTCTTGGGAAGCGTGTGTTTGTAACGGTTTCATTTCACTTCACCATAGCTCACAAAAATTCCTGTTCAAGCTAACAAGAAAGATTTGTGTGTGCTAATGGGCCTGAAACCAGAAAGGAGAGATTAGGAAGGAAGACGGAACAGCACAAGTTCTCCTTGTGCTCAGCTATATGCATTATTGCATATGCTCCTGTTCCATTCCATTTGAAATCTTTTTTTTTTTTTCAGTTAACCATAGCAATATATTAAAGGTCACCACCAAGAACAGGCTGCTTGGCCTATCTGGCCCATTTGCTTGTCAGTATCTAATTGATCTAAGGATCTCATCCAGCTGTTTCTGGAAAGCAGCCAGGGTATCAGCTTTGACAACATGGATAATATTGACCATCAGCACCTGAGTCAATTAAGCAATTAAGACAATCCTGTTTTGAAAGGATCAAAGTTCTAAAAGGTTATAAGAGGTTCACGTTTGAGTGTCTGTTATATGTAGTTGCCTTAAGGTAATTGCAATCTTATACTGTAGGTATTTCATTTAATATCCTGCATAGCAACCTACATTGTTCGTTACAGAAAGTCCTTTATACATGTTTGGGCAGGACTTAAGGTTAAAGACTCTATAATGGAATTGTACAGTAAATGTAAATTCAACCAAAATTTGTTCTTCACAGCTTCCCTAAAATGAGTGATTTTAACAAACAGTGTTTGTACTTCTCAAAAAGCTGTAGTTTTGGATCCAATTTGTAGTTGTAGATCTTAAAAGAATTGGCCCCCAATGTATTAAGAACACTTGCTAATACCATGCTTTGCCATTGACTTGCCTTGGGAGCTGATGCTCATTGTCTGGCATCTTCCATTTGTTTTGTATATGATAATTTTTAATTAACCAGACATATGACCTCATACTCGCTGCGTTCATTTTTAAGGAAGAAAATAGCTATTTTGTTTAAAGGTCCAGAGATGAATCATGCTGTAATTAGAACAAATGTGTTTTAACTGCACCCAGACACTGTGGCTTGTTTCTCTTCGACTGAAAATTGCATTTCCAACATTTTCCTTTAGTGTCCCTCCGCAGACAAAGTAAAGGACCAGCCAGATTTTTTATTTCATTTGAAACAGAAGTAATTTGGCTCCTGAAGACAATATTTACAGTAGTTTTGCCAGAGGCCCTGTTCATATCCCATTTTCCCTCTTTCTTTAATTGGACTATTGTTTAATGTATGACTGTAATAAGCCAGAATTCCCGAGTTAATGTTCTGCTGTTTTACTGGTGTTTTATCAACACACAAGTATGTTAAACATGAAAACTATTGAGTTCCACAGTATTGGACTGGGAGACACATGAGGAAAGGATCCTTCTGCTTGCATTTCCGGGGTATTCCAGCTTTCATTCCCACACAATTCTCAGGCCTCTTACTTGAGCTAATAACATGACTGATTAGACCTTTTTACTATAATTGTTTTCTGCTTATGGACATTTATCATTCATTTAAAATATTGTGAGGTTGCAGAGCTGAATGACAAAGTTCTGATTAGTTCATTCCTACTGTAGTTACGTTTGGAGCTGAATTAGATACAATTAAAAATTTCACAGTGTCGAAACCAAGTGAACACTTGGCCAATGAGAGCTAGCAGTGGGTGGCTCTGCTGCAAGGGGTTCGAATGACACCTTATGACCTATCATTATCAAAAATCATTAGCAGATGTTCAAGTGGTGAGCAGTGTCAAAGGAACAAACAGGATAATTCCACACTCAACAGGAACAAGAAAAAGAAATATAAACCAACACTTTGCTAGTGGAGCATTCTTCATGTGCGTAGAGGAGTGACAGCAGAAATAGAACACAAAGTTGATAAGATAAGGAAATCTGCAAAGTATTTGAGCAGAAAATAAAGAGAGATGAGTGGGTTCTCACATGTCTTAGATATGAAGGAACCAACCGATGCAGGAAAAACTGTATATTGTTACTGAGGATTAATGCTATTTGAAAAAAGAGAAAAGCATTTATATTAAAAATGTAATACAGTAAGTGAGTCCAACCAAATGGATAGATCTGGTTACAATTACAAAAAACAATTTAAATGTAATTTAAGTGCATCTGAAGATACTGTCACTCAATGTCCAAACACCTCCTCGGGGAAAGCTGATAGCCCAGTACTTTAAGCATAAGATAAGATAGGCATGAAAGGACTCTTGTCAGTGTATTAGGAAGATAACAAGGAACCAGACTGAGAATGATCTCTTCCAAATCAATCCTGTGAGAAACTGAGCTATTGGAGGGTGAAAATGAGCTCTGTCCTCTAAGTGGTCATGTGTCAGGAGTAGGGAAGCAAAGTTTTTACAACTGGACTTATTGGACTTGTTAGAAGACTGGAAAGAGAATCTGGGTTATGATAACCACTCCTCTGGAAACATCACAGCTCTTCCCTCCTAGCTCATAGCCGGCTTCCAGTTGGGGATATAATTGACAAACAAAATGAATGGAGAAAATGGAACAATTAGGCCAAACAATAAGCAGAAAGGATTAACGTACTGTAAGAAAATTTGATTTTCCAAAACAAAGAACACTCACAGCATCACAGACCATTTTCTCAGGTTTTTCTATTTTACTTTTTCCAAAAATGCAGGTTTGCCACATTCATTCATGTAGGGATTCGCAGTTTGAAGTGTTTCAAAGTCACAGAAAGTGCCAGCAGGCCTGAAGCATAGAGCATTATAGTAGTAACACCTCTGGAATCACTGAAAGTCACTGTCTCCTGTTGTGATCTTTGGAAAGGTCCACTTTACTAGTGTATCAATCTTCTTCACTCTCAACTAGAGGCACTCTGTGCAGCACTCTCAGACCTTCAAGCTGGCATGGTCTAGACTTTCTTCACTGCTGTAATTCTGTAACAGCATCCCAAGGCAGTGCAGAGTCAGCCGAGCAATGACACACTTTCAAACATGTCAGACAATATGCAGTTTTTAGCAGGCCCTGTATCCAGAATGCAATCGGGACTGGCAGGCTACCACCCAGATACAAAGCTGAAGCACAAGATACCTTTAGGCATGGGGCTTTGTGCAATTCCCCTTTGCACATGTCTATTTCAGATCATACAGATTGCAACATTTGTCACTTTTCCTGCAGGTTTTCAAATTATCTAAGCCTTCACAACACACAACACTTAAACACCAAGGAGCACCTTTTACGAACATGCTGATTTGATAGATACTGTAAGTGAAGATAAAGGGGATTGTCACTATGTTTATTTTTTTACTTCTGATTAAATCTTACAAAGTGAATTTTAAAACATAATAATAATTGCTTACACTTATATAGCTTTTCTGGACACTCCACTCAAAGCGCTTTACAGGTAATGGGGACTCCCCTCCACCACCACCAATGTGCAGCCCCACCTGGATGATGCGACGGCAGCCATAGTGCACCAGTAGACTCACCACACATCAGCTATCAGTGGGGAGGAGAACAGGATGATGTAGCCAATTCATAGATGGGGATTATTAGGAGGCCATGATTGGTAAGGGCCAATGGGAAATTTGGCCAGGACGCTGGGGTTACACCCCTACTCTTTTTGAGAAACACCCTGGGATTTTGAATGACCACAGAGAGTCAGGACCTTGGTTTTACGTCTCATCCAAAGGACAGCGCCTTTTACAGTATAGTGTCCCCATCACTATACTGGGGCATTAGGACCCACATAAACCGCAGGGTGAGCGCCCCCTGCTGGCCCCACTAACACCTCTTCCAGCAGCAACCTTAGTTTTTCCCAAGTACTGACCAGGCTCACACCTGCTTAGCTTCAGTGGGTTTCCAGATGTGAGTTGCAGGGTGATATGGCTGATGGCATATCATAAAACATATGACAAATTACTTTAAAGCTTTTCATAGCAGTGTTCAAATCCTTTATTTTGTTGTAAATCTTCAATTGTGTTAATTGATTTAACATACATTAGTGTCCGAATGGCTAGGGAAGAGTTAGCCATGTGGCAGAGACAATATTTAGAGTATTCAGCACCTTCTCTAAGCACGTTGAGTGATAAATATGTGGAGACTTCTGGGATTGCATAACATTCACACAAATGAGCTCAGCTGACACCAGATCAAAAAGAAGAATACAAGCTTTTTTCTAACTTAAAAGTGTTTTCAATTTCTCACTCCTCTCATCTTACCAACAGCCTTTTTTCTAGGGGCGACTTTGCACCCCCACAGCACTGTCAATAAGCACATTATGCACAAAGACTTTGAACTGACTTATACTTGGACTTGCAAAATTTAAATTGTTGCATTTAGCTACACTGTATGTAAGGAATGACAGTCTTAGAAATGCATATACAAGATACTAATTAATCAAAGATGTATAATGATATATATCGTTTTAATTATAGGGGTTTTTCTTCCTGGTATGAGTTCTGACACTTTACTTTCAAAGTAGTTATTTCAAAGCTATTTTTTCACCTCTCAAATGCAAGCTTGCAAAAGGGAGAAACAGCTTTTGGAGAGTCCTTAAACAAACCATACAAATGGCTCTGTTTTTATCCTTCAGCAATTTTACTGATGAAGCCAATATCTCTTTTGAAATTTTATTTACCGGTTCTCTAAATATGAGTGAAATACATTATTTTTTAACTACTGAACCTTGAAACGCTGAAAAAATCTTTCATTTGCCCTATTGGGTATTAGAGACTTCAAATTCCTGCAGTTTCAAGGCCTTTCCTGTAAATGTAAAAACAGCTGAACATAAATACTGTACATTGAAGTAAATGTTTGGGTAGAGGGGTGCAGAGAGGGTGGAGAAACTTTGAAGTCCTCTTTAATGGATTGTTCTCATCTGGTCTCCATTTTAGTTAACCATTGGGTTAAATTAATGCAACAAGAGAATAATTAAGTCAAGCAGATAATTATCCTTCATTAAGCCAAATATTTTAAAAAGTTATGAAATACTTTAAATTAGTCAGCCCACTCTTTCGGATAAAAACAAATTACAGTATATGGAGTTACTTTGACTAATGCAATAACAAATAAATATCGCCTTTCATATTGCCAAACCAAAAATATATTATTGATAATGTATGAATTGGTTTCATCAATGCTATTTCAGGTGCCATTTCTTTTCATCCAGCTCAAAGAAACCTTTCATTTAGTGAGCTGTTGAGTACTACCTACTGAGAGGTATAGAGAGAGCATGGATGAGTTCAGTTTTCCAGTCTCAGTGGCAGATGTGCCAGTTGGTAAAATACTTCACTGATTGAATGCAGCCAATATATTAGTACAAAAGCAACCTTCAGCTAATGGTAGCTGAAGACACAACTAGACAGCTAAAATTCTTTTTCAGAAACTGCAGACAAATGGATTCTCACTCTCTTTCAGTCTGTTTGCCCTCATTCACCAGGATGGAGGAATCACTAAACAAGACTCTTGAATGCTGGCATAGACAAAGACAATGTGTTCTACTGTATGTCAAAGTGCTGGAGGCAGCCATGTTGTTGAAGTCAATAACCTTGTTTCTTTCAAGAGAGAGCTGGTGCAATCCTTGTATCAGAAAGCTACTAACTACTAAACTAGCTAAATGGAGCGCATGGCCTCCTCTTGTTTGTAACCTCTCTTATCATCTTATTTTCTTATGTTTTCTTATTATGGAGGTTGAAAAGCAATACCCCATCTATGTAAATAAGCACAAGAAACAGGCATGTTAAAGGCTTTAACTTAAAGTAATAAACATGTAAGGATTTGTTAAGACATAAGGCACATATTGGTTGTGTAGGTGTATTCTTCCGAAGCTGACATACTGTATGTGGTCTGCAAAACAGAGACTTATAGCCAGATCCAATCAAAACATCAACATAGCCTGAAGGTGCTCACATCGGTCCAAGAAAAACTGCCATCGAGTATTAATTTTGGGATTCGCCATTGGTGATGGGTCAGGTTGTTGTTGTTTTTTTTTAATCCAGGCCTCAGCCGGTCCAATGAGTAGTGCCAGCTGTTCCCTCTTTCATTTAGAGTAAAGCCTCAAGTCAGCTCAAATATGTTGTCGTCTGATGAAGTCTCAAATGCATGTTCCGTTCACATTGTGCCTCGGTGGAAGGGAACCTTGTCTTAGATTGCACCAGCGATTGTTCTTTTTGAGGTCAGCAGTTCTGGGTGATGTTTTCTGAGGAGCAGAGTGCGCTTTGACATGGCGGGCTCCCTCTGTGCTGTCAATCAGAGTTGAGTTGAGTTGTGGTTGGCTGTGGGGAGTCTTCACACAGGGCAGCACTGCCATGAGGTGTTGCCCTGTGGGTTCGACTCATGTGCCGAAGCAGCCAATTTTAAATGAGCCAACGGAAGCAGGCAAGAAAGAAGACAGAGGCTGAGCAGGGGAGAAAGACTTTCCGCCCGCAAGTGGACAGTCCATGGTTTTGTGGAGTTGATGCAGGCCACTTCTGTGACATGATGTCATGTACTGTACAGCCACATCCCGCACAGAGCTCTTTGATTAAAGGCTTCCACCATTGCTGATGCTGGAACGTTTTGTTTACTGCTCTCAACACCTTACATGCTTTGATGTCCTCAGACAAGTATAGCTTTTAGCTTCTCTGGAGGAGTTTTACTGGATGTTAATGGAAGTGTGAGGCAGTCTTTCACAGGGACAGAAACAGACGTGTGTTTGGCCTTTGATCGCTGGTACAAAGTTACTACATAAAAAGGCTAGCAGAAGCGGCTTCACATCTTCACTTGTAATTACTGATTGCTCCGTCAGAATCTAAAGTACCTGTAACACACCCTTGGCCAACCGAGGTATCTTGAGTGCATTATCCACCCTTAGGTCAAAGAGAATTAATTAAAATGGTTAACATGCATGATTTCCTTTAACATATTTCATATTGTAAACCTAGAAATAATCTTCAAGCAGGTGCCTATGGGCTTCTAATAACCTCACTATAATGTATGATCATATCATAAGCCAGCATTCAGCATACACAACCCAAAACAGGCTGGTCTCACTGGGTATACTGTCACTCTCAGTATACTTGCCCTTCTGCTGTTCTGTATGTGTAGATGAGGAAGAGAGATTACTATGTTATTAAATTTTTTATTTTTTATGAATGTTCAACCCTAAGGCATGGGTTCCCAGTTTAGGATTTCTACTGTATGTCTCTGTAAATATTCAGTGACAGCAGTGTTGTCATACTGTCTACTGATCCTTTCAAATCTCAGAGCTTCAGCAAGGCGGGGCCTGGTCAGGACTGGGGCTCAGAGATCTACTAGGAAACCAGGTTGCCACACATCAATTCGAGGTCCTGACTGCTTTGGCGTTGAAGATCGCCTGGCACTTTTCAGAAGAGTTAGGGAATTAACTTCCAGTGTCCTGGCTGAATTCCACTTTGGAATTATACAATCTTCCCTCCCTAAAGTTCCCCTGTAATACTACTACTGAATGATTTTCTCTGTTCTCTACCAGATCTGGTGTTTAGGGGGGCTTCTGGCACAGAACGGAGGTGGGGCTGCACCTCAGTGGTGCATGAAGTTGAATTTTCAAATGAAAAGTATTATATAAGTGCAAGGAGTTATAATTATAATGAAAATTCGGGAGGGATGCCAACAGACAAACTCAATCCGCCTCAGTAATTTTAATCCTCTTGATGTCTTTTTTTTTTACCTAAAATGTTATAAATTCTAGATCTAATCCTTTTCTCTCACTCTGTATGTGGGTCCCAGCCTCCTTGCCCTCTGGCCAGAAGGTTAGCCCTCAGCCGAGCGGGTTAAACCCAATATTATTGTGATGAAAACCTTTCAATATGGTTAATTTTTGGGTGTTGTTATTTCTAGTGAATTACTGTTTGTGTTAAGGAATATTGATAGCAAATGTGGATCATTTTAGCTTGTTTACAGTGCATGATTTAATTATTTCTGCACGTAGATATTTCCCTGTTAACTACAGTATCTGTGGAAGGATAAAGTGTGTTGTTGGTATTATCTGAATGCAACCTGAGCTGTGCTGTTCACATTAATGTTAATTTTATTTAAAAAAAATGAGTGACCTTCCTCACAAGTAAAGCTTGAGCAGATACAGTATATGAGCAAGTTATACTTCTGTCATCCTTCAAGGAAGTGCACAAATGTCGGAGGCACAAAATATGCTACATCCAGCCCAATAAACCACTGAATGCTTTGAATGATTTATGGTGTTACGTGTTATTTTAAATGTTGAAATTCTAACAAAATCCAGCAGGTTTTCCGGTCTTGTCTAGTTTTGTTGTTGTGATTGATGACTTCCTGGGCCTCATGTGTAGCTCTTGCCTGTTTAAGGTCATCCTGTTGCTTACCTAAAATAACTGATAGCAATAAGAATTTTCCATTTACGCAGTACAGAACAAGATTTTATCAGTTCTTTTCAAAATGCACAGATTCATTCAAGTCGGAAAAACAAATTGCACTTCCTTGGGCTGTACTGTTTCCTTGTCATCAATCCAAAATCCTGAGCTGTGGTTCTGAAAAGTGAAGGCTGCCATTGTCCAATCACAGAAGTATGAACGCTCCACTGTAAAGTGCAATGTGTGAGCAATATCTTTCCTGAGATTGTTCTGATTATTCAGGTTGTTTTTTATTCATTTCTAGGTTATAATAAAGAATAGGTATACTGTAGCTTGAAAATCATTCTGAAACACTCAGGGGCTGGATGGGTCCTGACGGTTAGGTGAATCCTGGCTGCTGGATCGAAAGATGAGCTATTGATTTTAATGTCAAAAGGACAGGCATGGCAGAAATCCACCTCACACTCCTGGTGTCCATTAGGGGGTGAGTACACTAAAAAAGTATAGGTGATTCCAAAGTCATTTTACAGCAAAGTCCCAGATGTACAAAGCAGCGTGCTTACAAAATGGTGACTGCATCAGCCAGAGTCTACAGTGTAGATCAAGACCTTTTCTCAGTTGGGGGCTTACACAGACATGTCAAAATGGTTTGAGGTGAAGTACTCAGCTGTCTCCTCTAATACTAAAGAAAACTCAGCCTCACGGATTACTACACTGTACAGCCCAGATGTGTTTTATGTGACAGAATGGGAATGAATTGTGAGGAGAAACACTCCTGTTTCCAGCCAGGGCATGTGCTTCACTCTGCGCTTGCAGTTTAGGAGATGACATTTTCAAGGCAACAGGGACTCCATGCTTGAGAAGTGCAGGAAAGATGGCTAATGCACAGTTATGCAGCTTCCAGCCTTTCCTAAACTAACTCGTGTGTTTAAAGGGGAACTGTAGTCCCAATTTCTCAGACCGGTTATTAAATCTCAGTAACAAAATAAATTCATTGAAATTATAAAAAAAATTGGCAGGTTTCAATTTAAGCACAAAATCATGAACTTGTGAAAGTACTGTAAGGCGCCATGTGTTTGTAAACCTGCATTCAAGTTCCCACGAGTTGCAATGTGATGTGGCCCTTCCAGCTCACTAGTCACTGGAATGACTAATGTAATGCAATGTACAAGTGAATAAGTACAGGTTGTGCAGCAGACATTTCACTGCAGAAATGTTCCAACGAGATCTGCATGCAGAGTTAACAAGTAGTATTAGTCAGCAAAACTGTCTCAAAATCGAGAGCAATATTTCTATTGGATTAAAAGAGATGTATTCACAAGCCTGTTTGTTTCCAATGTAATTAGGCCACAACATGTCACCAGAAGTTTTGGTGCCTTCTTCTGAATTACAGAACATGACATGACATCCATGACATGTAATCTATTTTGTGATGTAAATTGGAGGTTTTACATGTAACTGTGTACTTTTATAATCAATGCTGATTCTTTCTAACCCCAAAATATAAAAATAGTGTTGCAGTACCCTTATAATACTGATGTGATCTCTGAACTTTAGAGTGGATATAGTGAATGGATGAGCACGTTTCAAAACACAATTTGTCTGTTCAACAAGATGTACTTGAACAATCATACTTAAGTGCTCTGAACTATTTCTCTTTGGTGTTTTTATTTTTCAATTCAATTATCAAACATAAAATCCCTTTTATTAACTGAAAGGCATTAGAAATTGGCACTGGGCTTTTATTTAAATGAATGTCTGCTTGGTGTGGACATTGAGAGTAAAACTGTACAGGAGGTCACTGCTGCATAATAAAAATAAGTAACATGTAATCATTCATAAATCCAGTTATCAAACTCCTGTTTGTCCTGTGGTGCATCATCTGCCTTTACAACTATACTAAAAATGTATCAAAATGTATCAAAATCTTGTCTCATTCAATTATGTCCATTTGCAGGTCAAACATACACAGTCTGCTTGTGTATTAGTGGTGTATAATGAGAAACACAGTTTATAAATGGGTGGTATGATGGCTGCCATAGTGTTAGCACTGCTGCTGCGCAGCACTGGGGCCCTGGGTTCAGTTTCAGACTTGGGGTGCCGTCTGTGTGGAGTTTATATGTTCTCTACCCGTGTTTGCATGGGTTTCCTCTGGATACTCTGGTTTCCTCCCACAGTCGAAAAACATACTACAAGGTTAACTGGCTTCTGTGACTGTGTATTTATTCCTGTGTGACTCTGTTGTTTATGTCTGTGTGTGCCCTAAGATGGACTGGCACCCCATCTAAGGTGTACCTCGGCTTGAGCCTGTTACTAACCAGGATGGGCTCTGCCTCCCCCGCAATCCTAAATTGGAAGAAATAGTTAGAAAATGGGCGAAAGGATGGACAGTTTTTAAACAGATGTCCATTTGTCTGCATCACTAATTCAGAACCACCCACAATTCAATGTCTGTAGTTTTAAAATATATATATAAAACACTTTTTTTTACAGTGCCTTACTTACATGATATGTAGTTTGTGATATTGTGGTATCGTAAACATACAAAAATAAAATTTGAACTACATTTTCAAAGTTATTCTGGACCATTCTTAAATCCCTTCCTAATACTACGTTTAACGCCTGGATAAACATTTCTGGGATATTTCAGAATGGGTCAAAAATGATGAACCACTGCTGAAATAATTTACTCAAATGTCCCAGCAACAGGGAACACTGATGTAGAAGTCTGTAGTCTCTAACAAGTAGAAATCAAGACACGCTGAGATCAGTAATCACTGTTGCCAACCCCAATTCACGATAACATTTCAGAGCTGCTCGTTGAGATGTTTACAGGACAAAAACTGTACGTACAACATTACATCTTAGCTGAGATAAGAAAGTGCTGTTTAATACCCGTGCACAGTGAACATGTTAAACTGAACAGCTGTTCACAATCAATCCAAACCTGCAGTGACAGTATTGAACACATCGGTAACATTGTTCGGCTGTTCTCTCGCTCTGACTGTTGGCAGGAGGAATGGACAGCTGATCATGGACATCAAGCGCTCATTTCCATGTCAGTCTTGAATATTTATTTCCCCCCATGTTTATTAGCATTAGGGACCCCAGCATCCAGAGCTCCATATCAGTAATGTCAGGAACGGATCCAGTGACCAGTGAAGAGTGTAAAAGGAACACTATTAACAGCTCAGTCTTTAAAATTCACCACATGGCCTTCCTTTGTGTGCAACTTTGACTTGTTTTTCTCTTCAGATCACTTAATATCTATCTGTACCAAGTCTGTACAGTGGCACCGATTAACCTTAATGGAAGTATTTTACAGTATTTACGAGAAAGTGTCATTTACACTTGATTTCAACACTCCCCACTTCTGAGTATACAGTACATATTAAATTATATATATATAATTGTGCAGTACGTAATTTTCACTCTGCTACTGTGCCTTGTAATTAAGGGCTCTGCAAATGTATATGATGTTTTTGTGAATCTAGACAATCAGCCATTGACAATGTGGAATGTTTGAATCGATCGATCGATCTTTTGTCAAACCGATCTGTAGCATTTCACGTGGTTTAAGGTCACCGAGTTTGGACTTTCCCTTATCCAGCCTTGAGCCACGCGGCTCGCTGTGTGTCCAGCATGTTGCCATTTCATTTTAACCTCATCGCATTGGAATTAATGCCACGGACACACGCACTGCTGTTCACCCTCCAGTGCTTTCATTACTTTTTCCCAGTATGGACTCTTACACGTTTCTGAACTTGTCTTGTGTTTAGTGTCCAGATTTGACATGTGGTTAGAGCACAGGGATCCTCTTACATTTTCCTTTCAGGCACTTAATCTTTCCCATTTTGACTCTCCAATTATATTTCTGTAGTTTGGTCAAACCCATAGTTAAGGCAGAGAAGAAGCATGGTTCGCCTAGTGAGCCTTATTAGGGTGACTCACCTGACTGAGCAGAATGACATTCTCTGTAAGAATGGGGGTGTCAGACCCCTCTCCCCCCTTTAATGAAGGATGGGCTGGGGAGCTGCTGCTGGCACAAAGATGGGTTGGGGGTGAAGAGAGGGATGTGAAAATGAAACATGCCAGAGAGTCAGCAAGAAGTCTGATATTTATCCGTAGGCAGGCTTACATGAGCAACATCAGGGTTTGACCCTTCTTTATAACTCGATGAATTTAAAATTGTCATATTGTTATTGTTTCTCCTTTCCTTTTGGAAATTTATTGAAATTTATTCAATTAATTCCAATTTATTCTTGAAATTAACATCGTATTCAGGCTTTTCTAACATCCATGACAAAATGCAATTTTTCCAAAAATTGCAAAAGCTTTGTACAGTATGATACTACTGTGGTTTATGCAAGATAGCTGTGAGTGTAATCAGAGCCTACAGTACTCCTGCGCTTAAATGGAAAGGTTTTCATTCTTTATTAAATTCTTTAAGTCTAGCGTCACACAAAGTGATTTTTTTTTTCTTTTTTGGGTTAATATGAGCGCAGGAATGAACTTTCTTTTCATTCAAATCCAAATTAAATTCCAAAAGTGCAAAGTATACTGAAAACATTCCGTGTAAGAAATGTCATCTCATTTACTGGGAAAAAAATACTTTCCAGAGATTAAACAAAAAAACTCTTTACCACTTTTAACATCAGGTAAATAGCTCTCATTTAAAAACCATTGCAAACATCGTGGTTTGGTTTTGCAGTGCCATTTGTTAACTGTATTTCTAGCTTTCTGCAGTGTGCTGCTTTGAATGATATTAAACTAATGAACTGAGCAACTCATTCCTTTTACAGGATTTTAAATAGTGCATTTCTGTTTTAACCTTTATAATCTACCTTTCACGAAGTCATTAGTAAATAAGACTAATAGCCATGTCTTAACAGGAATAAGAATGGATTGAGAAACCTCTTTAGTTGAAAGGTTTAGAATATGCTCCCTCATAGTTAATGGATGGTTTGAGAAATGTACCGTTGCCTGCTGTCTTTTATGAAAGAAATTCATTTTAAAACTGAAACTCAGAAACAGCCTTTGATGTCTCTAACAGAGCACTTCTGAATAGTGAAAGGCTTGTTTCTGCCTTTTCTGCCACTCTCCTGATACTTTGGTTTTCATATAAATTACCTTGGCTTTTTCTTCCATTTTAACCATCAAAGTCCTGCTTCTTTTTTTCTTGTTACAAAAGGTCATGAATATGAAACTATTCATTTAACAGCAGAAAAGAACATTTTTTCTAACCTTTATAATTCATGGTCTGCGTGGTTGACAGATTTATGAGTTTGTTTTTTCCATTTACAAAGAACTGAATATAAAAAAGATGAGAAAAATTCAAATGAGATTTAGACACCAGTAATCTTGAAAAAATGGCAACACTTCAGTATACAGGGTGTAAACTCCCCTTATATGTAAACCCCTGATAGGATATGATACACAAAGAACATTAATCATCAGTACAATGTCAATAATCTGGTAGTAAGTGACCCTTACAGGTGATTAACGGCACAAATATTAACTGAAGTCAGACGTGTCAGTTATAACTTCTTTAATAATGGGTGTTTCACTGCTTTTGTCTCAGGAAATGATTTGCGCCCTCTAAAATAAAAAAATACCAAAAATAAATTAAACTAAATTACAGTACTGGAGTACAATACTATGTATAGTATCATTTAAAAGGGAACTGCAGTCCCAATTTCTCAAACCAGTTACTAAATCTCAGTAATAAAATAAATTAATGGATGGTATAAAAAAGTATAACAAATTCCAAATTAAGCACAAAATCATGAACTTTGTGAAAGTACTACATAGTCTCCATTTTGTTGCAATATACTAGTCTCAACATGGGCAAGAGCGAGAAATTGTGCGAAGCCCTTCCTGCTCACTAGTCACTGCAATGACTAATGTAATGCGATGTGCAAGTACATGTTGTGCAGCAGACATTTCTCTGCAGAAATTTTCCAACGTGATCTGCATGTAGAGTTAACAAGTAATTTGTATTTGTTGGCAAAACCATCTTGAAGTTGAGAGCAATATTTCTATTGGCATAAAAGAGATGTATTCACAAGCCTGCTTGTTTACAATGAAATAGGGTCACTTGACGTCATCTGAGGTTTTGTTGCCTCATTCTGAAATGCAGAACATGCATGTGCATACAGTATCTGGAAATTTATTCTATGTTGTGATGTAAATTGGAGGTTTTACACGTTACCGTGTACATTTTACTTTCATTGTGGTTTGAAATGCCCTCATCAGTGCCAATGCTTCATACAGTAAAAGGACAGTGAAAGGAGAGCAACCAGACTAATTCAGAGTCTGGAAGAAAGGCCTTACTCAGACATTAGTGTACAAATAATGAGTTACTGTAGGTATTCAAAACTCAGACTAAGTCCAGGAGATATTTTTAAGACATAAAAATACTGTCATAACTCCTTCATAAACACTACGCAATATAACAATTGCAAATGCACATTCCTTTATAACCATTTGTACAAACCACCTTACAGCAATGATTCGTTAAGTTTAGGACAGAAAATGGGAGACATTTCTTTACATAAAATAGAAGACTGGGGAGTGGTCTGTGTTAAAGCTGTCTCTATGAGATCTCCCAAGAATCAGCTGATGGGAATTTTGTATCCTTCAGCTTTGTGAATGGCTCTCTTTGCAACCTTTCTTACAGTATGTGCTGCAAGTGTGGAAGGGAAATGAAGAGGCCTGAAAATGTGAAGTTCTTCAATATGTATATATGATTAAAACATTGGCAAAGGAACAATCCAAGATTAACTCCATGCGGACAGGTGGAAAGGAAGCATTAAACACAGTTTTGTCTGTGGAACCCCAGTCAGGTCATTGTATTGAGTGGGGTTATACACATCTATTGACTGCACTGTGACCATTATTCTCCCAGTGGCACTTTTCACATAATAGAGAAGTAAGCACTTGTAATTATATCTTCAAATATTTATGAGCCTATTTGCAGCTGTGGAAAATTAATTATACAAGGGATTTGCAGATATTGCAGCATGCCAAAAGTAAATTAAAGAATTTATGAATTAGTGACAGTAGGATTAGTTTCTGCAGATCTGGGGTGAAAAACGGCTTTCATTTAATAAAGTTTATAAAATGAAAGTTCAATGAAAAATGAGGGGACATCAGCAATTACTTTCAGAAGCCACAAGTTAATTCTCATGATTTGCTTTTTTCATACAATATAAAATTTATTAATTTATGGCTGTGTTCAATCATTCTTTGTGAAATATTAGAATAAATCGTGGGTAATTAGTACTTATCTTCAGGAGAATGGAAGGAATTACTGGAGACGTAGAATAAGATTCTTCCTTCTTAAGTCAAGAGACCATCATTACTGCTGACGACATATTTTAATTATCACTCAACTCTTTAAGGTTTGAAAATGTGGAAGTATTTGTTATTTAGGAAATGTAAAGAATGGGAAAATATGCAAGTTAAAGAGCATGAAAGGGTAAGTGATGATGAAGAACTGACAAACAAAACATGCACAAACATTTCCTCTCTGGAATTCTGACTTCCATGTCCTTGTTACTTGATCCATCAGCAGCAGCCAAGGTGCCTGGAAACAGGAGAAGGGACACAATCGGCAGATACACACGCTTTACATCAACACAAACCCCTGTCCATTATAAGTATTGTATTTGTCACATTTTGTCTTACTAGGGATATCCTGATCAGCAGTGAGTTTTTCAGGTTGTTGGTGCAACAGACTTCCCCACTGCTTCAGGTTTCTATAGTAAGTAGTGAATCTGTAACTGTTGTGACCTGAACAATGTTTAAATGTGCCATGATTGGCTGGACCAAACCAGTAGGGAGAGCTTTGTGTTTCAATATACTGTAATTTGTTAGAACTGAACAAGTAGGAGATGCTTTAAGTTTAAATATACAGCTGTATACTTTGTTAGTGGTGGGGGTGTTTAGTGGATGAATAGTTTTAGAGGTTTTCAAATACTGGAAGTGAATTGTTTTGAAAATGATGGTAGGAGACATTAGATACTTTAAGGCTACTTGTAAGCCTCTTAATAGTTTTCACCATATCCTGAGAGTTGTGATGTTTTTTTTAGACATCAGCATCACAGGATACATAGCACCATTGCATCCAACTGTGTGACATTTTACTTGAATGAGACGAAAAAACACGGTAAACACGGTTTTTCTTCATTAAACCCTACACAGCATGATTCAACAAAATGTACAATCATTTTTACTGTCTTTCGGGTGAGACGTTTAACCGAGGTCCCGACTCTCAGTGGTCATTAAAGATCCCTAGGCATTTCTCGATAAGAGTAGGGAGTTATCCCAGTGTCTGGGCCAAATTTCCTCCCTCGGCCTTTACCGTGGCCTCCGAATTGTCCCCATGTATGGTTGGCTTGCACTGGCCCTGCGATGGACTGGCGCCCCGTCCAGGGTGTACCCTGCCTTGTGCTCGTTGCTTGTCGGGTAGGCTCCAACTTCCCGTGACACCGTATGGTATAAAGCAGTGTGGTAAATGACATGACATGACAATCATATAAACATAACCATTTGTGCAACTGACTTTACATACATGCATAACATTTCATAATGAGACAGTTTAAACCGGAAACTAAAAGCAGATTCCAGGGAAATGAAAAACTAGATGAAATAGGCAGAAGATACCATGAAGGACTTGAAAGATGACGAGGAATATCTGCAGATGCAGTTCAGTAATAAGTTTAGGCAAACTTTTACTATATAGATTTCCTGCATGTTGCTTTATCATATTATCAGTTCCAAACTGGGACATGTGCTTCCAGAAAACTGAGTAATGGGTTGGGGAAAATTTATCAGTATGAGCTATCTAAGATTCACTTCTCTTATGTGCTTTGTTACCCATGTATTCTACTGTTAAGACTGTGAAATTCAGGGATGTGTTTGAATGACTAATTCATATAGTATTCAGGAAGAAATATAAATATCTCACACTCCTTCGAAACACAGAACATCGTCTGATAAAGACAGTCACTTGTGTTCATTCTTCATACTGATTAGCTCCTGTAGAGCCTAACGTAACAAAAAGGCAAAACAAAGGAGAGTATGTTGTGAATAAACTTAAGTAACAATTCTCTATTCTCCTTTTTTGAGTAATATATACAGAAAAAATATCAGATACACAGAATATCTGAAGGGGTCGCCAGGAAAGTCAGAATATTTTTGTGAGCTCCTATCTGTGGAGCTTTCTTTGAAACACAATACAAAATAAGATACTGTATATAATTTTATAAAACTGAAACTTTCCTGGTGGGTCTGGGCTGTTTCTGAATTCTTGAAGTAGTGGAGAATTGCATTATGGCCAGAAGTGTCCCTGGATTAAGAAAGGCTACAGTATTTTTTTTCTGCTAGAAATATACTTGTTCTTTACTTCATTATTTTTCGGATCGCAAGTGGCATCATTGAGATGATTAGCTTTCCAGCTGAATACCATTTGATTCGATTCTTTGAATCGACCTGTGAAAATAATTGCCTGATCAATTCCCTCAAAACAAGGTTTTTGAGCCGACACTGACTCTTCCAGGGACGTGACATTGCACAAAGCTGACATATGCGATGGACTCAGAAAGGGACGTGTGGAACGTATTGGAGCTTTGCCACATAAAAACCTACGAGAGTCTTTTCACGTCTCTTAGTGCACAGCACTCTTCGGCCTCCCCTGTGGTCCGTGCTTAGGCTTGTTCTTAGAATCTATTTTTAACAGGCAGAGCTGGCAAGGCTGATGATACAGTATCTGAAGCAGAAATAACAATGGAAAAAGGCACAGCACACATCCATAGGAGCAAATGAAAATTGAAGTTACAGGAAATTTCTGTATGATGGGGAAAAAAAAATCTTTTTAGTGCCTTATGCAGGGCTCTTCAGACTTAATTATTTAATTGATGGTAAGCAAAATCAATGCCGCAGCTAAAGTGATGGTTTCTTTAATGGACTGCAATGGAGTGGATTAATGGAGAACCCTGTGTTACAGTATTCAGTGCATTTTTAATTTGTTACTTAACTGTGGTTTCTGGCATCTTATTTTAATTCATTCTATCCATTTATAAATTGTGTTGTGAGAATCACAGATGCAGGAATCCAGGGACACACAAAATAGAAAGTTTTGATTTCATTTTTGTAAAGATAAATATAGAAATGTACCTGTTCTGTTAGGCCCACCAGATGTAAAATCGACAATCGATCATGTCTTTCACATCTCAGCTGGAAGCTACAAACCCTGTGACCGCACAAGGGGAATATGAGGAAGTGGAGGCAGACTCCTCTGCCCCGCCCAACTTTTGAGCCAATTGTCTTTTAACCCTATGGAGAGGCACATTTCTCCCGGTCAGCACCATATGCCATGAAGGTACCCTGGAGGCCACAGGGGGCACTATGTTTTCAAGACCCAATAGAGCTCTGGCAAACTAATCCCAACCTACAATCAGTAGTGCTCAGCCAATTTAACACCACTGCTTGGGCAGTCCCTTGACCTATGCCCGAATTTGCGACCATAGAGTCCTACCTGGAAAGTAGGTAGGAAAGTATAAAATGATGAAAATGTAAAATGAAGCATCTGTAGGCAACATGGTGGTTAGCAGTGCTGCCTCATAGCTCTTGGGTCCTAAATTCAGTTCCAGCCTGGGGCACCTTCTTTGATCTTTGCATGTTCTCACCGTGTCCGTGTGGGTTTTCACAGGGTGCTCTGGTTTCCTTGTGTCATGCAGTCCAGCTAACCCTAATAGTTTTATCCCTTGGATATCTGGTGTCTTTCTATTCCAGGGTGAGTGCTCCCAGAGGTGTTATAATATCTTTGTGCTGGAGACAGTGTGTGTGGCCTGGTTTTCCCTGGAGTTCCTGCTGCGCTTCATCCAGACACAGAGCAAGTGCGTGTTCCTGAGGACACCGCTGAACATCATTGACGTCATGGCCATCCTGCCCTACTACATCACCCTTATCGTGGACTCCTTCTCTGTGGGCAACAAGCCCGTTGGCTCTGGGAACAGCTACTTGGAGAAGGTGGGCCTCGTCCTGCGAGTGTTACGGGCCCTCCGAATCCTCTATGTCATGAGGCTGGCCCGGCACTCTCTGGGCCTGCAGACGCTGGGCCTCACGGTGCGTCGCTGCACCAGGGAATTCGGCCTCCTCCTGCTCTTTCTGTGCGTTGCCATGGCCCTCTTTTCCCCTTTGGTCTTCTTGGCCGAGAGCGAGATGGGAGCCAAGCAGGAGTTCACCAGCATCCCGGGTTGCTACTGGTGGGCCGTCATTTCCATGACAACAGTGGGCTATGGGGACATGGTCCCCCGCAGCATCCCCGGCCAGGTGGTGGCTCTTAGCAGCATCCTGAGCGGCATCCTGCTCATGGCCTTCCCCGTCACCTCCATCTTTCACACCTTCTCCCGCTCCTACCTCGAGCTCAAGGAGGAGCAGAGCAGGGCGTCGAGGCAAAAGCACGATTCCCAGGACAGCACCAAGTCGCAGAACAGCGAGGACTCGCAGGAAACGGACAGCTCCTTCCCAGGGATCATGGAGGCTATGGTTCACAGGAAATCCTTAGTAGTGGTGTCACAGAAGTCAGCTGAGAGCAGGGTGCAGCCAAAGACCTAACAGAGCTCCGAGGGGGAGGTGGGTGAGCTGCAGCAATCTGAACTGGCAGTCCAGAAGGCTGTGAGAAACAGGCAGGATGCAACGCTTCAGACATGAACTGATTTTTTTTTCCATCCACAGGAAATATTCGACAAAGTGCTTCTTTTAAAAAAGTAACCTTATTTTGTAAAACTTCCCGCACAATGTTTTTACAAATTAAATACAGTAGAAGGAGATCTGTAAACTGTAAATTTAAAGTACCCTAACACAGGAATATTATTACTTATTTGACTGTTTTGCTATCACGCCTATCAAAAAGAAGTCTCCTTTCACTGGAAAGGATTTGCTAAACAGCTTTATAGAAAGCTATTGTTGTGCAAGAAAAAAAAGTTTCTTTGGTAATTGTATTAATAAACCACAAAGAGGAACTTATTCTACCTAAATGGAATATTTTAAGATTCTGTATGGTATGCTTCTAGCTTTAGTAGACTCAGGTTGGTCTGATTTTTAATAAATGTTATAACATTTATCCTACCAAATATATCATTTTTGAACACTACTAATTTTACAGGCCAGAACCTTTATTCATGGGCAGAAAAAAAACTGCTATCGCATTTCTACCAGCAGTGTGGCAAATCTAGCTTGAGAATTTTTTATTTTCACAGGATCACACAGAGGGGCATCATGCTTGTCGTACAACATGATTGCGTCTCTTGCAGAAAGTGCCAGGACTTTTAGATTGGCACTGGAAATAAACTGACATTACAGAGAACATTTCATGGAACTGATAGATCCACGCTTTTTCAGCTTTATCCCGTTTTCAAAATGTCTTCACCATGCTTTTCTGCACTGCACCATACCACGTGTGTTACAGCTTATAAGTTCCATTCTGTCTCATTTGATGAGGTAGTCGCTGAATAACTACACCACAGAGAGGATGGGAAGTCCAGAATAATTCAGTAAAATTCCACGTCTTCTCTGATAAAGGATATCTCTTTGACCACAGATTTGTCCTGCAGATTATGTTACAGGGACCAGAGCACATAAACCGAAATCCAGAGGCAGGATATTGAGTGGGCAACAGGATTTTCAAAATGGTGATGTGAGGAATTTAAGTGATGTAACTCGTTCTACATATGATTCATTAAAAAATAAAAAGTGGAAAACTACTTGCAGTTTAAAGGTCAGGCAGCCTTTGTGGTTTATGCAGGGACATAATTTCAGAATATGTCAATTGTATTGTCACTAGAATGTTACTGTGACTAAACTGCCTTAATGTACTGAAGTCAAGGGTTTGTCACAGAAACTACAGAAAATAAGTGAAGTGCAAAGTAAATGTCCATTTACTTAAGTATACCAGTGCAGGAAGAGATTTACAAACATGAGAAAAAAACAACAAAAAGCAGCCCAAAAGTATAGCTATGCAAGGTACTCACTACTAATAGTTCTGAATGAGTTTAAGAAAACCCAAGGCATAGAACAACATACAAAGACAGGTTATATTACAATCAGGTCCAAAAAAAGACTGCTACACCATTTACTGCTGGGTTAAATACCCTAAGCTCTATCCCCAGCTTTCCCTGACAGGTAAGATTCCATTTTAGGCAGAGGAGCATCAAGGTTTGTAACAAAGCACAAAATGGTGGAACAAAGAGGATGAAACAATCAGAAATGAGAATCATTGTGGATCCACAACAGGTAACACACAAGAAATGATTAACACAAAAGTATAAGAACAAAAGGCAACTTTCAATACACAAAAGATTAACAAAATAATGTGCTTTTCTTTATATGTGCTTCAGAAAAAATGGGTGATGTTGAGCCTGGACATAGACATTATGGAACAGGTGAGTAAGCACTGATATCTACTGTATAGTATGAAAGAACTCATAGGAGATCACATTGACAAAGGCATGATCACATATCTACCAAGTTTGAAGTTAACTGGCCAAACAGTCCTTCAACAGGAGCACTGTGAGTAATAGGTCATATTTCAGCTGTTAACTGAAGTGGGTTTGGCTTTCACGAAGTACAATCTTAAAGCTGTTTTGGTTCAGGCAGGAATAGAAGTGTTAGTTGATAATGGTCCACTCATTACTCTGGCATCACATTTAGAGTAAACTGGACCAAACCGTTTTCAAACAGCAGGAGTCAGTATTATGTGTCACATCATCAATAAAGAGAAGTGGACCAGTTCCACTGACAGCCATACATACCCAACCCATGACACTGTCTCCACCGTGTTTCACAGATGAGGTGGTATGCTTTGGATCATGAGCAGTTCCTTTTTTTCTCCACACTCTACTCTTTCCATCACTCCAGTACAGGTTAATCTTCATCTCATCTGTCCATAAGACTTTGTCCCCAAACTCTACAAGCTTTTTATGTACTTTTTAGCAAACTGTAAACTGGCCTTTCTGTTCTTGAGGCTTACCAGTGGTTTGCATCTTGTAGTGAACCCTCTGAGGTTATGCTGGTGTATTCTTCTCTTTATGGTAGTCTTTGACACATCTATGTCTACTGAGTGTTCTTGATCTGTTCAACAGTTGAAAAGGAGTTTTTCTTCACGATTGGAAGTATTCTTCGGTCATCCACTACTGTGGTCTTCCATGGTTTACCAGGTCGTTTGCTATTGCTAAGCTCACTAGTGCGTTCTGGCTTCTTAATGTACCAAACAGTTGATTTCGAAACACCTAATGTTTTGGCTATGTCTCCGATTGATTTATTCTGATTTTTCAGCCTCACGATGGCCCGCTTTACTGGCATTGACACTTCTTTGGTCCTCATGTTGAGAGACAACAGCAACAGACTTGGTGCAAATGCCACATCTAGAACCAACTCTAGACCTTTTGTTAGCTCTCTTGTTCATGAACTAACGATGCAAAAACACAGCTGGCCAAGAAACAACTGAGCAGCCAACTGTTCAATTACTTATGGTCCTCTAAAATGGGAGGACTATGTATAAAAAGGGCTGTGATTCCTATATGGTTCACCCAATATAGACATAAATACCCTCGAATTAAAGCTCACATTCTGCACTTTACCTCATAGCCATTGTTTCATTTCAAATCCAATGTGCTGAAGTACAGAGCCAAAACAAAAATTGTATCGCTGTCCAAATACTTACGGACTGCACTGTATGTCCATCACGTTGGTACTAGTAGTATATCTATACAATTGATAAGCTATCTGGCGTTCAAATCTTTATAATTGCTTCAGGCTTCCACTACTCGAAAACCTAAAAAAGGGATTTTCAGCACATCCTGCAGTAAAGTACTGTCTTAAAACATACTGTTCACAACTGTTCTTTACTTGTACCGTGTTACATGTTATACACTGCACTAATGCCGCATCAACTTTTAATCTACCTGCCATTTTGTTTTTAAATCAGGCACTGCTCATAATGGGCAACTCGGAGAGAGAGGACTGCATTCTTTCAAAAGAAACTTTTATCATCGGTTTCAAATCGTGATTTCTGTCACGATTCGACTTCTTGCATAGAAAAAAAAATCAAAAAGTGCTGAAGTGTTTCAAAAGCAATATGAAACCGTCTGACCCCTAAAGAGCCAGGAGGGACATGGTTTTAAAAGGCAGAACAGCTTATTAAACCCCTGGGGCATGTGAATTTCCACAAATAAAGCCTTCTGTTTTCTTTCACTTTTCTGACAAGCAAACAGGTTCTAATAATAGTCACACACCTAGTATGTCAGAGCAATCGGAGAAAGACAGATAAACAAGCCATAGAAACCTCAGGACACTTTCTGTTAAAAGTACTTCACTTGTACAGAGTGTTCTGGCAGAGCACAGTAAACATCTCTTGGTGACATGCTATTTAGAAGCGGAGCAGAGAAACTTTTTTTTTCATAAAAAGGGCTCATGGCCTTGTCTAAATTCCATTGGTTTTCTATGTAAGGAACAAATGAAAGCTAGCCCTGGGGAGGTTGAATTCTATTATATAGTTCTATTGCGCCATTATGCCTTTTAAGAATCAAGAAAGAATTTGTACACACATCTGGCCAGGCAACCAATTATGAATAGGAAAATGATGAGTAAATTAAAAGGTATAATTGGTCATTAATAATCACGATCATCAAATTCCAATACCCACTGAAATGGCTGTGAAATACAGTTACAAATTCTATTTGCCACTTCAGTTAAACTATAAATTTTGGGCAATATTTCTCTTTAAAATTAATACATTTTCCCAATTTTGTTACCCACACTCACTATAAACGATAATATTTGTACACATTCTGAATATGTGGTCATTTTCTATTTCCATTGTTTTTCCAACAGTTTTTAACAGTTAAATCATTCAAATTGACTAAATATTAGTAGCACAACTGATGAATACATTCCATACGACTCAAAAAAGCTTTTAAACTAGCGATCTTCAATAACTGGTCACACGTGTACTGCTCAAGAAACAGTGAAGTACTGAGATTTCATTCTTTAATCTGAGACTTGTCCTGCAATGATATAATGATAATGAGAAATTTTGCACTGAATGCATATGTACAGTATAAAGGTTTTAACTCAGGAATGTCACAATTACACCCCACATTAGTGGATATTTAAGAGCAAGTAAGAATCCAAATGAGAGGAATATATCCTGCCACATTGCTGGTCTGGTCATTAAGTATTACTTATTCTGAAGGAGCCCAGGGTATTTGCTCCAACCACAAGGCAGGTTAATTATTGTAGATTCCTATGTGTAAAGAGATGGCTTCCATTCTCGGTGTTAAATGCTCTTCCTCTTAAGTTTCCACTTGTCTCATCTGATTAATGTGCATCTGTTGATTCTGAAGATCCTGATTACCTTACAGGACTTGAACACTTGTCCCTCTCTAATATTCTCTACAGGACTAAAGAGTTAGTCCTGGATAGAAGTTTGACAGACATTCTTTGTACGTCATGCCTTTCAGACCAGGAATTAAGCTAATCTTTCTCTGTACAAATTCCAGAGCAGAAATGTCTTTCCCTACCGCGCTGAGCAAAATACATGCAAAGAGGTTTCTGAATTTCTTACAGCATAATTGTGCAATGCACAGACACTCGTCTCAACTGTGATAGAAGAGTATAAAGTGATTTACACTCAGAAAAATGGCTGTTGTTAAGAAAACAGACTGGTGAAATAGGTGTAACACTAAGCTGACATCTTTTTGTCATTCTCCATCACTTAAATTCCAAATCAAGTGTGGCATTTACCCATGATGACCAATTAACTTGCATGTCTTATTAAGTGATTATATACAGACAACTCTGCTAACACAAACATTTCCACCATAAACACAGGACCACACAGACACTGTAATGTTCAGTTTTATTAAACAACTTTTACCATCTCGTACGTAAATATTTCTTTCCTTGTATTAAATTTTGGTATAAAATCCATCTGATGTGGCAGTTTTTTTAAACAAAATGGTGCTGTCCAGATTGTTAAGCAGTGCTGTAAATTAACTGACCTTTTTGTAAAACACAAATACAAGACAATTATAAAGTGAACCCCATAAAATGTCACACAACAACAGTCATGTAAAGAAACAGTCAAAGGACAAAAAGAATATAAATAGAACAGAATAATCATCGAGTTTAATACTGACAAGGGCACCTTTTCTAACTAGTAAATTGCATTAAAACAACTTGACTTGCAATTCTCCAATTTAAAATGTATGTGACTGAATGTATTATGTCATGAGCAAGATATACAATAATAGAACGTTAGAGAAATGCATTCCTATAGTTTTGAATTAAATTAATAAAAGGACTGATCAGAGTTGAACACGCAATTTTGCTGCCATGCAGAATTTAATTCAGAATACTCTAAAGTGATGTTAAAATTAAGTGAAAATCATTAAAACTGACCTAAGCTATTTGTAATGCATTGGCAAACAACTGTATGTTAAATAGAACATCAAAACTCCTTTTGGCCTTTTTCTATAAATATTTCAATCCACACAGAATTTGCTAAACAGTACATATACAATATACTTTAAAAAAAAAAGGACAGTATGAATTTGAATAAAGGTAAAAGATCATTAAAAAGAAAAAAAATACCCACATCACATTTTACTTAAAGGTACTGTAGGTACCACATTCTGGGCTTAACACACCTACAGTAATACAGGACAAGGATCTGACCTCTATAGAGCTGACCTACAGCCCAGTTCGGAGTCTAATGATTGTGTCAGTTACCCCATAGGACTAGAAACAAGAGTATAAGGCAATTTACAATGATGTATGTGGTGTATAATTTTACATAATCTTTGAGCCATTCATCCCATTCACACTTGTAGAGCCTGACACCTATGACAAAGGTTTTGGCAGGTATTCAATGTCTGGTTCTGTCAAACAGGATGTTCCTTAGGAAGAGAAGCAGCACAGAAGATGAATGAAGAAGAGATTTTAAACCAAGTGGGTCTATCCCACATGGACAAAAAAGGAATAGTACGAACATTTAGAAATGGGACCAATTATCACCCAAGGTAAAAAATGCAGCTTGATTAATCATTTCTCTCATTCATCTAAATAAGCCCCAACTTTTCCTGAGTACTTCTACAGTCCATAAATCCATGAGTGGCTCTCAGACCTGGTCCCTGCTGTTCATGTGCCAACTGAGCCCTTAATCACCAAGGATAACTGATCTGATTGCTGGGTTAGACTTTTTTTTTTGCATTCAGGCCTTGATTTAAAAACTACCCCAGTTAAAGTACATTATTTTCAATAACATTAGCAAGCTGAGCAATGCATAACATTCTGTATGCTAATTAAGACTTTTCTCTAAACAACTCTTCACAGGAGATCACTTGATGATGAAGAGACACAGGTGGGATTGACACTATCAGACTTGCCCACAGGTGGGAATAACACTGTGTCAGACCTGCCCACAGGCAGGCAGTGTTTTTCCCTCTGCCTGAGTCCAATTAATTGCATTACATTTCATCTCGTACACCTGAAAGAGGACTTCTGAAACGTGCTCATTAGCACAAGGTTTAGATGAATTACAAATTCTCTTTTTTTTAAAGAAAGGCCTCAAACAGAAAAATGAAATCAATTAGGCTGTGAGTAAGAACTCAGATGGTGTACAACCAGAAGACAAGGGTTACACGGGACCAGGACTGAGAAACCTTGCACTAGTCTACATCTTTGGTTGATAAAGTCAGAAAATGGGAATTCTAGGATTCCTGCTTTTTTAGCAACTGCCAGAGAAGAAACCTGCTGTACAATCTCTTACTTCAACAAGCAGACACAAGCTCTTCACATTCGTAAAACAACTGAACTGCAGTTTTCATAGGGATGCAGGCCTGAGCACTGACACCCTATGTCTTAAGGATAAGGATATTTGCTTCTTTAAGACTTACTGAAAAAACTATAGAGCTGCTGACACAGACTTAAAGACTAACTTAATCCGTAATAATTTTTTTTATAATTTGCTAGGATGATCATTCAATAAACTTGGAATATGCGTCATTGTCTAGTAAGTATTTAAACAATTTATTACACAGAGCAAAAACAAATCCAGATTAATTTCTACAAGGGTCATAATGACTCCAGCCTCAGATGAACAGGCCAGCCTGTTCCTTGTGGGATATTTGTAGCAGGAAGTGCTTGATTGATGTTTTAAAAACATTTGCAGAATCTGCAGAACTGTGACTCTCCAGAACAAGGTTGGCCACTTAATTACAGGGCCAGAAAAATATCCCAAGAAAGAAAAGCTTGCAGACTTGAAGAGGAGAAACAACAACATGGTACATATGTGCTACATACTGTACTACCATGTACATCTTGCATCACCACTTCAGGGAAAGACAGTGATCTACTGAGCGTAAGTCTGCTTCAATTCCTCATACCTTCAGTACTGTTATTACAGGGATGTAATGCCCATATAAAATCGAACTCAAGTGAAATCTCACAGTAAACAACGTTTCATTAACACACATATACAGACAACCGCAAGACCTTTTTGGGCACCAAACGCTTGAGAAGACTCCATTAGGAGAATTCTCTATTATGGCTTGTGCTTCATCTTCACAGAGGACATATAGAGTGACCCCCCTCCCCCACTTCCTGCAAAGTCCTCAGTCCGAATTCAGGCTTAGGAACGCCGCAACTTTCACTTTGTGTGCTTTGTGTAGCTGTGGACTGACATTCAACACACACTGAAATCACTTCAGCTCGGGAGCTTAGACAGCTAATAAGAGGATTTTGACATTGTCTGGCAAGGAGAGAGGAGAAATGCATAGTGTATCTATACTGTGGAAGAGATGTGCGAGTTCTGAAGATTTCACTATGTTCCATCTTTTAAAGGACACCACTGTCTCTCGGGAGCAGACTGGCAAGAATTAAGTTTGATTTCTCCTCATGCACTATGCACGGTGGAGTATGTGTGTAGGTTGTGGGGGAGCCTTCTGGAAAGGTAATGCCCCATGGCTGTTTTACTTATGAATTAATTCAGCTTGGAATGTTTCTTATATACTGAGGGCAGAATCCACCATTATCACCGAAGTTCAATTCCCTTACAGCCAGTGCACTTTCTATCTGCAGTTTAGCCTCAAGCACTGAAAGCAATAAAGATGACTGGGCTGGACACATGACCCTGGGTCTTCATTATTCTACTGAAACAATTCACCTCTGAAGGGACAGCCTTTGCCACTTTGGCAATGAAAAAGGAACTGGCACCGAGTCATCTCTTGATACTGGCATGAAACGCCGAGTCGTACCCACAGCAGCTCATTCAAGACCGGCGTAGAAGTCAGATGCCCCCTTGGTGAGGTAAGCTCAATGCAACGAAACTTCCATGGAAGACAGGACAGTAAGCAACTGTCATGTTGCATCTGTCTTCAAAAGTACCACTCTGCACAAGAAAAAATCCTCTAGGTGGCAGGTGTCACTGCGCCGGGCCCTCCTCTGTAGGTTTCATTACAAGCCCAAAAAGCAGGCACACCAAGAAACAGTATCCATTCAAGACTCCCACCCTGACACTAATCGATTTCTAACACTGAATCTGAATCTGTGTTTTTGGTATAGTAGTGTGCGCTTAGGTTCATCTTTTCCCCACTAAAATTTGCATTAATCTTTTGCCTTCTTTTTTTTGTGTCTCCACTAAACAACAAATTGTACTTGGAGTTTCTACTAGTGCGCCCCCTGTTTTATTGTTATGTGTAACAGACATGGTTAAAGATTAGTGAAGTTGTACATTCATGGAAGACTTCATGTCTTCATCAGTCTTTACCCCCAAGAAAAAGAAAAACAGGCTTCATCAGCCTGTGCTTTTCTCCCCCATAATGCTCTCAACTTCCTCAGCCCTTGTCCAACAGTAAGGCAAAGGTCTACATGCAACAATCATGTAACGTCTTGTGCCAGTTTCAGGAATACAAACCTTCGCGTAGGTGTACAACATGAGTGTATAAAAATATAAATAACAGCTGGAAAGACATTCTTATCCCAGTTCTCCGTATTTAAAAAAAGTCTGTTTTTGTGTTTGAAAACAAGTCGTACAAATATCCGCTCAGCTCCAGAACTGTGCCACGGCTGGCTCAGAGCGCCTTGGCGCTGGAGGGGTGCACAGCGTGCGAGACTGGCTTCTGGGGGTAGCGGCTGTAGTAGTAGACCTGGAAGAGGATGGCAAGATCCACGAAGACCTGAAGCAGCCCGCAAATCCAGAACTGGACTGGCGCCTGGTTCACCAAGAAGTACCCGGTCTTAAAGGTGTCTCCGCTGGTCCACATGCACACCATCTTGATGCTGCCAAACAGAAGACATGCCCGCTCATTAATCAACCAGAAAACAAACAGCAACAGTACAGAGAGCACCTGAAGTCCACTGTGGGCCCATTGAGACAAACCGCAGTGCTGCCCACCATACAGACCCCGATTATATTTAAGGTCAGCCCTGGGCTCAGTCCCCTGGACATCTGAGCTTGCTAGCCAAGGCCAAAAAAACACTTTTTTTAATTAAAATTCTTCTTAAGTTAGGTGATACAGCTCATTTACATTGTGCGGTGTCTACCAAAATATCCTGCACTCTTTTTGAAGGGTCCACAGTGAATTGTACCCAAAAGGCAGGCAGCTATTCTCCGTGGTTGTCAAAGTAATTAATTAGCAGAGTGGAGACAGATCTCAGAGGGTGTTCTCTCGCTGTAGTGCTTAACCAACACTTGGTGTTGATTAAGCATGTGAGATCATCCTAGTTTAAGGAAGCAGGAACACAAGAAAGCTTAAGGTTACACATGAGAGAAGGCCTTTTGGCCTGTCTAGCTAGATGAATGCACTGAAATGCATGAATGAATGCATGAAGGCGATGAGGATCAGCTCCTAATTTGAATTATACCAAATGCAAACCATTGAACACACAACTCACTGGCTCCAGGAGGGCCTGCAAAAATTGAGATTTTGCTGAAAACCAGTGCTACTTTGAATATTAGGAGCTCCAACATTAGAGAAAAGAAAAAATGAGGCAAAAGGTTGAGGGACTGTCTTGCGGTCTAATCAGAAAATCAATAAGTAATAAGTAATCTGTGTTTCTCTCTAGGTCAGTTTGTAGTGCATCTGTGTTGTATAGAATTCTTCTTTATCTGGTACATAGGACAAAAACACAGAAGTATATAGCAGTGACATTTTATAATTGAGAACAACCTGAGTTTTGTTATAAAATCACTAATAGGCATCAGTAGGTGTAATTTATACTAAGTTATTAACACCCTGTTGACACCCTATGCAATTACAGGTCCTAGAATTGTGAGGGCTGGTAATGAGACTTTTTAAACCCTCACAAAGCCAGGACCTTTTATTGCACATTGTGTCGTGCAATACGCATGGTCTAATTTTGGGCTTACCCGAAGTGGGTGATTGTTTTATTTCTTCAAATTGTACAAACTACACAGGGTGTTTCACAAAAGTTGGAAAAAAAAAAAGATGTGTGAGCCGTTATTTTCGTAACCTGTGTGTGAAAACCACAGGATCTTATGAGGCATAATCGTCATGGAAAAATTCATTGAAGCATATTCATGAGGTTTCAGATCTGATAAAGTACAGCTGGGATTTTCAACATGAACATTAACGACACAAATATTTGCCAAACGTCCTTACACACTTTTAAATGTTTGAACTGATTCGATTAACTAAACTTCCGGTGTTCCATACATTCGATCTAAAAAACAAAATACTTTTAAAGGCAACTTTCTAAAGCAGGGTGTTTAACCACAGAAGGTCTTCTCAAAAGAAAGTAGAAGGTAATCAAGCCATACATTGGTATGTATTTATCTCATTCAAATTTCCTCAGGGCGGCATGGTGGAGGTCTTGCTGTCTCACAGCAGTGGGGCCCTAGGTTAAATTCCGGACCTATGGGGCTGTCTGTATAGAGCTTGAATGTTCTGTGCATGCGTCTCCTTCTGGCTTTCTTTTTTCCTCCCACACTTCAATAACATACTGGTAGACTCATTGGCCCTGAGGTGACTGTGTGTGTCTGTGTGTGTCAGTGTCTGTCTGCCCTGCAATGGACTGGCATTCTGCCCAGTGTGTACTCTGCCTTGTGCCCGATGCTTGCTGGTACAGGCTCTGGCTCCCCAGCAACCCTGAATTGAACAAAGAGGTTCAAATCTACAGTAGATGGATAATTGCCTCATTTACCACTCACACACACTCTTAACTTTTAATGTCAGGTACTTGCTGCAGGAAGAAAGCATTTATGTTGTCTACAGGAAAATCCTGCATCTTATGTGAACATGCAAACTGTATTTTTGACATAAAACGTTTGACATGACATGAAATACTTCATAAGGCAAAGAGATGAATGGTTGTATTTCCTCATCCCTTCTTCACGGCAAACTGGGCAAAGGATCGTGTATCATGGAAAAAGAAAGTTAAATAAAGTTATGCATTTGAGGATTGTGGGGGATGAGGAAAGTCTTTCAGGTAGTAATTAGTGTGATTGCCTGTGATTGTAGCACCACACTGTGAATGCTAACCAAGCTCAGAAGAAGTGACACAGTCCTCCTTGAAAACTAGCAGCCCAGGCGGAAATTTCATGGCACACTGTGACATACAGCCCTGATAATGCTGCCTCTGCCACTTCAGCAACTACTGTAGGCAGAAATCACGCTGAGAGTTCCTGGAACTTAAAGGGTAAGCTACTATAAATTACACTTCTAAAATAGTTGATACCCTCCAAAAAAAACAAAACAATTCCTCTTTGTGTTGTCTTTTAAACAACCTGAGTGCATTTTGAAACCTTAAACTCCTCTTCCCACCTGCCCTGAAATGACTTCCGCTTTGTTCCATCCTTTACACATCACTACGGTGACAAGACTCGGATGTAAATGCTGTCCAAACAAGAAGGAAGGGGCCACATAAGATGTGGATTAAACTGAAAGCTATGGATTCTACTGACAATTTTACATAAAAGAGCAGGAGCTCTCAAAGCTTTAAATTGTCCAATGTGCAAATTGAAGACACAAATCAATTCTTAGGACTATTACTATGTGCGTGTTTGAAAGAATACATCTTAAAGATTTTAAGGGCAACAGGGAATTTTGGTTATAGGATCATTTATTTCACTTTAGTCGAGTTTAAAAGAAAAGTTCAGGAGCAGGTCAAACCCTAGTCTCACCCACTTCCACTTGCCTACGTATAAGCATCACGCTTCTTGCTCACTCACTGGAGTTCATCAGTTTGAGCTCCAAGAGCACTATCCAGTTCAACTTGTTTTTAGAACTAAGCAGCTTCAGCTGCATCTAAATCTCAACAGTCAGTCTTCTTGTTCTCCACAACAATATCATAAACAACCTCTGTAGCACCAAGAAGAGCAGGAGGGGCAGAATGGGCCTCTTCTGTAACCCTTCTGATGCTCTTGGGATATACAAAGTACTTTTATCCAAGCTGGATTACAATGTTAAGATCTATCTAGCCATGTCCAGAAGCACTTAATTTCAAATAAATATGTTTGAAAGAATTTGTAATGTTAGGCTTCTCTTCATAGCATATTTCATCATTTTATTCTCCGTCTTAAAATGCCCCTCAGGATGACACTTTTCCTTGCAGTCAATTATTAATTTCTTCAGTCTTCAGCTTCAATACTAGTGCCTCACAACTGCCAGTAAAACACTACACTGATAAGCAAGTAGCTCACATTTATGCTCGTCTGTCACAGATTATTTAGTCAATGTAGGATAAAAATCTCATCTAATTGTCCGGAACAGCTTTGGTTTTCAAAGCAGATGGTTAAAAGCTGAAATAGAGAAAAGGAAAGTCTTTAAAGGAGAAACTGGGTTTTTACTCTGTGCATCTCCGCTGTACTTAAAACTTTATTACACACAAAGCAGCTGTTGAGGGAAGAGCAACCGACTGGTCTCACACACAGAACAGGGCTGTCTGTAACTGGAACAGAAGGGAACTGTTTGAATTGGGGTATCAACATGGATTTTCATACTGTTTTAGCCCACATTCTCAAGCCCAAGGAATACCCAGGAAGAAAGAAAGAAAAGGCTCTGGCCTTAGGCCTTGGTTGCGTAAAATATCTTGCGTTGGACACTGTAGGTATTCCTTTCAAGACATACCCTTACCCACAAGACACACTTAAGGGCAAAATAAAGACGCATTTTGCAACCAGCCACAGCCCCATGATACAGGAGACAGCAATAGAAACTTTAAAGCTCTTTGCTTTTGCTACCTCCACCATATAGACGTCCTTCAGGAGTTCTGGTCCCTCCCGAGGTTTCAGGGAGATAGAAACAGCCTCCCAGTTCATAGCACTTTATAATCCATTTTGGGTCACTAGCTCAGTGTTCTTGCATCAATTATACTGAAGCAGCAAAAAATGTCTCATGCCTGGTTGTACACGATAAGCTGTACGTATCAGGTGCTTGGTGTTTAAGAGATTTATAGAAAGGGCTGCAGCTCTTAAAAGAGAAAGAAAGAAACCCTGTGCAATGGGACTTTTATTTGTTTGCCTGTAATTGCATATGAATTGTTCCTCCTCCTGGCTATTGTTCACTTTCAGGCCATTGACAAAAAAAAAGTGTTACATAAGATATGAGCTTAGAGCTGAATTTCAAACTGAAACTCACAGTACCAAAATGTAGTTTTTTTTCCCCAATTGTGTATTTTATTCAAACACATTTTGGAGCTATTAGGTGGAAAAACAAGTTGTTGCAGGTATTCCAACAATATGGATAAGGTTCCAAACTCAAAGAGCTGGTTATAAAATCATATGAATTTTGAAAATTGTCTGTAAAATCAAATGTTATACATCAAAAATGGAAAGTATGGTGAACACAATAATAAAATAAATTAAAACTGTACCTCCTTAAGTAAAGAATGAAACGTGGACACTTCACATTACACTGAGCAACTTGTTCGACCAGCGTTTTACCATTGAAACTGATTAAGTGCTGTGCTTGCAGACAGGGGTGACAAACAGCGTTTAAAAACACGGCAATACAAAAAAAAAAGGACCCCAGTGAAACCAAGGATATCGCAGTCCTGTTGTAAAATCTCAATTGCGGCGCAAAGAAAACGTCAAACCACCTCAACACGAAAGAGCCACAACAAAGCAACTCTACCACCTCTGCTGTGAAGAGTGTTGGCTCTCGTCCTCACCCTTAGTGGGTTAACAGAACATCTCACCATCTCACTACCAAGCTCTCCGAAATCCCCGAACCCTCCCGATGTGGTTGAACAGGTCAAGGTGGGCAACGTCAGATGGATGGATAACAGATGAATTGACAGATTAGACAGACGATCGATGATAAATCATTTTCTCTTTAGTAAACTTATTGAGATTGATCAAAGCTGTGCTTGCGAAGGTGTTTGTGACTACCTCTTTTAGTGTCAAACCAACATTTCTGCAGTCACACATCACTGCCTAGCCCATTATGAAACGATCGGTCAGCCCATGCCCCAGGGGTGTGCACACAGCAGACTGGAGTAACAGCAGTCAATCAGGCAATCCTTCTAGGACCTTTCTTAAATCCATCTTTCATGGAAGCAGCGAGCATCTCAAACAGCACCCGAACACAGCAGCCAACAAGATAAGACTGAAAACTTTGAACCTTTTTAATTAAAAGACTCTATTTGTTTAACCACACATAGACATCTGGTGCATATTGAGATGTCTTCTACATCTTTGTCGTCAGAAAGGTGTAAAGAAGAACACACACACACACACACACACACACACACACACAGCAATTCTTTAAAGAGAGACTATTTCAAATACAAACAGGAATTTTTAAAATAACATTTTCTCTCATAAGCCTATACCTCCAGGGTCATTTAAAACTTGTTACTCTGGAACATCTTTTTTTTTTTTTACCCTTTCACCTTTGTTCCAATCTGTTAACCAATATTGTGTGTGTGTGTAAGGGGGGTGTATAGAGCCTGACAAGTCTTCCCTTGAATAATTCATCAGCCGCCACAACCTTAGCCCTTTGATTCATCAGGCAAACTTTCAATAACTTGACTCCAGCCCTCTCTCTCTGTTGCCTCCTCAGAAGTGCCACACGTCTTGTTGGCCAGATTTGAAACACGAACGCGCCTCGTAATTTGTTGAATTACCGAAGCACTGACCTGTGCATAATGATAAAGGAAAGGAAGAGGCTTTTTTCAGGATCATTTCTAAAAGCCAATACAAGGCAGCGAGCTTCTGAGCAACACATTATGCACTGCAACTCAGTGTGGGTCACAATACCATGCTGAATTGTGAATACATTTCTATTTTAGGAATTTGCAGACCAGAAAATAAGGAGCCAGGATATTTCTCCCGGGGGTCTCTGAACCCATTTCTGAAGTGGCAGGGATCGCCTCGACCTCCCTGCAGTGGAAAATCTCAAGCGAGGAGGGATTCTTTCAGCTATTTAAAACAAAGCCGATAGAAAAGCAATAAGGCTGACATGACACTAAATAAGGCAGTGTAGTGATTACCCTTTTAAGCAGAGTCCTTATATGGATCCAGGCAGTCTCCCTCAATGATTCATTATCATACAGGTTCAGAAGTGGATGCCTGAGGTCTTTGCTTTGATCTGGTGGCTGCACTAACCAGACCAAAAAAAAATGCATTAAAACTGCCCCCCAACCACCCTGTCAGAGAATTCACTCTAGTTGGGGGGGGGGGAAACATTTTAATGAATATTACAACAATTATTTACAGGCAGCAATTAAAATCTGAGCTTTGAAAAAAGGATTAAGATGACTTTGCCGCTTGTACCATGTAATGAAGCCGTCACTCACGCTACAGTCTCTCTTTTCCTTTTTTTCCCCAGCACATAATATGAGGAAAGAGGAATGAAAATGAGAGAAAAGAGCCTCCGGCAGTGGCCTCTCAAATAGGCTATAGGCGTTTTGCACCATCTAATAAGAACAGACAGACAAACATAATTGTTATCCCAGTCTAATCTTCCTCCTCTGATTTACATGGCTACCTAAAAGATTTCACAAAGCATTCACATTAGCTGTGGCTAAGGAACACAAACAATAATGCAGCACATCAACCAGGCAAAGAACCGAGCGGGCGAAGAAACTTTCCACAACATGGTGAACTCCCAAGAAACGGAAACAGGCACTTGTTTCACACACCTCGGCGAGATCTCGCCGTTGCCCATATTTTGTTTGATATTAACTGGTGGCCTGTAAAAAGCTCGGGCTCTGACACAGATGAGGAAGCAATAAAAAAAAACAAAACCCTGTGCATACGTCCCCTAGCAACAGACCACCGACAATCATCACAGGCCTAGTTACACTGGCTTAACCATGCAGCCGGCTCCGAGAAACAAAACACCTCAAAGATAAAACACCACTTCTGCATCTGGTGCTGCTTTCTCCTTGCTTTACAGGGTCTGCAATTGCTTCAGGGACTCAATGCTTTTGTTGTATTCCACAGAACACCTGTAAATCGTATTTAACTTATAAGGCTAGTTTAGAAACCATATTAATTCAACAATTTGGAATCACTGAAGTGTATGCATGGAGGTGGAAATTAAAGAATGCCTAGGATGGTATATGGAGAAAAGTAAGCTCTAACTAGATTACAGATTCAAACACATAATGTATTTCTCTGTTACTAGTCACATCTTAAAAAGCAAACCATAAAACATGATTTGCTGTTAAAAAGTTTTAAATCTATGCACTGACAAAATATGTGTGACAAAATGCTGTCTGCTCCTCTTCAATCCAAGTTTTTCCATGGAGAACAGTCATGACTTGGGTTTTACGAAATATCACTGAAGCCATGACAGTTTAATTTCATCAATTTCCCTTCGGGATCAATAAAGTCTTATCTATCTATCTAATTTGGATTTTAAAAGACTGGGCTATTGTATAATTGTACTTCACTCCCTTTTGTCACAGGACTTCATCCTTGTCTTACACTCATGACCAGCCCAGAGTAGCTGCCATTAGTTTTGATGACCATGACAAATGAATGTAGCTAGATGTACAATAAAAGATCCATCTAACTGTGAATCAACAGTAATAAATTGAATAAATGGAATAATGGTGTTCTCTGTTCACTTCAGAGCACAATGCACCAACACATGACTGTCCCATACAAGAGAGTATTTACTGTTTATACTGTACACAGCTGAAGATATGGAGCAAAAGAGATAGTTCTCTTTGCACAAAACGTCACATGGAAAGTAAGAATATGTACATGAAACCATAGTTCCATGTAAAAATACACCACAGATAACAGATGCCAATGGGAGGGAGTGGTGAATAAAGTGATGTCTTTACCACGGAAAAGCCTCTGAGAATCCATCTACCACACGTGTACCAGATGTGCACATGGAGTGTGAGGATAAACAGACGTAAAAAATAAATAAAACCAGTTTCTCACCTTTCCAAATTCCCTCTCACACTCATTTGTGAAGGAGTACAGGACTAACTTGGGTAGGCAGCTAGGTGGCGCTGCGTTTTCATATGCCTAAACAACGGAGTTCTAGCCACATTGCTCAAGGGTGCTACGTCTCAGACAAGATTCGAGCAATGGAACAAAAGAGGCCTGTGTTCCTTACCCATAATCGGGAACGGGCCATTTGAACTCGTGTTGAACTGTGTGGTTCGACTGCACAGAAATGAACTATAAATAGCTGCTGCAGTGTTAATGTTATTCTTGTGTCTGATATTAGATAACACTGGGATGCATGACTGGATTATAAGTAATCTGCCTTTTCTTGGACAAGTTAGGAAGTTGTCTGTGGTCCAGGAAAAACTCTTCTATGAGTGCTTCTACCAGTACAGTGCCCCAGTATGGCAACAAGGGTCACTGTACTGTAGGAGGTGCTGTCCTTCGGATGAGACATTAAACCGAGGTATTTGGTCATGAACTATCCCCCGGCACCGTTCCTAAGAGTAGGAGTGTTGACCTCGATGTCCTGGCTCAATCCCACTCTGGGTTCATTCAGTCTGGCCCCACTAAAGCTGCCAACTGACGAAGCAATGTCTTACTTCACTAATCTGATCCAAAAAGAATGTAGGACGCAAGCACAGAATGGCCCCTGCACATCACCTAGGATTATTATATCACCCTGCCCCTAGCTGATGGGAAACTCTTAGCTATTCTCAAAACCGACATTTTAAGAGCGTATCTGCTGAAAGATTCTCTTGACCCTACAGAGGCACAGGGTTATAGCTAGTTAGAACACCACTATAACTGTGCCAAGAAGCTGTTGAATAATGGGATTTGCTTCATATTTGTGGAATTATTTTGTTTTATGCTTTTAATTTTAAATGTTTAGCCCACTGTTTGTGAAGACTTTTCAAACAATATCTAAAAGAAAATCACAAAAATGCTAGTTATTTTGCAACAGTAAGCATTCCAGTGCAAAAGAAATATATCATATTAAAACCTCAGGCTCGCTGAAAATCTACAGTTTGAGGGTTAAACGGTGAAATTGCGTGCACACAATTTGCAATCAAAATCATTCATCAAAATACACCAATATAAATAATAAACTCAGTCACATAGCTATTTATCACTGCACGTTTTAATTAACTGTCAAACAAGACTGAATTTCCCTTTGATGATAGACACCATACACAGTTTATAACTACAGCATGTCTACTTAAATCATCATGCAGATAAGGTGAAGCACTACAAGAATGTGTTGAGAATATAAAACAATGGCGCCTCATCCATTTGTAATGCTGCAAAGCACTTTCAAATTTTGGGCTCAATTCTACGGGTTTCGGTACTGACATAAGGAAACCAGTTGTCCTGGTGATAATGTCTGGGGAAGTCACCTGCTGTCTTCCCCAGACATGCTGTCGCCCAGAATTTAGCACAACCTGCAGACAAGCCCTAAGACTCTCAGTCTGAGGAGCCGGTGTCACTCTAGGCAGAATACAACCGAAGGGTAAAGACAAAGGCCAGGAGAAAAAACAGCGGCACAGCAGTCAGGGTAAATTTCTTAAAATTCACAGAAGGTACAGGTATGGGAATTCTTCTGTACTTTTATCACAAGATGCTTAGATTTTAAAATCTGTTCGTAAAGTAAACTGCACATCTTTCGATCAGTCTTGTAGGATTCAACTAGGTAAATCCCAGTAAATTTCTGTTTGGAGAGTATGCTGAGTAGGATCTTTTTTACATTTATAAGAATAAAGCTCCCTTTTTATTCTATTTGGTATTTGGAACTCATTTGCAGACTTATGAATTGCTTCCCATTCGGTAAAAGGCTGAGGCCAGGCATTGACAGTCTTGAACATATTTTTGTGCACCTGTCTGCATGCTCACAAAATGACGTTATTACACACATAATGGGCTGGACTTGGTCCCACTCTTGGGGATGATGTTGGGGGGGGGGGACAGACTGGAGACAAGGAGGTAATTACAAACTACCAGAGATGTCTATTTGTGCTTTCCAAATTCCAAGCTCTTGCACAATCCAAAAACCAAACTAGCAGGGGTATTTTTAAAGCACTTAACTATAGTGCAAAGACCTAAAAATAAAAAAGCACCATTATTCACTAGGGTAATTAAATACTAAAGCCAGTTGATATGGTGGGAATATATGTGTTGTAATCTTCTGCCAACTCCCGATACCACTTCTTGCTCCAATGAGCTACAGCGTACCAACAGAACAGCAGTTCTGCGCAGAGGGACAGTCGCTCACTCTTGCTCTTAGTTTGAATAAATGGACAACAAAAGCACTCAAAGACCATTGAACACTCTTATTTACTACTTATCGGTCTTAAAGCAAGTCATTACAGATAACTTAAGAAAGATGGCATGGAAATATACTTTTGCAGTTCTACACAGATCTTTGGCCTTGCAGGAATATATATTCACACCCCATCTAAAATTACATTAAACTGAATTTAATAAGAAAAAGGAAATGTCAAATACTATGATCATCACACAAAGGACCAAAATGAGATTTGGCAATATTGCACCAAAATGTCCTTTCAATCATGTATAAATGTTACATCTGTGCACAAACTGTAGAAATTAAAAAAAAAAACATCAAAAGTAAGCCCTGAGCCAAATGTTGAACCACAAGAAAACTTTTTGTGTATGAAAGCAAAAACAGAGGGAAATGAGAAGGAAATGAAATTACATCCAAAGACAGTGAGGAGCAGCTGGACTTCGTCTTCATGATGATGCCAGACCAAACTGAGTGGCCTATCAATTTTAATTCAAATGGCATACAATCAACATTTACAGCTGTACTCACTTTATGCATGAGTTGCTGACGAACATTACATGAGTTGTTACTTCAGAGTAATAGGTACAGTAAAATCCTTGAGGGACAATGTTTTCTCCCACTTTCTGAACTCTTTTTTACTTAGCTGGGCAAAACACGTGGCTTTTAACTGAAGGCAATGTAAAAGAATCTCTGAAACCAGGAAGCTGGTCAAGACATTAAAGCCAACAGCTTAACTACAAGAAAGGATCTCCATGTCCAATACATAAAGTAGGGGTTTATACAGGACTGGGTTAGGGATTGTCTGTGATCCTACCTCATGCCCTCTGTGGACTTGTTTTGGTAATTGCGGTAGAGTTGAGGGGTCCCCAGCATGGCCTCGGTGAACACAGCCAGGAAGCCCAGCGCTTCCACAAAGAGAATGGAGTCCAGGAAGAGGTAGGTTATGTATGCAGCTACAGCAGTGAATGCCAGCACGCACTGCAGATAGTCTACAAACCCGCTCCACAGCCAGAAGTACTTCCACTCAAAATCTGAAACAAAAGGGAAAAAGATGTGTGAAACAGCACCCAGCACTTTAAGTTATTAATCTAGTTTGCCTAATGAAGTTAGTTTAGCCAAGCATGTCTGAACTAACAAATGGCATCCAAAAGGGAGGACTGCTGACTTGTGTGGTTCAGACTGTTTTGCAGACTCCTCACATGTGTTAAAAGCAATTTCATGGCTGATTCTACACACATTTCGAGAGGAGCTACAGTAAACGTGAACATAATCGCTTTCAAAACTCGATAATCACAAGTTAAACACCCAGCAACAGAAACATCAATTCCATCAAAATGAAGTGAAAGTGAAATCGGACATTTTTCCAAATGTTCTCCAACACGGTCAAACGTCCAATAGCATCCGTGTGCACCACTTACCGCAATGAAAATCAAGACTTTGGATCAAATATTCTGCTTCCCTTACCAAATAAATACAGAGGAGATAACACCAGGTCACAGAGATGCATTTGGATTCCAGCCATTTTCATTGTTTTTTCAGTCCTTGCTGAGTATGTCATTACGCCATATCTACTGGCAGGGCAGAGGTACAGAGCAACGTGAATAAGGATGAGGAAAGGCAGAACACATTAACCAGTTAATAAATCCACCAAAGGTACTATATTCCTTTATTTTACCGGCTGAAGAAACCCTGATGCAGCAGGTCCATAACTAGACCAACTACGGTAACTTGTTCAAGGGTACAACAGGAGTGTCCCATCAGGAATTGGATCCCAGTATCCTCCAGAGTTTAAAATCCCAATCACTGCAAGTCATAATAAATCCCACTCCCAACAACAGGAATCAAACAGTTCTACATTTTGACACCCCCAAACTAGCAGGCTCAATTGGTCCGAGTCACACTTCACACCTCCGCGACCCGCTGTTGTGCTTAACGTTGCTTTGCCTTCCCAGGACACCTGTTCCCAGGGGATGTCTATGAACACTCGGCAGGCACTAGAAGCAGGCCACCCTCGCGGTCCTCCGACATCACCCTGACCCTAACGCAGGCTCACCCGAAGACCTGTCAAACTGCTGCATGTGACCAGGGGGCTTTCCTATCAAAGGTAAGGGTATTTGAGGGTTTCCAAAACTTTTGCTTAGCCTAATGAAAGATTATTCAGGACTCTTTAAAAACTCACAGGCTGTTTTACAGATATCCACGTAGCGGCAAACCAAAATAAACAGAAGAACAGTTTGACCAGAAACTAGGACGTAGCACTGTTTCTGCATGGGATTGCGGCAATCCTTACTTCTTATGTAATGTAGGTCGGTCAAAATACTTTGTGTTGTTTAGATGATAACCCGCTAATGGGAAGAAATGGAAATAGGTCCAGTAATGGATTTGGGGATTACATTCAAAGCCATGCTATCAATTACACTGCAGATAAAATGATTTCCCACAGAAGAAGAAAAAAACAAAAAAACAATCTGATGCAACTTAAGGCTAAATGAAGCATATTTAGAGGATTTTGCAAACATTCACAATCACTTTGAAATGCTGCACTGGTCACCTTGGCACTCGGTTAGCCTTCTGTTTAATTTCCTGGTCTTAAGCACCTAGTTCTTCAAGTAAGGAAACCTTATTTGGTTCAGAAATTAGGTAGGGTGATCAAGGCTGCTGTACTGTTATTCCTTTAACAACCTGGGACCAGCTCCTGAGCATTTTTGCTCTGACGATTCAGGGTGCACATCTCCATGACTCTACAATCATGGAGGCCATGAGGCCAATCATGGCCTCCTAATAATCCCCCTCTATGAATTGGCTTCATCACTGTTCTCCTCCCCACTGATAGCTGGTGTGTGGTCTGTGTTCTGGTACACTATGGCTGCCGTCGCATCATCCAGGTGGGGCTGCACATTGGTGGTGGTGGAGGAGAGTCCCCATTACCTGTAAAGCGCTTTGAGTGGAGCGTCCAGAAAAGAGCTATATAAGTGTAAGCAATTATTAATAATTAATTATAATGTCCCCATGCAGGCAGCTGCGCTGAGGACAGAGGAGGGCTCTGAACTTGTAACTGCAAGGCTGAGGGGGTTCAAATCCCAGGTGGAGCAGTGCTACTGTTATCTCTGCCCCACCCTGGTCTCTCCACACAGGCTTTTAGTCACAGCCAGCATCAGATCCAGGGCCTCCAGGAGGACTGCTGGAGAATGAATAAATGGAAATGCAAATGCTGTGGTGCCCTTAAACAGAATATTTCAAAATGCCCATATAAATGGGTACAAATGTCACCTTGCTCTGGATAAAAGCATTGGCTAATTAACCCTTACAGGGTCGAGTGCCTCTCCAATCACCTCCAGCAGCCAGAACATGCCAGCCCTGTGCTACATTGGCACTTAATGGTGGATTTCCATTCACAACCCCTGTATGATGTCACAGGTGGCAAGACATAACCCAGAGGCTTTGGTGACTGAGGTGATGTTAAGAATTCTTCACCCACTCAGTATAACGTTGTGGTACAGTATAAGATGTTCAGTGAAATAACTCCTTGCTCATTTCATGGATAGTTCCTTTTGGGGCAGTATACAATACAAATATCAAAGAAAACATCTACTTTATCAAACCTTTTTTCCTTTTTCTTCCCTTGCACATACTGTTCAGCCCAATAATAGCAAGGAGCTTTGAAAGAATTTGAAGCGTCTGCGCACAAGCCTTTTCATGTAACCCGAAGTGACAGCGGTTTCGGACCGCCGCGGATTCTCCCCAGGGCGCGCTCTGTAATCTGCGCGCGATGGTGTACTGGATTTGAAAGAGCTGTGAGACACTCATCCAGCCACAGCATGCAAGCCGTGTAGCAATGCACTGACTTTTAAATCCAAGCCAATTTCCTTTGTGGCTTTCGTTATTAAAATTCAATATAAATAATACATTTTTTTTTTGCACAGAATGATTTAACAGGTGTAGGCAGCAATTTTAATTTTTTAAAGGCTTTTTTTCCCCCTCGCTCTTTTCTTGCTGCCTCCACTTCCCGTTATTTATTTCAATCAACATCGGCACCAGTGCTCATTTGAGATGTTTTGCAAGCTGAAAGCTCTGATTTGCACTGTTAGAAGCAGCCCTCCTCGCGACTGCTGATCTAAAGGGTCTGACTTGGGGGAGACGGGGTATCCAGGTGCAGCAGGGCTAAACATATCCTACCATACCTGTGACATTTCCCACCGCTGCCACACAGCACCCAAACGATTTTAATCATTACATACAACTATAGAAAATATAAAAACAGACTCAAAGAATGTAGTGGTGAATATTGGATCTCCACAACCTCATTTGTTAATGTATTTGAAGATTCGAATACAAGAACTCTTGTACCCTCTCAGGAGACAAGGTGGCTCCTCTGTCATGCCCACCTGTACAGCCATTCTCCACAGCACCCATTAGCTGAAGGAGTGCCGGACCTCTCCCTGTTGTCACTATGAGCCACCACTGCGCCATGAGCAGAGAGAAGGCCTACTAGGTGGTTCCAACCCTATCTCTCTGGGAATCAGCCACTGCTTGGAAAATCCCAGCCTTCCCAGAAGGTGACCCGAGCCAGACTTGAACTGCTGACTCCCGGTACCCAGCCAGTGTTCCAGGCAAACACCTTTCCCAGAGCTGCACCCGGGAGCTTGGAGATGGATGCTCCTGTTCCATGAAATGTGCGTTATACAAAGTCAAATCTTTGGCATCGACATGTACAGAGGTTAAGGACAGAAAACGGTTTTGACTGTCGATCCCACAAGCAACAGGGAAGGGATTTTGCCTCGCAAAATCAACAGGATGGCAGTATGTTCATGATATGAGTTTCTCTGAAAGCTCAAAAATGTTCTATTTTATTTACCGTTAACAGTGTGCACAAAAATGTCAAGAGTTTGTTCATATATTGAGACTGAAATGACAAAAAGCAACATCTACCTTCTCTACCAGTTTAACCTTTTCTTTCTATAAGAACAACATATGTCTGCCATTATGCTTAAGAAATCATTTGCAACGTCTGTAAAATGTTTTCAAATGAAGAGACCAGTAACATTCAAGACAAAAAAAAAACACTGCCCCGAGTCTCTCTGCAGGTGTGGTATCCAGAGCTTTAGAATAATCAGAAGAAAATAAACTGTTCAGAGAAAGCTAAATAATTAGTATGCAGACATCCTAAGGTGATTTATCAACCTACACAAACATCCTCACCAGCTGCACTGCTTTCCTAGCAAAAGGAGGACATACTGGGCTGCCATCAAATCTGGACAGCTCCTGCATCAACTGTAATACAGCGTACTTAAAAAAAATTACATTTCCCCTGCCTGAAGACGGGGAGACTGAATCTTGGGATGCAATTCACTCAATCTCCTTTATGGTACAGACTTTCCAGGGTTTGAATGGTACTGTACACAGACAAAGCAACATACCACTGGAATCATTTTCCATCACAGAAAACGACCATCCCTGCAGTCCTTGAGATCCACTTAAACAGGCAAGGGAGGTCAGACAAGTCTTGAATGATCTGCACTCAGTGCGGAACGAATGATGTCCTTGGTTCTCTCTGCGTGTGGCGACAGTGTCCACTGCAGTAAGAAGAAATGCCACTCAACTCCCCGAGCTCAGGGGGCAACTTGACCAGGAGAGAGTTGCGAGACGCCACAAGGCTGATTCATCCCAATTTATAATTTTGCCCCCCAAAAAAGATAAAATCCCCCATTAGGCCAGAGCCCTGTCCCACTGCTGGATAAGACCTAAGCCACTGTTGCTGCATTGCCCTTTCATTCCATTAACTGTTTCCACAATCGCACTGTGAAAGTCTCATTTTCACCACAAGTGTCCAAGACACTGACAGTGTCCGTTTACTGATAATAAACTGGTCATTAAGGAGACGCTTATATTCAAAATAAGGTGAAGAGGCCAGGGATTGAAATAACAAAAGCTTGGTTTTCCTCCTCATCCGAAGGACATTTCAGTGTAGTAGCTCCCTCCAAAAAAATAGCAAGATAGTATCAAAACACAAGACTTGAACCAAAAACCTCCTAATGTACTTCAGTATCCAGTGGACATCCTCTCCTCTAGGTGGAAGGAAAGGCTTAATAACATTTGAAATCTTCCGTCAAGACACGATTAGACAAACATTTGTGTCCAATGTCACAACAAGTAAATCATTCAGCCAGAAAAGACAGTGACAAAACAAAATTTGACGAGCGGACTGCAAGGGCAAAAGCCAGGTATTACACCATAGAGCTGGAGGTAACAGCCTGTGCCAAGAAAGTGACTGTGAACAAAGCAACTGTGCACCAAAAACGTAAATACAGAATAGTGAAATAATTTGTGCCAACACCTCTGCCTCAGCCTGAAGCTTGATGATGGGGCCTGATGAAAACAGGCTTTTGGTTAAACCAAAATCGAACCGGAAGATATCAAGTTCATATCATTTTTCACCACCTGGAGGGACATTTCCAAACAGAGTTCTTTATGACAATTAAGTTAAGCCACAGAGTGCATGGCACTAATCTGTGAAACAACCACATTAAAGTCACAATATCGCATAAGACTCGGCAGCGGAACCTGCTTAAAAAAACTAAAGCCATTACATTATAGAACGTCTTTAGGAAAATCAATTTTTAAAGACTTTTTTTCAGTTAAGCTAAAAGAGGGCTAAAACAAATCAGTAACAGAATGGCAGTTACTGGAGTGTGTAAGAATAATGACTTTTACAGAGCCTGCACATGCAGCTGAAGAGCGGAACAACCAACTTCAAAGCAGCAGCAATTATTAAATGATTTAACTCCTGTAGAAGTTGGCACAAATGCAGTGCTGATTATTGCAATTTTATTTAGCCCTCGTACAACACGAGCCAGTATAATGCCAGCCTGACTCAACCTTCGCACATAGCCTATGGCATCTTTATCACAGCATACAGACCCTGAACCAAGTCAACAGGAAACCCAAACTCAGACCCTGCCAGGTCCTTAGGATGGTTGATGATTACTTCGGACAGAAATGGCTCAAATACATTTTCCAAAGGCAGCTCAGCTAAACTCCTTGAAAAGCACAATTAGTGAGAGTGGCTGGAGATTACACAGGTAACAGCACCCAACTGAATTAGCCTCTTACGCATTAAGTTAAGTATTACTCAAAGTATTTTACAGCATAAACATACAGACGTGTTCACAGAAAATCTTGTTTTCAGAAGAAAAGCCCTATTGCTTTAGGAGTGTTATGGAACACGGCCTAACAAGTTTGGTTTTGTTTCCCCACACAGCAGCAAACATGCTGACAAAGCAAATGAAAATCACCGTGTCGCCTCGTCACCCTGTTCTAATGTGCTTCACGGAGCAAAGCCTCTGCGCTCGGCCTCAGCGAGTCAGCGGATTAAGGAGACGGGGCCTGGGGTAAAGGGCTGAGGCTCCTGTTCCGCCCCCTCCGGAGAGCTCGTTTCCTCCGCGCACGCATCCTCGCGGAAGGAGCCGCACTGCGCCAGGCCCGTAATAAGCCACCCAGCTCGAGGACACGGCGCGCGACAGAATGATGTGGTAATTTGTCTTCTCCCAGTCATGGCTGCTGTGCTACTTATACACACCAAGGAGCACAATGATGAATGAGCGTCCAAAAACACAACAAATGGAACAGCCCCTTCCCCCACACCTCCCACTAATGAGGAGGCAACACTAAGTGATTGAGCCAAACAGCTTTCAAACGGTGGAAAACAACTTCACAAAGCCATATTCAAAAAGGGCAGGAACTAAATTAGTGCTTTTTACCACTCAACATGTCCGACCATTATAGCCATTTGTTTTATTTAATGAAGGAAATGAGCAATTTTCCTTTAAATCCTCAAGATAGAGGATAAGGGATGCACAATAAATCACGGCCTAAATCTTTGGAGCACTGATGTCCCAGGGGAATCCAAACACAAGAGATTATCATCAGTACAGCTCTGTAAAACTGTTCAGCTTGCACTTTATTAAGAGTCCGGCAAGATTCAAGGACCAGCAATGGTATTACACTCAGGACTTGGAGCTTTAAATCCCACAAGGTCCTGTATAACTGGATATTGTGCTGGGATCTTAGTTAATGCTTTAACTCTTACATTTCCCTCAAGGCACTGAAATGCACCATGTAGTTCAGAACTGGATTAAGATACAAGTAGCATAACCAGTCATACCAAATAAAGCCGGGATCCTCTTTATGAGAAAATGATCAATAAAGCATGATGAACAAAGACACTTTTGATAATCAAATAAGAGAATGGAATGAGCCAAGCACTCATTCGCGAAAAGACGTGGTCTGAAAACAGAGAGTGGCAGTGGGGAGTTGCCAGTGTGGTTGCATAAGATAATCGAGCTTGACTAAGTATTGCAATCTGAAATCCTGCAGGTGAGCTTCTTTACTATGCAGGTGGCAAAAGTCAGTCCTACAGAGAACATTCCAAAGGTAAATCAAGGAAGCCGTTGACACATCATAGGCTTCATGGATGTAGCAGTCATCAATTGTGAACCATATCTGAAGCATGGAGAATAGAGTTTCGTAACAAATAGCTATTCTCCGGAGGACTGAAACAGGATAAATGATTATTCAATAACCCAGCCTGTCTAATATAAAGTAGGCCAACATCCATTTACTTGATTTGGAAGTTGAGGCACATACTAAAGCAAAAAAATACCAATTATAGACTGATAAGTTTTATTCCTATTACACAAAATGTTGTGGAAATAGTGCTTGCATCTAAACTAAAGGATTCAAAGCAATAGTCAAAATTAATTTAGAAATAGTAACTTATCTCACTCGCAAGAGTTCTTTAAAATGACAATGATGTATTCCAACAGAGCGTATGATACGGTATATTCTGATTTTTAATTTTGCTAACTGCAGGCAATAGCCATTAGTGATGTCACATAGTGATGTGAAAAATAAAATACACCCCCTTACGATTCTGTGGTTTTACATATTAAGACATATCTGACCTTCGACTAGTCCTCACCAAGTGCTACTTTTTGTTAAATAATGACAAACTAAAATTTCTGTGTTCTTTGTCACATGAAGTTGGATTTGTCTACAGTTAGGACTAGGGGAAGGTCAGATACGTCTTAATATGTAAAACTGTAGAATCTTAAGAGGGTGTAGTTTCTTTTTCACATCACTGTATGTATTTGGCTTAAGAACTGGTTAACGGCGAGAAATAACAATAAGTGGGGAACCACAGAGATCCACTCTTTCTGATCCACAAGAATGAACTCGAGTCCGTTACAGCCTGCAAATGACATATGAACACCGTCGATTCCAAAATAAGAGGAGTAGCAAACACTGAAGAAACAGCGAAGTAGAATAAAACTACAATTAAGAACTGTGCAAGCATTTGCAGATTACATTTAATGTGGAGAAGGGCAGGGCTTTTCACACGCCTAGCAGAAATATCAAATGGGAAACCCCAAGGCTGAGGAGCCTACTTTTGAAAACGACGTAAGTGTTTTTGTAGCTGTATCTTTTCTGCAAGTGCCACAGCACCACAGGCGCCACAGGCGAGTTAGTGCCGAATGGAGGAGCTGCGCATCTCTCACTTCAGCTTTACAATACAATGTGTCCCTTGGTGGCAATACAGATCAGACCGTGCTACTTTCTTATCTGTAAGGCTGTCTGGCCAAATGCCTGGGTTACAAAATAATCAGCCCATCTTGCACATTTGGTTAAACAACCCATAAATGTTTCGGTGAAGAGTGATAATTCCTTGCATTTATGCAGAGCATTTCATCCCAGTGCTTTATCCCAGCCTCCATACTGAGCCGTAGGACTGGATATTCTGGTCCAGAGGGAAGAGCGCCACCTACTGGTATTAGTTAGAGGATTCTGATCCTGGTACTGACCAGGCTCAGCCTCACTTCCGAGATCAGGCTAAAAGGTGGTAGTGCTGCAGCCAGAAAAGTCTTCTGCTTGAAAACCTAAAACACATGCTTCGGGTTTCTCCTTGGTGTCTTGTTCTTCATATTCAGGTGCTCAGTCAGTTCCATATCAGCAGAGAAGGCACCAAACAGAACGAGGGAATGACGTGAAGACTCTCAAACTATTTCTGCCGTTTCTTTGCCTACAGCTCTGACCCATGTTCCCTCTAAGCTGGGCGCGTCTGCGCGCGCACATGTTAGAAAACCAGCGCACATAGGAAACTGAACTGCGCACAAAAAAAATAATTGAAAAAAAATACGATGATAACACAAACATGGTCGACAATTGAAAAATGCTAAATTGACCACATGAGACTGGCTGCGAGAGGCCCAACTTGGCTGTGTGCATTATTATTGCTACTCGATAATCGATATCTTTGCTCTCGCAGTCTCATACCTCACTGCTCATGCTCGCTCGACCCTCAGTCTCTATGATTGGGTTAGTTGAATCGCTGTCCCGGTCTTTTGGATCTCTATGCTTCTATGAGAATGACTATATTAACAAAAAATAATTTCAGGTTTACAATTTTACATACACTCAATTTAATGCGCACAAGTTTTTGTCACTGGAAAAAAATTTGCACAACCTAAAAATGTTTGCGCACACAGGCCATTAAAAATTGGAGCATGGGCTCCGACACCTTTGCTCCCAAAAGAATGCAGTGAGGTAAAGGCTGATGGGGAAAGATCTGGCCATGAGATTCCTGGATCTGTTACAACGGTATAAATCTCATATGATGCTTTACGATGTTATCAGACACAGTATTCAGGAGCAGCAAACGTCTGCTCCAGCTCGCTTTCCCACACCAGATCTCTCCTCTTCAGGCACTGCCGTAATACAGCATACAGCATTCTCTGCACATTTATGAAGATGGTCTCACCTGCTTCGGTAATTTAAACTCCCGTGTACAAGTCAGATCAGACTGCTCAAATATTGCACAAAGATAAGCAGAAGCATTATCTCTCACTTACTGACAGTACAAGCTGATATTAAATGAATTGGGTGTAATGTGCCAGAAAATGTATGAGCAAGCCTCATGTTAATAAAGGAACAGAAGCCAAGGAATTGTGACCTGGAAAGGCTGTCAAACAGCACTTCTTAGTTAAAGGGACTGAGTAACATGTACAGTATTTGTATCCCACAGGACAGGCAGCCCAGCATTCCCTGGGATCAAGCACTCACATGAAGCTGCTGGAAACTTTACAGATGTGCCTTCCTCCAAGCAGAACAACAAAATGTTGCAGAAGACAAACAGTCGACGCTGTCGGAAAACTGTGTCATTTACACTAACGGGAGCCTCTCCCAGTTTAAACCTGTCACTAAGCACAGCTGATAATAGACACGGAGCGCAATGCAACAGCCAGGAACTAAAACAGTTTGTCATGTTGAACTGGATTTTGTTTTCGTGAAAGAGACACCGACGAAAAGTTCTTAAAAACAAAACTGCAGGGAAACTGAACAACACGAGCGTACTGTTAAGAATGGAATCCAATGTATTTCCTTCAAATGCAAAAGGAGAAAAAGATGTAGCCTTTTCTGTAGGAAACGGTGATACTTTCCTTACCCAGAACAGTAGAGCTTTGGAATATAGCTGATGAGTAAACCAGTCTGCAACCTGGACCAAAAATGCAGGGCAAGATTGCCCAAACAGTGGCTGGAAATTCATGAACCTGCTAAAAATATAAAACTTAAAATAAATATGCCCACCAGGAATCAGTCCTGACACACTAGAGCTTTCAAGATAAAATATACTGGCAGGTCTCTATCGCATAAGAAAAAAAACATTTCCATCACATGAACCTCAGGTGAATTTGCATACAACTGACAAAAAAGTGCTAGGACCTATTTTAGTATTCACTTAAAAAAACAAACTGTAATAAGAATAAAGCATGTGAAACTAACTGTTTCAATGTTGGAAAGGGGTTCAGAAAGCTGAGTATTCGTTTGTGTGTGGGCAGAAAAAAAAGCAAAAAAATATTGCTAGCATAACTGCAGAACCCTCTGTTTTTTCTACTTCTCACAGTCCATTTGCAACAGGCTACATTTTTGTACATATCCTTCATTTTATGGAGCAGTTTTTTACCACCACCAAGTGGACAACCATGAGAACTAATTCTGTAGTAAGGCAAGGACAATCTGCGCTTGACTGCAATGTTTTTAGACACGTTCACTTTCAGAGCTCTTTACAAACTGAGTTTTAAAACTTTTAATAACGATTTACACAAGAATTATGATTTGCTCACATATATTAACCTAAACTCTACAAGAAAATCAGTGAGCACAACTGAGGTTTCAAAACCATTTCAGGGTTTAAATAATCAAGAAGCTTTACTCTAACTTTCACAATGTTTTGCAAACTTGTTAGAGAAACACAGACAACACATTACCTGCATTCTAACAGCGAGAGAGGTTGAACGAGTGACAGGTCTCTGCACATGTACATAGAACACTGTGTACAGTACAGTACGGCTTACGATTACAAATGCTTTTATACAGGGTGGCACACAGCTCCGATTACACACTTGGGTGCTTTTGGTGTGAAGTCTGTACATTCTCTCTAGGTCCAAAAGTATTTTCCAGGATCTCCAGTTGCGTCCAACCTTCCAATGAAATTCTGCCTAGGTATAATTCAGAGATGCTGATTAACCCAAGTGTGCCTTCCACAGTGGACCGGTGAATGGTCTAGTGGTCCAACATTATACTGATAATTAGTCAGCAGGATCCATTACCAGGAATAAGCAGCTTTTAGATAACGAAGGGATGAATTTGCTTAAAATCTAAGCTTGCACACTGCTGTTAAACCATTTCCAGTAAAAATTGGGCTGTTGCAGAGCCCAAGGCTGCAAAACATATTGCACTTTCTGCAATGAGACAATTACTAATATTCTGACCATTTGTATTTGGTAAAGCAGAACCTGCTTTCGAATGAAAAATTCTGAGACTCAACAGAGCCCCCTGGTGGACAGAGTGTAAAGCTACTGCAGACTATTTTCTGTGGGGAAAATGCACAAGCGCCCAATGACGCAATAACTGTTTACACCAGACCAGTCAAAGGGGGGGGGGGTCTAACTGTGAGGGTCTGTCCAGGAGGGTCCAATTAGTACAGAACTCCACTTGTTATTGATGGCAGCCCAACTGTAGGTACCCCATACTGATTAAGGCCCAAGACACTCCTTCCCGTTGGATCGCTTTGACATGATGACATATAATACATGTCCTTTGGTCGATTGTGTGGGGCCCACATCTGAGCCCCACTGAATGACTTGTGGGATGATGTGTAACGTCTAGGGATCAGAGACCAGTGAACAGGCACGTTTGTCCAGGATCTACAAGAGAAATGGGGCGAAATCCTACAATACCGTTCCTGCATCCTGGAGCCAAGCAGGCACCATAGACGTCCAGCCTGGAATCACAGAGACAACAGTGATGGGATTTTCCTGGGCTGTGTTATGCAGCATTGTGTTGCAGAAGAGTCAGATATCTGGGGACCGCGCCGGATTTCATAAACTATTATACTACATGAAGTAATCGCCTCTGTAAAGAAACCAGACACTTGGAGACCCCTGATGCGATCCCCCTGTTGATCTGTCGGGTCATGCGTGTTCAATAAAATGGTAGTACAGTGAACAGGCAGAGACCCATCAGGGCAACAGTAACAACTGAGGTGGCTGTGTATGAATACTACATAGTTAAGGCCAAGGAGTCAGTGTCAGGAGATCCATCTTAATTCAAAAGCCCCAAATTTTGTCACTCCTGAGGAAGTTTCCCCTCTTACTCCACTATTCTAATTTAAGACAAAACTGAGGTCCTAATGTAAGTCTCTGCTGCCTCCATGTCACTATTATTCATATTGCTTTACTGCAACTACCTAATGACCAATGCATTGCCCCTCCCGATATAGCCTGCCTTAGCCACTTCAGATAAATGGGTCTGCCAACAAATTACTGGACAGAACTGAACCCAGAAGAAGACTACAACAGCCATCTTTCACAAAATACTGAGGTATTGGGTTTGTTCTTCTAAATCCTGAAGTTTACCAAGATTGGAGATCCAAACTCTTTACAGATGTGTTCCTTTCGTGAAATATAATGCTTTATGAGATCTGGTCCAGTCCACAGATATCTGACACTTCTATAACAGAATGCTGTATAACGCAACAAGGAAAATATCATTGCTGTTGTTTACTTAGACAGTTACTGAGGGTGATTGCCAAACCAAGGAAAGCCAGTGTTCATTTTTACATGCTTTGTACATTGTTGCCCTCTGGTGTCCAAGATGGTCAAAACACTATCATCTCCAACTGTCTAAATGCTTAATGTCACCAGCGGATGATTCGGTTCTGGAATTCGACGTTCAGACAACTGGGACAAAGATGAGTCTGACAAAAGGCCAGGACTATTTAATCATTTCTACTCAATGTTAAGAAATGAGAGATGCCAAAGGCAATCTGAAAATTATATTTAAAAAGAGTATTACATACTCAGCTCATTTCAAGCTGCAAAGGAACAAGTAAAGGTTTATTCCATGCTGAAAAGAGAAGAAAAAGAAACAACGTTTCGGCTGTGGAGCCTTCTTCGGGACAGGTTAACAGGTGCGTTCTGGGTCCTTCGATTGACTGGTTTGCCTGTTAGATAGTAAGTGACATTCTAGATAACATAGGGGATTCTTGGATCACTACTGTTTAAAAACAGCTCTCTGTCTGTCCTTTAGGCAGTAGGACCTCCTAAGAGGGCTACACAGCCGAAACGTTGCGTTTCTTTTCTTCTCTTTTCAGCATGGAACGAACCTTTACTTGTTCCTTTGCAGCCTGATGCAGCTCCCGACTTGAAGCATTTCAAGCTGGCTGTGGAACTTGCATTTGTTCTCACAATGTCCTTATTATTAAACTCTGCTCAGAGAACCATGGATTATGAGAGATCTCACATCCCAGTAACACAGGCTAATCACAAGTCTGCCTTGCTAGACAGACCACTTAGTCCATCAACCTGCAGAAAGTTTCAGTTTTAAATTTAGAAAGTCTTGATCAAAAGACAAAGTGTATGTAAGAGTTCTCTAACCCAGGCCTTCTTTTTATTCACGTGTATAAGCAGGTCCTACTGCCTAAAGGACAGACAGAGAGCTGTTTTTAAACAGTAGTGATCCAAGAACCCCCTGTGTTATCTAGAATGTCACTTACTATCTAACAGGCAAACCAGTCCATCGAAGGACCCAGAACACACCTTTTAACCTGTCCAGAATGTCTGTGATAGCCAGAATATCGAGACAAAACACCACAAACACAGAGAACGTGCACACTCCAATAGAACTCAGAAACCAAGAGCTGATAAGCAACAGCACTACTTGGTAAACCACTGTATCATCATTTCAGCAACTACTGTATACTGACGGCTACAAAACCAAAGATGAAAAAGATCACTTATAGTTTAGGAATAACAAAGTGAAAGGAAACATATATTATTTAATGTAAAAACAAATTTTAGGTAATCTTTATTCTGAAATGGACAAGCGATATGAAAACATTCAAGTATCATTATCTTCATTCAAGCTAATATATCAAAAAGAAAGTAGTGAATAGTATTAGAAGAAATTTGCCAGTACAATCTGAGATATTCCTACTCCTCAAGAGAGACACACTGAAGATTGTTACATTTTCACCTAGTGTGAACACACACAGCTATCAGTAGTGCATGCAGTGCAATCAGTCAGGGCAAGGATTTTGAAACAGAAAAGTCAGAAATCAGACAAAAACAGAAATCTTCGACAAGCTCAGTCAAGGTGGGGGATGTTATGTGAAGATTTCACAATGCTATGTTACAAAACATTCGGACAGACCAAGCATCATGCAGAATAATGTAAATGAAAGGAGCTGATGAACAGCCAATGGTGATCAGGGCTTCATGTCACACGGGGAGGAGATTCCAAGCAATACATACCCAGAAAGAGCCTCTTAGGGACTTTGATCTCTTCATCCTTACTGTCTGTTGCTACAGACAAAAGCAAAATAAGAGAAAGAGAAAGAAAACAAGCTTGGTTTGTAATACAGTGATCCCAAAAAGAAAAGAAGTTAATCACGTGGTTTAGAAACAGCCCAAAGCACAGCTCCATTTGATACTTATGTACAATTTTCTATCCTGCAGAGAAACTTAAAGCAAGGTAATAATTGTTCATCACAGAAAGGAATATTAACATCACACCCTAGGCATACATGTTCACATCAGCAGAATTACATGAAATAAAAACTCCTACACCACTGGAAGGCTCATAAAGAACACAGAAATGAGAAAACATGGGACTAATTGCCATATTTGTCCTTTTCTTTCTAAAACGCAAAGGGTCAGTAACTCAGGCATCCTACAGAGAACAGATATTAATGCAGTTCCCAGAAAAGGACAAAGAAATCGGTCCGTCTGTTTTGATCTGATCTAGCACTTGTTGAACAGCCCATTTTCTGCCTGAAAGAGCAACAAAAGCCTTTTATAAAAAAAACAACAACCCATAATTGTTAGTTTTTTACAGTATTATGTAACGCACATATCCGTTAGAGAAATCCTCCTTGTAAGGTATACTGCATTTTACACAAGCCTCACATTCATATCTGATAAAAAGGGGTGTGGCAACAGCTTTATACTGAAAGAGAATTAATTCCAATTGTCAGACAGGATTTCTACAAAGGGTTTAAGCTGATCTGAGTTTTCGTCCTCTTTTTTTTTTTCCTGTTCACATGAAGGTTATTCCAGGTTATCATTGGCTTCAACAGCGGTTTAGAGAAAGCCTGAAAAGTAGGACACACCACGGAAACTTGTCACGAATTACCAGAGCTGGCCTGCATCCACAAGGCTGGCTGTTTATCAGCTCCGCCCCCAGCTGTGTGCCTGTGTGCTGTGCCAGCCCGGCCCTTACCCATTCCCTAAGCCTCTGCTACAGGTGTGTGGAGCCCTGTCCACATGTGTGGTCTTACTGCTGCATTCCCCAAAGACACACCTGCTTCAAGGAATTTTTCTAAAGAAAGGATTTATACCAAAATGAAAGCTAGCAGGAAAAATGTTCTGTATAACACATTTTCCCTATATACAGTACACATCTTATCTACATTAAACATCCAGACCAGTGTTACAAAGGCCAAAGACTGAGAAAACATTAACAACTTGACTTATAAAAGAAAAAATGCCTCTTGTACAGGAAACCGAAAACATTCACAGGTCTACTTGAGATGAGATTGTCCTCATGTGCACTGCCAGCATTACCTATAACTCTACGAATATACATATAAATGGTACCATTTAAATTAATTTTAGGACACTTTGCTTCTTAAATGTCTCAGTCAGAACAAAGCATTATTTTGTAGACCTTCACATTTTTTTCTGGGTTACTGTAAATAACAATGAAAGAAAAGTCCTCTTTGTAAGAACAAGGCACAAGCTGCCATTATACACAGCCTGAAAAGATTCATTTCAACAGTGCTTTGCTGACTCACTGTAGCCTGTGCAGTAAAGTTAACACCACAGAGCACAACAAGATTCAAGCCTTGAGAGGTGAGCAGGCCAGACTTGTATCACTCTCCACACCTGGCCAAGAGCACAGCAGACCGTACCCCAGCACTGAGGTCACTCTCCATACCTGGCCAAGAGCACAGCAGACCGTACCCCAGCGCTGAGGTCACTCTCCACCTCTGGCCAAGAGAGCACAGCAGACCGTACCCCAGCGCTGAGGTCACTCTCCACCCCTGGCCAAGAGAGGACAGCAGACTGTACCCCAGCGCTGAGGTCACTCTCCACCTCTGGCCAAGAGAGCACAGCAGACCGTACCCCAGCGCTGAGGTCACTCTCCACCTCTGGCCAAGAGAGGACAGCAGACTGTACCCCAGCGCTGAGGTCACTCTCCACCTCTGGCCAAGAGAGCACAGCAGACTGTACCCCAGCGCTGAGGTCACTCTCCACCTCTGGCCAAGAGAGCACAGCAGACTGTACCCCAGCGCTGAGGTCACTCTCCACCTCTGGCCAAGAGAGCACAGCAGACTGTACCCCAGCGCTGAGGTCACTCTCCACACCTGGCTGAGAGCACAGAGCAGACCGTACCCCAGGGCTGAGGTCACTCTCCACCTCTGGCCAAGAGAGCACAGCAGACCGTACCCCAGCGCTGAGGTCACTCTCCACCTCTGGCCAAGAGAGCACAGCAGACTGTACCCCAGCACTGAGGTCACTCTCCATACCTGGCCAAGAGCACAGTAGACCATACCCCAGCGCTGAGGTCACTCTCCACCTCTGGCCAAGAGAGCACAGCAGACTGTACCCCAGCGCTGAGGTCACTCTCCACCTCTGGCCAAGAGAGCACAGCAGACTGTACCCCAGCGCTGAGGTCACTCTCCACCTCTGGCCAAGAGAGCACAGCAGACTGTACCCCAGCGCTGAGGTCACTCTCCACCTCTGGCCAAGAGAGCACAGCAGACTGTCCCCCAGCACTGAGGTCACTCTCCATACCTGGCCAAGAGCACAGTAGACCATACCCCAGCGCTGAGGTCACTCTCCACCTCTGGCCAAGAGAGCACAGCAGACTGTACCCCAGCGCTGAGGTCACTCTCCACCTCTGGCCAAGAGAGCACAGCAGACTGTCCCCCAGCGCTGAGGTCACTCTCCACACCTGGCCGAGAGCACAGCAGACCGTACCCCAGCACAGCTGAATTAATTTTAACGGTAGATGTTTGGAAATAGGTAAAGGCAAAGAGCATCTTCATGGTGATGTTGTTTTAAACCTGGCGGCCTTGTTGCTATACAAGATGACAAGGAGTTTGCTAAGAAGAGCTAAAAGCCAAAAGACAGGAAAACATGCAGTTCTACCTCCTAGACAGCAGGAGGCGCCCACCCAGTCACAGGAGATGATACCTGTGGAACACCCCCTCTCCCCCTAGCCTGCTTCACCCAGCCAAACGTCTGTAGGCTTCATTAGGCCATCTCAGTTATTTCTTTAAATAGACTAATCCCTGTCTCGGGAGTCACACGAAACATGTAGATGTATTAGCACAGTTTTGCAGTTGCTTTTAAGAAGCAAAGGAAAATATGTCTGAACAGGGATTTCCCTACAGAACTTCTATGAACTTATATACAAAAGTTAATTTGTTCTCCACCTTTTAGTTCTTAGAAATGAAATTCCACAGGAGCCAAAAGAGTGGAATTAAAAAGCCACCACATGCCATCAGTTCCAGTACTCATGGTTGCATTTTAATGCCTCTGAGTATATTTTAAGTCTGCAAAATACATGACTAAAATGGAATACATTTTCTTCGTGAACATCTATAACTGGCATGTCATAAGTATGGTTTTAGCGAGTTAAAAATGAAGTAATAAAAAGAACCCCAGACACCGCCCTCCTCCCACTGAGACTGCTGACAGAGGCAGGTGGCACACAGTACGAAGGTGTTCCAGCACTAACTGTGCTGAAGAGTGGGGCTCTCAACTTTCTTTTCTTCTTCACTTTCGATTTTCTCCTCACCTCCCCGCACAATGGTGTTTCTTCTCTACAGTTATCAATTCCTCACCTCCATGTCGCTCACCACTCAATGGACACCGTGTTCACTCTGCTCTGCGCTGGCATGACACTAATTGTTCCTGTGGGACACATTTTTTTTATCACTTCAAATGTGGTATGTTGGCCCACACAGGGACGTCTGCTAAGCACACATGCACAGGGTCATAATCAATAGTCATACAGCAAGGGTGTGTTTAGTTCATTTACCCTCCAAATGGGTATTGCCAATTATTCTACTACATGTCCACCCAACCTGGAATCGCCAATCAATCACTGAACAACACAGCTTCCTACAACGTCTGTGCTACACAAAGAGAACAAAGACCCAAACACACCTTCTTTCAGCACTTCCACCGGTCACTGAGCATGCCACGAGCACCACACAGCTGCTAGCACTCTCTCCATCTTTCACTTCTGCCACCACAGATTAATGCCCACCCAACGCCTGGCAATGCTCAACTACTTAGGTATCCTGGCAACAGTCACCCTAGGATACAGCCCCAGCTCGAAGCCAGCGATGTCCAGACTGCAGGGTTCAACCTACACTCCAAACGAGTGCCTTTCCTGGTTAAGGAATTCACACACAGGGGAATTCTGCCCCACGTCTCTTATCTCTTTTGCCAAGAGCACAGCACGGTTGCGCGTCATGGAGCTCCTACACAGCCTCTCACCCACAGTAACGGAGAGAAAACATTTCAGTCTTGGTACTACACAAAACAGCAGGTGAAAACATTGCTGCCGACTGCTTGACGCTACAAAGGGGAATTTCAGTGCCATCTCTGTATGGTTTCACAGCCAAGAACAGGACCATCTGAACAACATGCAGCTTGCACTGCAAGGGAAAAAAAAGAACATTCGGATCCATCGCTTGTGGTTTTATGACCTTTTACATTGCGGCAGACGCTCGTTAAGTCATTATTTTCACACCTAAAGCAATGCGACGGCATTTGTTATGAAGAAACTCTCTAGGTGTCAAGGTGAGCAAAGCCAGCATTATCTCAGCAACCTACCTGCCGGAGGGACCACTCTTATCAGAGGTAATAAAAGCACCCGTCACTGACCTAAGAAGGAGCGCCTCTTGGTGTTGTTTTCTGTAGCCACCCGCACGTCTGTACAGAGGTTGAGCATCACCAGCATGGTCACAATCATGATTATGCTCTGCCACAACAGAGGTGTCTCAAAATACCTCCCAAACCTGGAGAGACCGGGGCAAACGACAAACCAAGAGGTCACGGTTAGCAAAAGCAGCTTCGGCCTTTATTCTCTCAAAACATCATGATATTCTTACACACATGGGTGTGGTAGGGAAGAGGAAAGTGAACGTTCAGAAAGTTCAACTTGTTTTTATGTTTCATGTACATGGGCCAGACATGGCGGTCAAACAGGCCTGGTGGATCTGGCACTGTGCAGTAGCTACACGCCAGGGAATCATGGGAATTGGCCTTGTGAAGACAAGGTTGCAACCTGTGTTTTTATTTGCCTAAATCTTTAGGTTTTAAAGACAAACAGAATACCTGCTTGTAGCTTGTAGCTCCCTTTGGCCATCGGTATTTTTGGTTCTAGTCAGGACCTCAGTGGAAGAGTGGCTTTTCAGGGGAATTTGACTTTGCACAAGCGAGGTTACAGTTAAGGGAATGGTGTGGGCATGTCGAGCCATAGCTCAACCTTCTGTCTAGATGGTTCCCAATATTTATAAATGACTGGGCATCATCACGACAACTGAAGAGCCTCCAGTCTGCATCTTCTCACTTTCAAGCAACTGACCTGAAGCGGTATCAGCCGATGAGCTACCAGGTGGTGCTACAGGTCACTATTATCACAGGTGAGAGTCTGAGGCCTTCAGCTCTGGTTTTAGAGCAGATATACAGCATCTTGATGTTTCCAAAGTACTGAATCAGCAGAAGGGTTTTATTTATGCACTAGCAACGTATCAAAACACTTTCCCCTCCACCGCTTTTAGAATTGCTTTGTACAGTAACCCCAAGGGCGGACGCTATTCTTTTGAAAACAGAAACTTGGAATGTGTTCGAGTGTAAACATGGACTAAAAATGGCAACTGATGAACTTTTAAAAGGATACAAAAGGATACTGAGAAACAAGAACATTATTCATTTTGTTAGAATCGACATCAGAGGCTGCAATTCATTTAATTTAGTAGAAGATATATCTTGAAAATCAATAGCATAAAACACATTAGAGAGAAATTATTACATCAAACACACAGAGCACGATTGTGGGACTGTGGGCCTTGTCCATAGAATTCACACAGCAAAGTCAGTTGCCCTGAGGATACATTAGTTACATGACTGTAGCATGTGATGAGTTACCACAACCCATAAAAGAGTGCTTAAAAAATTATAAGGTGTTGATTTCTCTTCATTATCTCTAGGGATCACCTTTCCTCATGATATGATCATTAAAGAGCAACAATCTACTATGTTAGCATCTATGTTAAATATGACATCAGGAAACAGTATTAAACAGTTTGAATGAGGACAGTCTGTTCTGTGAACATGTTTTGGGTTATCAGGATGGTGTGGAGGTCAGAACCAGTGCCTCACACCTCCAGGATCCCAGGTTCGATCCTGCCTCTGTGGAGCCTGTACGTTCTCACTGCACTCCCGTTTCATATTCCCCATACAGGACACACAAACCTGGTGTCTTTAGCTAATCATTTTATACAGCTGTAGCCACTGCACAGACGTTACATCACACCATGACAGACGCACAGCAGTATACTGTAACTCACCAAAAGAGAATCCTTAAAATATTGGCCACCAGTAAGACGAGACACACGTAGGTCGAAAATCCCTCGGCGTTCTGGCTCCTCCGGATGTCTCTGTACTGCGGGATGTAAGGTACCACACCTCCAAACATCATGGCCCCAGCAGCGATCCAGGACACCAGCTGGTTAAGCACAGAAATGATCTGCTCGAAGACCTCATCTTCCATCTTGAATAGCTTGAGCGTTTTTAAAAATGCAAACGGTATATGGCGCCTCTGTTCAAAAACGGGGGGAAAAAACAACTTTGTCGTCCTAGTTGGTTCCTTAATCAAACACCGGCGCGGCAGCTCCTTCGTCTCGGGAATTCTTGGCGTGTTAACAGCTGAAGTGTTGAGTAAGTCAATAAAGGAGGGTCGCCGGTTGAGGTACTTCCTGGAAGTCTAGTTAGTTTGGATTTCTGGCCAGCCCGGCTGTAGCATGTTCAAGCTCCGGGAATGGGATGAGATCACAGCTACGGATGCCGCATCACTGCCACGCAACCCCGGCCACATCCTGTATTGCAAAGCGAAAAGAATGAAAGGATCACTGACGCACGGCTCACACACAGGTGTAATTCAACAACGACATACACCGTGGGGGTGCGTGATCTATAACTAATACTCAACTGTCAAAGGGGCATGGAGACAAACTGAGAGAGATGAGTGAATTAGCAGTGTAACCCAATCGTATGATGTAAATACGCAATAAAACAGTGAAAGAGACAGATCAGCGCCCGTGTGCATTCTGCTCGTTTTAATTGCCTTTGTTGGTGTATTAATACTCGATCGTCCTTTGTGTATGATTCTCCGGGAGGCCACACAGCAGATGGGAATGCAAGTAAAAAGAAACTTGATTTAATCATACACACTGTCCCCGGGGGCTAAATCGTTTCTCACACTCTTATTTCATGAATTATTTTATGAATATTCGCTCACCTAGTCGCAGCAACAGACTCATCCGATGCGATGGCGAAACGCGATTGCTTTAATCTTCCGTGGCGTCCTTACCATCATCAACACATGATTGTGGCAGAAGGGCATCCCCTATGGTTGGGCGCCGAGTAGCAGAGGTAGCAACCCCTTCTTTAGTTTGCACACACACGGGTTTAAAGTTGGGTGGCAGCTGGCAGATCCTCTCCCTGCTGCTGCAGCTGCACTAAGCGATGGGGGAGCTTCCTTGTTAGGTAGTTATGACATCATAATCACAATATGACGACACGGCCAGCCGCGCCTCCGTTGGGTCCTAAAGGTGTTGGTCGCAGTGCCTTATCTCGTGGCTGACGCACTTTTGCGTGTGCACACCACGCATGCAATCAGAACAATAAAATTACACGTTAAAGGTAAAAAGGATACAAGCGCAGAACGCTTAAATCATCCTTCAATTGTAAAACAAGTTTGTTAGCGGCTTTTCTCTCTGCCTTCTGTAACAAATCCAATTCGTTACTCTTCAACTGATTTTAAGGGACACTTAAAATCAGTTCCCTGGTCTTTATATCAGTTACGATCTGTATTACGTTATGGAAATGAATGGCTAGAATAAAGTTAAATCACCCGTGTTTTCGGTCTTAATCAGAGAGGTGCCCGCCCCCCTCATTAAGATGTAGCAAGCCAGTTACAAGTGAATTGAAAACATTTGCTTGTGAATGAGGGAGTACAGATCATCTTACTCCTCCGTCAGCAGGAGTAGGGGAGTTGCATACAGTTAATTACAATCTCTCTATAAAAGATAATACTAATTTTATATTACACCCACCTACTGGGATTTTTATTATTTTACTGCACTATCTGTAGGCAGCGGTAAAACACTATTTAAGCTACTACTGCTTTTACCAAGACCACACCCGAAGAAAGCTTCAGCGTCAAAACATTGTTTTACTGTACTTACTCTTCAAGGTGGAGTTAATCTGTTCTTGTTGACTCTGACAGGACTGTACGACTAAAATACTCTGCTTCCGTTACTAAATAATACATTTACTCCTCTCTTAAGCGCTTCATATACCATTAAAAGCGTCTTAAATCAAAGCCAGGAAACGTCTCAGTTTACCTGCTAAACCTGATCACTTCGGGACAGGAAATAAAGGCCTTTATTGAGACGTCTCATTTTAAATTTTGGATACACCTTGCAAGTTATTTAAGAAAACGTCTGTCCTGGAAATGAATTGAAAAGGGACGGAGGCCATGCTGAAGATTTGTCGTGCCGAAGTGTTTTAGCGGAGGAAGACCGATTCTCATCCAAGGTGAAAATTAGCTTTCTTGTTTTACAACTTTTACCGAGTAAAGGAAATTGAAAACTGATGATAGAGATCTAAAACGCATTCAGTACAGTCAGCCAAAGGTCAAATATATCATATTTCTCAGAACAAATTAGCATCGAAATTGAGATTTTGATCAGAACTATTTTTTAGTGGGAAAACTATTTTCCAGTTTTGTTTCGCGAAAGGCGACATGGCGTTTATTTTACGGTTAGAGGATATGGCTCGAAGTTGTGACGGCAGAGGCATGTCTGTTTTTTAGCCAGATTTACCCAAACTCAAATCTCAGAAGCTAAACAACACTGGGCCTGGTCAGCACAGGGCTGGGAGACCCGATTCGGGAGAACTAGGTTAGCTGTGCAGGTGGTATTGGTGGATCAGTAGGTGGCACTCTTTCTTCCGGACCAGAATTTCCAAACCTGTCCCAGTATGGAGGCCAGGAACACTGTGCTGTAGGAGGTACCGTTCTTCGAGTGAGACATTAAACTGAGGTCCTGAATGCTGGTTATTGAAGATCCCGCAGCACTCTTCGAAAGAGAAAGGGGTACAATCAGGCCTCCTTAAAATACCCCTTATTTCTGTTAAGTAATTTCTCATTTATCCACCCAAACTCCTGTTGTGCCACATAACTTCAGCTGCGCATTGCCCCAGGTGGCGACTAAAAAGCGTTGTATGTAAGGAATGATTATTTATAAAGCGAAAACCAAGCGACTACCCTAATAATTTATTAACGGTAGAAATGGTCTGTGAACGCGCCCCAGGTGTTTCCTCCTTAGTGTGTGGCCGGTGCGCTCCAACTTTTCCTCTAAAAGTTGCTTTTTGGGGCGGCTGACCCGTGGTTCCAGGAGAGCAGCGGTTGCCAGGAGTTTGTTTGAGGACGCTTGTGTGACATTCCTCATGAAGTGCAAACTTCAGCGCCCGGCGGTTGGAAACAAGCTACAGATCTAATCGAGACAGAGGGCGTACAATGGCAGAGACTGGTCCCAAAACACCGCAAGACTTATCAGACATGGTAAGCCCTTGAACACCTCCTTCTTATTTTGAAAGCAAGCGGCGTGAAACAGTGCATCTGACTACCTTTTAAATTTTATAAATGATATGCTGGCTGTAAGCGCCGTCGTATTGAATCTTGTGATCCTGCTAAAGCTCGGGTTTGAAAGCAAGTCGTGTGTAAATTACACCAGTTTGCTGTGCGTTCCGCGTCGGATAGTCGGGGAGAACACGTTTCGACGGAATGCGGGTGAAGTCCACTCTGTAAAATTCTTGCTTTTAACTCTGCGTAGGTCTTTGTATTAAAAACATGGCAGCAATATCATGTTAAATACACTTCACGCTTCACAGTAACTCAGTTGCCTTGGTGGTTGCAAAGTTATCTACATTTGGCCAATTTAAACCAGCTTTTTAATAAGCCTCGGGATTCTTGAATTCAATGAATTATAGCTTTAATATACGTTTTAGTATTTATTTCGTTCAGTTGCTTCAACAGTATTAATCACAGTCCCTTTTAATTCCAACAGGTGTGTGTAGAAAAATAAAAAATCAGAATGTATGCAGTACGTGTAACGAAGCAGTGGTGTTTTAAAGCAGGTTTATAAAGCTTGAAATTGAAGTACGGCAGATGAATATGCAAATACGAAGAACGACGTTTAAACCACAAATTGTTCTTTGCACAGGTGGAAGCAATGATGCGGGGACTACAGAACAAGTTTCAAGCCATGTCTGACCAGATAGTTTCAAGAAATATCCTTTCCACTACTGTACCTGAAGCTCTGTGAAACACGGGCTGAGAGGGGCGGCGTTCAGACCTGCGATGGTGATGTTCTGTCACTGGGGGCAGCATAGAGTAGAATTGTCAGCTGTTGGGTGAAGCTCCGAAAGCTATAATAATAATAATTGCTTACACTTGTATAGCGCTTTTCTGGACACTCCACTCAAAGTGCTTTACAGGTAATGGGGACTCCCCTCCACCACCACCAATGTGCAGCATCCACCTGAACGCTCACCACACATCAGCTATTAGTGGGGAGGAGAGCAGAGTAATGACAGCCTACAGAGACAGCCTACAGAGATCAGAGCAGTGCACATCAGACATTTCTACATTGGTTTCTTTAACTTTGTCACTGGAAGAAATGGGAACTCGGATCGACGACCTGGAAAAGAATGTGGCCGATCTCATGACCCAGGCAGGAATGGATGAGTCTGAGGCACACTTTAAAGTAAGAAATATTCAGTGAGAAAAAAAAGTTACTTACTTTCCAGATATTCTTTTGGTTACAAGTACCAACACCCCAATGAACACATGGTCAAATTAGTTTTTTCTTTTAAATGAAAATAATTGCAATTTGTGTTTTTTTTCAGTAAAAAAAATTGTTATAGGAACCTGAAAAGCATAAATGTGAGGGCTCCTTTATGTCTATTGACAAAGTCCTCTTTTCAAATTTGAGGGGGTTGCCAGTTCAAGTCTAGTCTGTGCTATTTGTTTATATATGTTCAGGTGTGATGTGTACCAGGGCCATGAGGAGGGGTTTGTGGGGCTGGGTGTTGTTTACTAAGTGCTGTGTCCACAGCTCTGCTATGTTCATGATTTTGTAAATCAAAAATTCGGCTCATTAAAGGCACGTGTCTCAGAGGAAGTGCGTGTTCAGTCTTCATCTCTCCCAGCTCTTAATAGATTTAGATAGATAGATACTTTATTGATCCCGTGAGGGAAATTGCAGTGCAACAGCAGCTTAACACACACAACACAGCCACAGTGTAACGAATTATATAATAATAGTACAATACATACAATACAATACAAGAGTTACTCACAGTCCGGACGCACAAGAACAAACTAGAACAGAACAGTACACAGAAAATCGTATCACACTCATATCACACATATGAATATAGATGTAACTATAGATATAAATATAAATGTATTGCACAGGTCCCTGGCATATATTGCACAAAAAGTGGTTGTAAACGGGGAAAAAGAAAGAGAACAGATGTAGCAGTAGATGCGTTTAGTCCAGAAACAGGTCACTGTCGATGTTGCCTCTGCCAAAACGCAAGGTGGATGCGTTGTACAGTCTTATGGCAGACGGCAAGAATGACCTCCTGTAGCGCTCCCTGTCGCACCGTGGATGAATCAGTCTATTGCTGAACGTGCTCTTCATTCCTGCAAGCCTGTCATAGAGGGGATGGGAGAAGTTGTCCATGATGGCCTCTAGTTTGGACATCATTCTCCTCTCAGCCACTACCTCCAAGGAGTCCAGGTCAAACCCAATGGCAGAGCTTGCTCTCCTGATGAGCTTGTTCAGCCTTTTGGAATCTACTGCTCTAATCCCAGAGCCCCAGCACACCACTGCGTAGAAAATGGCACTCGCTACCACCGACTGATAGAACATGTGTAGCATCTTACTACACACATTGAAGGACCTGAGCCTCCTCAAGAAGTAGAGTCGGCTCTGTCCCTTCTTATAGATGGCCTCGATGTTCTTAGACCATTCCAGTCTATCGTCGATTTGGGATGTGTATTCATTAAAACAGATAAGCTACAAGTGGGGATTTCAAAATATGGGGTCATATTAACAGGAAAATAATGGCCTTTTCTGTAATTTAACTAGAACTCGGTTCTAGTTAAATTACAGAAAAGGTTCATAGGTTCAAGTCTCAGCTGAGATGCCACTGTTGAGAAAGGTTTACACCAATTCATCAGTAAATGCCCTGTTGTACAAATGAAAACTTGAAGTGCATAATTTATAAATGAAAGTCTGTTCTAAATTGACTAATCTAGTTAACTAAGTGGTAAAAAATACATATTTTTGTATTTTAGTAGAATGTAAGTTTTGAGAGGGCACTGATTTCGAATCGCTGTCCCATCTCCTTCAAAAGAACTTTACTTCTAGAACATTCTGCAGTTTTGGCTTAACCCTAACGGTAACCTTCCTGTTTAAGGTGGACTTGATGCCCAAATCATGGTGTTAAAGGTATTCATCTTTTGCATCAACAGGACAAATGAAGAAGATGCATTCAACAGTGAAGGAGTGACAAGCTGCTCATGGAGAAAAGGAGGACCCTGTGACTGCAGTGGCTTTGTGCACTAGGATCAGACAAGCTATAAGAAACATTCCTCCAGTGCAAACCAAGAGGCAGTCTGAGATTCTCCTGAACTATATCCATTTCTTCTATTGCATCACAAACCATCAAATGCCATATGCAGAATGGGATGTATCCCTACATACAAACACTTCTTTCTTAAGGTGTTTTTTCATGCAATTAATGTACACACTGTAATGTTTAAATTAGATTAAATGTGTTCATCAGTGATTTCAATAATGACCCACAATCAGTTTTATGATGCATTTCCTGCCATAGTGCTAAAGAAGTTTTTGTAAAGCATGTTCCAACAGAGCCTTTATTTGTCTGTATTTAGACAAAGACATTTATGCCTGATAATTTCTTGAATTATGAGGGATGAATAAAACAGCATAATAAAAAGTTTGTATATACTGAATCACAGTAGTTTCTAGTCTTCACCAACTTTTTCTACAAAAAAAATAATGAAAAAAGAATCTTCTTGCAGTGCCTGTTTTATGCTGATAGGAACCAGGCTAAGCTTACATCACTAGTCTGAGCTAGACAGCCATATTGAATGGACCTTCATAACCAGGCATGCAGGCTGACTTCTGTGAATGCTTGTATCTTACATTCCAGTCTTGAGCTGGCTAAAAATGCTTTTGTCCTACTTTTGGATAATGTAAGTTCAGGGTCCTCCAAATAATTCACCTGAACACCGGTCTTTGGCCTCAGGCTTGAGCCTGGGTCATGTCACTAGTTGACTGTGACCGGGATTGGCCTTGCAGTGTTCTCACAGCAGTACAGCAACTCCTGCAGCCTCTCTGGTGCTTGAAGGTGCATGAGTGACTGATGCACCCTTCCTCCCGTTGGCACTGATCCAATATGGGGCCGTGTTAACGGCTAGGTGTTATAAAACAAGCAGCTCAGGGAGTCCACACCTTCTCCTTCTCCCCGGTGTGTGGCTACAGCAGTCAAATTTGTGAACCAAGATGTGAAAAACACAAACGTCTATTCCAAATTGGGTGGGTTTAACAAAAAATAACGGGATTCAAAATTTGTGTATTCTGAAATACACTTGCTTCCACAAAAATAAATCTAAATATGTTGTGCCTTTGCTTCACAGCACAGCAGGCGGAGAAATGAGAAATGGCTTCTCTAATTGCAGTTGAATTAAGTGGGACTTCAGGGAGAGGGTGATGTGTTAGTGAATATAAGGAAGAGAATAAAGAGAATTTAGCAACCATATTATCTAGTATGAAGGTGACCACAGTACTGGGCCAAACTAAACTGAATATTCCTTTTGTTTTCCTTCAAGTGCTGCTTGTGTTGCACAATGTAAATAAAGGAGTAAGGACTTAATTTGTAATACCTAAGTTATTCTTTAGATGAGGTATACTACTGCCACACACAATTGTAACAATCAACACAACCCCTATATAAATTGTTTGCCCTTTATGTTTCTGTCCCAGCTTACTTTTCAACACTCTGCCCTTGTCTATACTGTATGAAATGTCAGTGACAGCTGTTTGCCCAATCTAGATTAGATTTTTACCTAAATCTTTAAAATTAATTGCTGCTTAAACTTGCCATGCTTATAATTAAATTTATTAATTAATATATAATTTTCTTTATAAAACAGAAAAGTTTTTTCTAGTATCTAATTCTTTTTTCAGGAAAGAATTGTGAGCATGTAAAAACTCAACTTTTAAAGTTAAAGGTAATTAAAAGGTACTACAAAATACATTTACTACATTGAATAAAACTAATACAACATTGAAAAAGTCATTGAATCTCAAACACAAAAACATTTCAGTCACTATAGGCTCACATGGTTTTAATAGGTACAAAAGGACACTTAAATTCAATCAAAATCTAAATAAATATTTTGTACTGAAATAGCCACTTTCAATTATAATGATCCCAAGAGGTGATACTGTCTTAGTAAGAAAAAAACCAAAGTAGACTGGTGGCGAGTGGCTTCTTAAATTCCCAGCACATTGAGGTGAAAAAGCACCATAGTCAAGTCCCAGCTGCAATCCCAACGAGAGCACGGGTAGCCCAGAGAGAGGCCATGGGAATCAGTAGCGGTATTTGGTGGAATAGTCTTTGGGAGACACTACTAGACCTCGCCCTTTCCGTGCCCCTCTGTAAACAGTCTCCACAATGTCTATCATCTCCTGCTTGTCCTCCATGGTCCAGTTAATCTTGTTGTTATTACCAGTGCCCAGATCAATCATAATGTGCTTGTTCCTGAAAAAATAAGGTTTCCAGTGAATGACAGCTCTGAACTTTTCAGTGAGCATAAGAATGGTTAACGTTCTTTACTATAAAAAAAGCTTACTCCTTTTCAACATTAGTATTTTTGCCATGACATAACGAATAAGCTGAATGTTTTGGACAGTTAAAACAAGTCAGCACTTGGCAATATCAGATGTTTTTTTCCCCTAAATTAAATATCACAGATGCTGCGAGTTTAGATTTACAAGTGTTTAAACAGCTGTAAAGAAAAAGTAAAAGCTCCACAACCTTTAGTCAAAGGGAAAAAGCAAACGATCTATCAACATCTTCCTATACAATTGACCTCAAAGGGGACTTATGAGATTTTGTACATAACTATACAAACTCAAATCCCCAGTCTTCTTGTTTTTTTATACACCCTTAACAGTAAATTTATTTAGGTCTTAAAAAATATTTTACAGCTGATTACTAAAAACATTAATTTCATTAAGGGTATGATTACCTATAAAAGACCTACAATCCCAATTATTAGTACTGCAATGATGGCGATTTAGATAATTACACCAACTATGTAACAGTTTGGATAGCACAAAAAACAGAAAAACAGAAGACATCAGAAACTGTTTGAGATGCCTGCTGTATAATTTGGGAGGTTTGAGTTGCAGAACACTCACACGTTGCCTAGGCAGAGGGCATCACCTGAATGAAAAGGTCTTCATTCTACCCAGGCATGTGCACAATGCTGGTTATTGAAAACTGTGCACTCAATCTCCCACAGCACTATGTCATTCCTTATTAAACTTACACTCACTGGTCCCACTGCAGGCTGAGAACGTACCTGAATGTTACTTTGTGTTTCTTGCCATTTTAAGCAAAAGGTGTCACAGCATTTTGTATGTTGAGAAAAGCTAAGTATGCAATGATTCACTGTGTAGCCAAAGACAAGGCAGGAGGGTGCAGCACTGGACAAAAGTTGACAATTCAATGTGCTGCCTAAACTAAGTCTTACACAAGAGAAGGCCATTTATTTTTGGTTTTAAATGTACTTGCACACATTTTAAGTACACCAGTTCTTCTCTTTCTGAATAATAAAGCACATAGAGTACATTGCAGTATAAACATGCAGATCTCCATCATTTGCTTGATGTACATTTAAAGAACAGATTGTGACAGAACTGGTGCTGTTGAATGTTGTTATAATGAGCAAGGTAAACAGATGGATGGGAAAATGCTGATTTTAAGTTGCAGTTGCTCTTACAAGGTTTTGCTCCAAACCAGTATCTACTCTATTTGAATTCTTGACATTCAAAGAACTGTCGTCTGAACTTGATACAAGACAGTCATGCAGTGACAAAAATCTCCAATTGTGATGATGGTGTTCACATCAATAGTCCAAATAAAAGATTTCAAAAGATACCCACCTGAAGAAGAACATGACAGTACATGGATCATATAACTCGTACATCTTGTTGAAGTCTGGCACCTCCGTGATGTCTACTAGATAAATCACAGCAAAGTTCTTCACCTGAAAAAGGTATAATGGCCCAATGTCAGAAAAAGGAAAGCAAAGCCACTGGAATAAATGAATTACTGGTGGTTTGTTTTAATGGAAATGAGCAATACTACTCAGTTTATAGAAAAGCACAATAAATCTCATTGATCTTAGAGTTCATTGAACAACTTATATTACCCATATAAAGAATGCAAGTTCTGGATGAATGATTCTCACTATTTTTTTTCCAGATACCTATTTAATTTGGGGGTAGAAAAATAGGCCTTTTGGGGTTTTGTTTTAATCCAATAAAGTAGAAAGAAGTCTGCAGTTACAGTACAAACTTACCTTTTCAGCAATACTGTACAAAACCTCATCCATTTTCATGCAGGTAGGGTCCCAGTCATGACCAAACCTAATCACGACCACTCGATCCTCCTCAGACAGGATGGCTTGGTCTACCTGCCAGCCATTGTGGAGATGGGGAAGCATATACGACATCCTGGATCACCTGAGGGAGCAGACAGAGAAGGACACATTTACCCAGATGTTCAACGACTTTGATGGCACACAGACAGGGAGCACTGCACTGCTTATGTGACTTCTCAAACTAATCCTCTCCTCATGAACTGATTTTTGGCAACTAAGGTTTTTTCAGGCAACACCTGGAAAAAACCCACATCGACATGGATAAAGAGCTGCACACTCCAGAAGGCAACCAAGCCAGAATCAGATCCAGAACCAAATCACTGCGAGGCAGTAGCTTTCCAAGTGCCAAGATTAATCCGACCACAGAAAAAGAAACAAGTGGTTTACCACTCATGGACTACCCAGTGCTAAATTAGGTCAAAAAGTTATCACCAGGGCCCGAAAAACTTCCTCCTTTTAAATTTCAAAGTTGGATTTTTACTCATGTTCTTTTCGTTAGCATTCCTCTATTGAATGTCCACTCAAATTCAATAATAAAGGAAAGGAGACTGTACACAACAAAAGATAAATACGAGACCGTTTAAGATAGAAAAAGCAAAGTAGCTACAAGAAAAATAATGTTTTAAAAAAAGGTCAATGGCAAGATTATAAATGCAACGAGACAAACTTTCTAGGTGAGCTAAAACTCGCACGGTCAGTTGTTAACTCGTTTAAATGCGCGGATGATAGTATTAGAACGGGACCTGAAACTACAATGGTGCAAAACATTTTCAATTCATAAACAAGACTATAGGCAATCTCAACACAGGGGTTAGGTTTTATGGAATAAAAAAATTAAACCATTTATTTCCAAATGCTTGATAAAGGTGTTACTCAACAGCTGATAAATACAGATATTCCTAATCGAAACAAAATATCCACTAGTACAGCGATTATTCTATTTGCATGTGCTCGGTTCTCAAAATCCGACACAAGAAAACTCAGTTTCGATTAAAGCCCTTACCTTGTACAAAACACACCTTTGCAAAAAAAAAAAATAACCTCAACTTAATTACTATCGTTTAAATTTCTCGCTTCCTCCAGTACAAAGCTTACACTGAGAAAAATACGTACGTAAGCTATTCCTTTCTAGAAAAATAGCACTATCGAGGCACTTTAAATATACGTAAACCACAGCATCCGCTTGCGTCATTATAAGGGGACGTCGCGCACTTTTGTGTTTGACGAGATAATCGTTGGAGATCCTTTAAATTAATTTAGGAGTTTTTAGTCTTTTCTGACTATCAGAGGGGGCGGGGGGCGTAGGCTCTTTTGCAGAAATCCAATACTGTTAATGTACGTTGTTGTCTAAACTTTCTGTTTAAATATCATTATATATTTAATAAGAAATATTTAAATTATACTTATCCTAAATACAGAAGGTAACGTACACAGGACAGCACTTTACGAGGTTATTATTAATGTAATTGAGTCGTGGATACTATTTTATCTTTAATCCAGGAAATTCTTGTGTGTGTGTGTGTGTGGAGTAGAATACTTAAAAAGCTTTCATTTTTAATTAATACCCCTCCATCTCAATTGATGTACGTGTTGTCTTTCTAAACTGCAGTTAAAGTAAATGCTCGGTTTGACACGTAGAAGTGAACACAGCAAGTTGAACACCAAGTTTATGGAAAGGAGCAATATTTATTTGAAACAAAAAGTTAGTAAGCAAACTGAATCACCAGATAATGAAAGACAAAACAAATCAAGAGCCAACAGTGTCATGATCTGGTTTTTTGGTCTTCTTCAGCCATTAATTCCTTGATCTCCCAGTCCACAGCGCTGTACTCTGGCCCACTCTCTTCCTCCCTGCCCACCCTCTGACCGTATCTCTCCAGGAGATAAGCCTGAGGAGTGATGTCGTCATCTCTATAGCGCTTGGCGTTTTTCTTCTTCTTCTTGCGGATTTCTTTCTGCTTCCTCAGCTCGGCCAGCATGTCCTGCTGCTGCTCAGCGAGCCCAGACTGAGCAGTCTCTGTGAGAGCTTCCTTAGGTTTCTGCTTATAGGCCATGATCTGCCTGTTCAGTGCCTCATGGTCTATTCCAAACACAGCCGATGGTTTGGGAGTGGCAGGCTGCTCTGAGGGGGATATCAGACAGACAGGTTCCCTACAGAAAGAAACAGCACAGAGTCTTAGTGTAGAGATGGGGTTGAAAATAGAATTCCACACATGAACACAATTTATCAGGAAATTCGGAACTGCCAGTTATTGTTTTATATTTTACGTGCACCAACATGGAATCGCTAACTGGTTTAAGACTCAGGTCTCTTAAAATAAACACAACAGACAAACAGAAACAGTACAAAGAAGAGCTGGTATGGCATTTAATTTATCATCAAGTTCCACAGGTCTAAAATAAAATCACTACCGCATCAGTGAATGTCCTGAATCAAAACGTCGCTAAGATCAAAAGAAAATCCTATATCTATCCTGAACTTTCCTAAAACATTTGTTTCATAGTAATAAACAAATAGTAATAGTAATAGTAATTTCACGTAATAACACCCTTTCATTGTGGCTTTAAGAATAAACATTTTGGAGAAAAAAGAAAGGGTTGCAAAATAAAATCCACACTAGAAGTTCAAGCTGTGTGTCATACCGATGTAGCCAGTTTACACATTTCCCACATTTAGAAGGCTGTCTAGACTGAAATAAAATTAAAAACAATCCCACAGCCTTTGGGCACTTCATCAGGGAAACAGCTACAAAGCCACTGCACTTCTCTTGAAGTTATTCTCCAAAACAAAAAACAATCTTATACTTCACTGAAGGAACTAATAATGTTCAACAATGGTAGTGCACATACACCTATTAACAACACATATCTCCAGCTTAAAATACGACACGGGCTTTGACTGGTGTCTGGTGTTCAGCATCTGCTCCGCAGTGGAAGGAGATCTGCTTTCGAACAGAGTGACAAACCGGTTACAAAGCTGGGCTGAAATGTCCACACAAAACAACAATCTTTATTTAAAGAGGCCTCACCTCCCGTCTGTCAAGATTTGCTCAGGTTCTTCCGTGTTCTCATTGGGCCCGAAATCTGCCGTCTTTAACAGTCTTTCAACCTGAAGACGGCAATATCCACACAAATTAGCCTCTACTGCTCCTCTACAGAGCAAACCTGTCCCTGGATACCAGGACCACTGTGTGCTCTATTTTGGCCTCCAAACATGCTCTGAGTGACTCATTCAGACCCTTAACTACATAATTAATTTGTTAAGTATGATCTGTCTAAGCCAACTTTACGTTCAAAATAACAAAAAGGAACAGTGTTGAAGCTGCCTGGTGTGGCACAAATTCAAGTATTCAACATTATATGTATATATAATAAGTTATACCATAAGACAATATAATATAAGCCAATATAAGTCAGCAACACTCTCAATGTTAATACACAATAAGTAAATAATTCCACTGATTCAGAAATGTATTGGTTTACAAAGTAGCTGAGGCCCTTCTCAAGCCTAGTCTGGCAGCTGTCAGAAACCGGGGTGGTGGGTAGGGTCAGGGGGTTTGTGATTACAGCCTGTAAGCCTCACAGACTTCACATCCTACCTTCTTTTCTACATCAGCTCCTGAAAACGAATTGTTCAGACAAGCTGTAGGGGCGTATCTGGGCAGCACTTGTCGTTGTAAAAAACATGTTTCACTCTGGGACAAGGGTTTTTGTCGATGTATTGAAACTCCAATCTAGAATATTTTCCCCTACTACAAAAGCTGGGACAGGTCATAGTACATTAGGAACAGGGGGTTTTGAGGAGAAGCTGGAAAGTGGTCAGAGATGGTGCAGTCCTGATGCTCCTAGGCATCTGGTTTCACCACAGGGGGGCGCCAGGGAGGAACATAAGCAGCACAAGAAATGAGAGTGACAAGTGTGCAGCAGAACATGAGCAGACAGTGCAGGAGGGAACATTAGGAGAGAAGAAGGACTGGATACAGGAGGGAGTGAGAGTAAGCATTGGGAAAGAAGAAGGACTGGATACAGGAGGGAGCGAGAGTAAGGATTGGGAGAGAAGAAGGACTGGATACAGGAGGGGGTGAGAGTAAGGAAGGGTGTCGGGGGTACAAACAAAAACATTAAAATTGAGCACGAGCAGAGAAAGGGAGCGAGTGAAAAGGAATAATAGTAATTCCTTACTCTTATATAGCTGTTTTCTGGACACTCCAGTCAAAGCACTTTACAGGTAATATGGACTCCCCTACACCATTACCAATATATGCCCCCCACCTGGAATTTGTAATGACCACACAGAGTCAGGACCTCGGTTTTATGTCTCATCTGAAGGACGGCACCTCTTTACAGTATAGTGCCCCCGTCACTATACTGGGGCATTAGGACCCATACAGACCACAGGGTAGCACCCCCTGCTGTCCTCATTAACACCTCTTCCAGCAGAAACCTTAGCTTTCTCAGGAGGTCTCCCATCCAGGTACTGACCAGGCTCACACCTGCTGAGCTTCAGTGGGCAGCCAGTTGGGAGTTGCAGGGTGATATGGCTGCTGGAAGAGGAAGAGCTGCTTGGCATACATGAGTCAGAGAGAACTGGAAATTCAAATGAGCAGCAGAGGTCAGGCAATCCAGGTGACCCAGACTACAGAGAGCAGGGGACTGAGCAGAGACAAAAGGGCAGACTGGGCAAACACAGACTAGAAAAAGATGGCCGGTATGTGACAGAGAAACGAAACTATGAAAAACACCAAAAACTTGAAATAACCTTTTTTAGAAACAAGGAAAAGGTGTTATGCCAGCAAATCGTTAGACAAGTGTTCAAAGGTATAAACGAGAACTCTCATTTTCAAAAGAGACAAAACCAGCAGATACTGGTATCACCAGGTTTAAACAAAGGCTTATAGAGTCTAACTTAGACGGACACTGTAAAATACCACAATCAGATGCTATTGCATAAAGAAAAGCCCAAACGTCTAAGAAGTACAAAACAAAAAACAATTTGCCTGGGATCTCCATTGTTAGGAGGCAGATTGCATCTGCTAATATCATTGGAATACCCCTGCTATCCAAATTATTTTTTAAAGTAATCCAGTACACTACATTTAAACTATTCAAGTTTATACTATATATGTGAATGCTTGCCTGGGTAGACTCTGACTCCCCCATGACCCTGAATTGGAAGCAGCCCTTAGAAAATGGAAGGGTGGAAAGAAGTTTAATGCACTGAATAATATTTTGGAACCTTTTCAAAGTATTTTAAAATAAAGTACATTTTAAAGTAAAAATCACCTTTGAAACAATGTTCAAAACTATCTGTGCTTACACTCAGAAAATTATTTAATGAAAATAAATGCTCCCATTTCAAAATCCTGAGATAAAAAATCCAAACAATGCTGTTTTAAACATCTCCCATTTGCTCTCAGTAAAATAATAACAACAGTAGAAGTGTTACCTCCAAGACTGCTGCATACTCCTTGTCTTTTATGAAAGTCACAGGGGGCACACTGCCAAGGACTTGGTGTGCAATGAGAAGGTACCTACAATAAGAATATTTCAAATCAAACATGGCAATTATTAGTGGGAAAATGAAAGTATCTTCCCTTGATTTTTCCACAGTTCTCCTTTAACCAGCGAAGTCTCCTAGAACAGATTTTCCTTTGTAACGGCACACATTCATGAGAACATAAAAACGGTTCCAGACAAGAGGAGGCTGCTTGACCCATCTGGGCCGTTTAGTAATTGTTTAATCTAATTGACCCCAGGATTTCATCCAGCTGTTTCTTGAAGGAAATCAGGATACAGGCTTCAACAGCAAGGCAAGATAAGTTAATCCAGATTCCTACAACCCTTCAGGTATAGGTCTGCCTACAGCTCTCAGTTTTAATTGCACTCCCCCATAGTTCCCATTCTTAGAGAAACAACACTATCCCAGGGAAGAGCTAAAAGCACTTTGCGTTGTGTTTGTGCAGACAGTGCTGAGAAATGCCAGCTGGCCCTAGTCTTCCCTGTCCATTTATACCGCTCACACCTATGCAGAAAGACCATGCCACAGTGACAGCAGGTGACATTCAAGGCATGAATTAAATTCCAGTAAAAGGATCTTATTGTACTAGAGAGGAGCCACGGCCAATATAGTGTAAAAATCCAGAATTAGCACTGCACACCTAGTTGTGAGAGCGCTAACAAAGATTTCTTTTATGTTTGCGTTTGTGCAATAACATCCACGAAAAATCTACATTACTATAATACCATAAATCCTTTAATAAAGGATTTAAAACATTAAAACATGGTCCTACATTCTAGAGAACCACAGCAGCACTGCCCTCAGCTTGGGCAAGCTCTGGCACTGCCAGTAAGGCATTTCAGTATGAAAAATGGCAATCATACAATGTTACTAAACCACTCAAGGTGGAATAATGGGCAATACACGAGGCTGGTATTATAAAGAAAGATGAGTGCACCAGGTGCACCTACTAAAGCAGTCTCAACAGCACAGTTTAGGGACCACCACGATGCCACAGGTAATTCATTACCGAACACGAGGGGCGCTCCTGTCCAGCATCTGCTGAATCAGGTCATCAGTCTTCGAGATCCCACTCGTTTTCCAGTAAACACGGCAGCAGGAGAAATCCAAGGGCAGGGAGACCTTGCGGGATAAAAGGGAACCAATCTAGTAACTGGCTGCAACGATGAATCTCAACATGAAAAAAAACAACAACACGGAATTGCAAATAAAAAGTAGAGAAAAAATAACTTTGGTGCGGAAATAAAAAATGAAGGTTTGGGAAACTGCAGTTATAGATTAATAAGTACAAGATCCTGTGACAGCACGCTCTCCCTTGGCGTAGCCTGGGAAGAGGTATGCAATTAATAAAATATAAAAGGGCTCCGTCTCTAGCTATGCCAGGAACCTACATGAAGAAAAGACATGAAAACAAATCCTTCAAAGAGTACGCGACAGGGCACTCACCTTGGAAATTTCAAGATTGAGCTCACAGATTTCAGAGCTGACTTCATTAGAGCTCAGCAGGTCACTGATGGCCCTGTACAGAATGGAATTCAGTGCTCTCATTCGTATGCTGTCCTCTCTTCTAGTTTTGGGAGGTGGAGTGAACTTCACAGCATCCTGGGAAGTGGATGGTTTGTGTATCTATGAAGCAGAGGTGAAAATAAAACAGGCTCCGTTGATTCAGTGATCCATCAGAGTAACACTAGACCAACACCACACAGCAACACATGCTAGAAATATCACAACCTGTTTGTTTTTTTTTAAATAAAAAGAACACTTGGTTAAAGTATCAACAATGGGACATCACATGTGTAATTAAGCCCAAATAAATGTAATTTAGAAGCAAAAACAGTATTTAAAGCTTACCGGCTTAGAGACAAGGATTGGGGATTCATACCAAAACTTCTTTCTGTAACAATTTTAAAAAATGATGAAAATGTTTTGATTATGTGAAAACTCCTTGAAAGATACATTCATTACAACTTTTCCGTACAGTTTAAATACTCAAATTACAAATGAAGTGTAGATACTGTATCGACCACAATTTGAAAAACCTTGGCAATAGTCACCCCCAGGGTCTTAAGGGTAAACCCGACACAAATAAAAACTCCACGCTAGAAATAAATTATTCTCTTTCACCAGCTTCCCAGCATTTTCTGAGAACAAGCCGTTTTTAAGGACAAGCAGATAAATACAGTAAATAACTATTAGAATCCCGCTTCATTCACAAAATACGTTTATTTTACAGCTCCACCAGAATATCCATCATTTATTTAAATATTATATTATTGTGTTTTTGAAAAGATTGGCTTTTTATTGCTACCGATCAGCTCATTGATAATTTGCAACAGCAGTTAATATTTTGATTTCAATATAATATCAGGAAGCGACTTAACATTTGCACTTTTTAAGTTATTTGTATTTTGGATCACTAATAGATGTTAAAGTGAAAGAGTATTGAAACTCTAAAAATACTCACTTCGTTTTCTTGGCGAACTTCTTTAAAAGGTTTTTGCTGCCATAATGAATGCTAGATGTCCCAATTGTTCTTTCAAAAATGACTCTGAAGCTGCTAATGTTACCATTTCTAATACATAGTACGGTTTCTCCCGGACTGCTCCTTAACTCTGGGGAATAATATCGGTTTGGGGGGTTTGTGATAGCAATACACTTTGCTACTGCACAACTGAAATAGTTTTGATTTGTTAAAAATTTAGTGAAGCACAATGTTGTCCTTGAACCATACATGATGACATCTTCCACAACTAAAAAAATTAACTCGGTTGCAACCTGACGGGAACAAACTCGACATGCCATTCAGCGGCTAGTTATGTCTCGATGAAGTCAAAAGCAAATAAAAGACTACTCAATCGATGGGAGGGGGTGAACGCAATCGGATCTTGATTAGGTGTGTTTGTGCTTTAGAAACTAGAAAACTCCATCGACAAAACAATTAAATTACTTCATTACTTTAATTGACACTCATGTTAAACTGATATTCTGTCTTCTTTCAATACGATATTATAAAAAACAAACTCCTAAACATTTAATTTATATGGAATTGCTCCTAGGTTCTGTACTCCCTTTACATTTCGAGACAACACTTTTGAAGTTGCTCTGAAACTGAACTAAGCGAATGTGTAAATTAGGTATACATTTTCTAAATACGATCACGTGCATTAACAACGCAAAAAATATGTATTAGGTGAAATATTTTCATTTAAAAAAATTCAATCAAAATATCATTTTACTTGATCATTTGCAAATGTTCATTTTTAAAAGATGCAATTTGTCTTGATTACAGAATAATCTTAATTTTCATTGACTACCAATCAAAACGTGTGCATCTGCAAAAGGAAGAAGGAACAGTGTATAACTGATTGCTTATTTAATCAGCAAGCTGTGCAAACTAGGACAATATCATGAAGACTATGTAAATGAAGCTTTGATTAAGGATTTCTGATTTAAATTAAATTGAAAACATTCAAGGTGCTTTCATTTTTTAGCAAAGGTTTAGGGCCCAAAATACACATGTACTTCAGTTACTTTAAAATCTTGTTCTGTCTCAAAATCGCAGGGAATTATGCGATTTTGGGTGACAACGCAAAATCGTTTAAATGTAGAAAGTTTCTAACCATGTGATGTAATAACATTCATAACAGTAATAAGGGTCATAATACAACATATAATCATGCACAAAAGAAAAGCAACATCCATCAATTTTCTAACCACTTTATCCAATTCAGTGTCGAGAGGGAGTCAGAGCCTATCCCAGCAAGCACAGGTGCAAGGCATCCTGGGTAGGATGTCAGTCCATTGCAGGGCACACACAGACACTGACACACACATACTCACATCAGGGCCAATTTTCTCAGAAGCTAATTAACATACCAGTTTGTCTGTGGACTGTGGAAGGAAATCAAAGTACCCAGGAGATCCCTGTGTGAACATAGGGAGAACTTACAAACTCTGCACACATAGCACCCCAAGAATTGAACTCAGAGCCCCAGTGCTGCAAAAGAGCAATACTAATCACTGTGCCACCCAGAAAAGCTACATGTAGTTCTAAATCACTGAAAACATGAACATAAACAGTTTCAATATAAAACTGTGGTACATTCAAAATGAGCAAATTAAGCATTAATACAATGCCGTTGGCACTGATACACAGACCCGATCAGCCTCTGGACAGACTGCTGTGGGATGTTCCACCACACTCCCAGTGACACTGCAGCCAGCTGGCAAAGATCAGCCAGTCATGACCAATATATCAAGGCAGGCATAGGTAAGTCATTCAGCTGATGCATATAGGGTGGCTCTTTCTGGGATGTATTATTTCTGCAGCAGTCTGAGACAGTTGCACAGATGGATCTGACTGGTGGTCCTGGAGCTGAGTGATATAACTGCCTTCCAGGTTATCGTCTGCCTGTCAAAAAACTGGTTTCCTGGGTTGTCTGGACTAGTTTGCTCATACCCGAAATAGAACTCAAGCTCACTATTTTATTATCCCACCAATAGCAGTGCTCAACAATCAGCAAACCTATTTATATGTATGCCCAGGAAGCTATACACTGAACAAACAGCTGAATTCACTGAGCACCTGTATAACAAAACTTGTTTCTAACAGACATGTTCACAATGCCTGTATCAGCAGTTATCATTTTAGAATAATTAAGCAAGCGAAGTAGAAAAAAGCAGACAAAAAAAACATCAGTTCTCATGCTATGAGAAGATCTTTAGCATTTCTCTGCATATCACTTCGAGATAGTACACTGAAATCAAGGTGGCCTCTGCACTATATGACTTTAGACAAAAATAAATCAATGATCAATAAAACATCATAAGAATGTACTCAGGAGAATTTTAGACCCACCTTCTTATTTTAGCTACCTCTATCATGAAGTGATGATCAGCTGGTTTCAGCTGGTGGCTGGACTCCTGACAGAAATTTTTTCTATAAATTGAGGTTTTCAGATTATCATGTGCCTTCAAGGAGTGGAGCGATGCTCATCAAGGCCCTTCGTTGTAGCTATGCTCTAACTGTTCTTCTCACTTTAGGAAAAGAAGACAGTTTTATGCCCCAAAACCTCTTAGAAGTAATCTCTGTGGAGAATCTGCTGGAACATCAAATAGCTGCCTCATTCCAAATTCTGAATTTCTGAGTTGTACCAAGTTAGTTCACTCTCTTAAGATGTTGAGTATGATAGTTCTCAAAACTTTGCCAGACACTTACAAGTTTAAGTAAGATTTTTATGAAGTCAGGATTCAAATACCATCACCATAAAAGTTATTTCATTCACTCTAGAGGATGCCGGCTGTGACAGCTGTTGAGTTGAGATCAGTTTACCAGCTGTTGAAAGTAGAATTTTCATTAATCCCTTATTCTTTATTTAAACTGTTCAACACTTACAAGCCCAGATGAAGGGAAAAAATCACTTTTACAAATCACAGAACAGGAAAACTGCTTTTTCACATATGCTTTTTAGAGTTACAAAAAATGAATCCTCATCCATTAAGCTAAACAAGGCACTACATATAAAAAACATCCATAAACTTCACTTCACATTACACTGAATGTCTCTCGTATGCAGATTCCTAATACTGTGGTCACATCTATCAGCAGAGCTCAAATTCTACTGAACTGAACACTTAAGCAAAAGCATCTCATACCTGCTGACGCATGAAGGAGGCTCAGCATCTGAACTTATTTCCTCTACTTTCAGTGGGACATTAACTTTCATGTGTTTCTTTGCATGTGTTTCTTCAGTGACACAGCTCCTAATTCTAACCAAAATATTATTCCTATTTAATGGTTTAAAGTTCAAGAAACTCTCTCCCAATTAGAACCCCCCAAATTTAACCTGAGACTGAAGTTTCGAATTAATGCTACTACTAATTACAAAACACCATAAAGTGCACAAGGTGAAGGGGTTGTTTTTCCTGATTGTCAGCTGACCACGGCCGATCAGGGCTTGCTTTCGGAGCAGCAGCTGAGGTTTGGAACCTTGTCCAGGCCTGCCTACACCCCTACAGTACGTTTCATTAAACTGATCCACCAGACCACACCGTCAGAGCAGACGGTCAATCTGTGTGGCTTTGCTTCCCTCTGACCTCACAACCCTGGTGCTCTTGTGCTACCACGTGTCAGGGAGCAGTTTTTAGAAAATCAGGGATGGTAGACGGAGAACAAATTCCCCAAACATTTGTTGACCTTTTTTTAAAAAAAATTCTTTAGAAAAAAATATTGCAGAGAAGGTATTTGTGCTTTTATTAACCATTGCAACCTGGAACTGTTTCACTTCTTCCTATTTTTGACACTGTATAGAGCTGAAAACGTTCCTAAGTGCTTTTGGGAAGGACTGTTGGAGCGCTCTCTCCTAAAAGGAGTCCAGTGGCTCAGAGAATAAACTACTACTACGTGAACTTAAAATTCAGATTTTTATTTTTTATATAAATGCAACAGAATGCTATGAAAGAGCCAGACACAAACAACTTTTTCCTAACGATGGGACGTCAACCAGAAATGACGAATGTTCAGTCTTCAGTGTGCAACATTCCATTTTACCATAGAAACTGACTTTACAGGGATACTCATATTATAATATATAACATATATATATAAATCATAGACAAAGTACTTTGCCAATACAAACTAATGCTTCAAAAGCAAAAAATAAAAACAGAGCTGACAGTATTTTGGAAGTTTATTTCTCATATTGCAATTCTCTCACTAATAAACCTACAGTATAATCCACTTCCATAGGAAAACGAAATCCAACACGGACTTCATGGACTAGTTTGCCTTTTAATTTAGTAAAAGAAGCAACGTATTTGCTCCTTTAATTGAATTACCTTTCACGGTCTACAAAGAATGGGTATCCTTCATCCTTTTACAATAAGTAATCTGGCACTCAACCCAATACCATGTAACAATAGTCAGATATATAGTCAGATATACTTTTGTAGATAAAGTGCATCCTTAAAGCAATCTGCTATTTCTTCAATACTGCAATATCCCTTGGGGAAAATGAGGCTTCTGCAAGGTCTCCACAGCTGGGACGCTCTGCACCTAAAAGCAGCAGCTCTTTTTCAGCAGAGTACCGTGGGACCTCCCCTCCTCATCGAGTTGCCCCCTCTCAAAGCCCACTGGAGCAACTGTGGAGGGAAATGCACTGAACACAGCCAAGCTGAACTGGTTATCACACTGCTGCAAAACTCCATCTTTGCAGGGCTGCTTAGAGGCTCACCGAGCGCTACAGACCAAGATGTCAAACAACGTTCGGCTGGCTCACAGCAGGGGCTTGCCACAGACTCCTGGGACACTTTGGACTTCACCCCTCTTGCCCACGCCCAGGAGTTTGGAACAGCGGGCAGATGGCAAGACCACAGCCTGGAACGACTTCCCTCCGCCACGGGAAAGCTGCTTTTCCTGGACAGGGGGCAGCAACATGGAGCCCATTCCAGGAGCACACAGCAGGACAGCCATCCGCCGCAGGGCTGTGGAGGGATGATCAGGCCGAGCCAGCATGTGTCAGGAGACCCAGTCAAACATGGGAACTTCCCCAGTGGGATCTGCTCATCGTGTTGCATCTGGATAGTACTGTCGCTCACAAGACGCTGGGACGAGCCACTCAAAGGCCTTCTCTTTGGGCTTTGTACCTAGATAAAAGGTTTGTGGTTAGTGTTAAAATTCCCCCTTTAACGTTCTAGTGCTCTGTAGCCCACCCCTTGAAAGGGGAACCGCAGACCCAATTTCTCTGACCGGTTCTTAAATCTCGATAACAAAATAAAATTCACAGACGTTATAGAAAAAAAAAAGACAAATTTGTAATTAAGCCCAAAATTGTGAACTTTAAGAAAGTATTGTAAGTCGTTATGTTGTCGCAAACTTGCGTTCCGAGTTCCTCCTACTCACTAGTCTCCGTAATGTCTAACGTAATGCGATGCAGGAGCGAATAAAAACAGGTTGTGCAGCAGACATTTCACCGCAGAGATGTTCCAGCATGATCTGCATGCAGTGTTAACAAGTAGTATTTGTCAGAAAAACCGTGCTGAAATTAAAAGCTATATATCTATTGGATTAAAAGAGATGTATTCACAAACCTACTCGTTTTCAATGTCATGTCATGGCTGCAATACGTTACTGGAAGCTTTGTTGCCTTGTTCTGAATTGAAGAATATGATGTTGTGCATACCTGGATATTTAGTCTATTTTGTGATGTAAATTGGAGGTTTTATTATTTTAATATATTATTTTTATGTTTTTTTATTGCAGTGTAAAATGCACTCATCAATGCCGATTCTTTCTAACCCCAAAACATGAAAATAGCATTGTAGTTCCCCTTTAAGTGCAGTGCTGTTTAAATGGAATCGTATTGTCCATTCTTAAACACAACTGTGTGTACGATGCACTGCACACACAGGGCACCAGGAACTTGCCAGAGCAGGGACGTGGAACTGCAGTGTCTTCAGGCTTTCATTTATCATCGAACCCTGTGATGAACTAGTAGTGGTTTACTAGGAGTTTGTTTTTCGCTTCCAACAAATGACAGATTTGCTCAGAAAATCTCCTGAGCCATTACAAATCTTTGAGCGTTTAAGGGGTAGAAAACGATTATATTGGCTGCCAGGTGGCTCAGCAGGGACGCTACCAGAGCACAGGTCCAATGGCTACAATTCAGAAGAAGCTGGTTCAATCCTGGGCTAAGTCATGAGCTGAACCTGCCTGCAATTCACATCTGGCTTGAGCTCATCCTGGCTGATTCAAGTAGGCTCACGGCATCAAGTTCATTGGCAGTTTTCCACTCAAAAGGAGTGGGTGCCCATGAGCTTGCAGTGACTCCGATAAGGCACTAAGGAGCTCTCAGCAGATCTTGGATGAGGGGCTAAAGCAGAGACAGTATGGGAGGCATGTAGATTTTCCTCCAGTGCAGGTTCAAAGGTTGTAATGACAAGGCATGTTCCACCACAGGCAAGACCACAGCCTGGATGGATGCCGGTCCATCACAGGGTACAAAGCAGGATCACAGCCTGGAGAGGACAGCAGTCCACGACAAGGCACACACACACAAACACAAGGACAGGGGATAATTCAGGAACAATAATTCACATGGTCAGCATTTCTTTGGATGGAAATAAAAAAACCTGGCAGAAATCCATACTGTGAAACTCCATGCAGGTGGCACCACAGCCCAGAATCAAAGTCAGGACCCGAGATCTATAAAGCACCCGTACTGACTACCAGATCAACAGGACACCTCTCTACTTTACTGTAAACTGTGCACATTTGTTTTTTACTTTTCTTTTCTGTCCTATCTGCTTTGTGTTATATTCCATAACATCCATAGGCCTTCAACTCCAACAACTCTAAACTCAGCATTTTTTGGTACTTTCAGCCTTGAACTAATAACTTGTAGCAAATGTGCCTATCTCCTGTAGTGAATTATTGCTTATTTATGGAACTAGGAACAAGTTATCTTTGCACGATGTCAGAATGATCACTTACTGGCCTCCAACATGCAGCATATAAAAAAAATCTGAATAAATTCTGCCTACGTGCAAATGCATAGAATGATGCCAAAGGCAGTCAGAAACTAGTCAGCTGGAAACTATGACTAGAAACTAAAACTCAATTCATTTAGTTACTTCAACCTTTGTTCAGTCTTCTACAGATCGCAGTGGTTAATTAATCTTAGTGAACTAAGTGAAGCAGATAACTCAGTTTAGCACATAAAATAATGTAGTGATTTGCAGGATTATCTGTAGTGCATGAGAGTTTCTATTTTTTTTACTGAAGTTCTTTAAAGATTACATAGCCTTTAACTGCCCAAATGAGAAAATATTTTGGATTTTTTTTTCTCTTTTCTTGATTCAGATGGGTAACTACAATGTTGTGGATCACCTTCCTTGTCTCTGACAGAACAGGACACAATTTCAGTTATTTCAAGTCATTTTTAATGACCTGTTAGCTGCAACTGATGAAAAAATACTGTCGATATCTCGGTGTTTCCCACAGCCACAGACACCAGGCCTGTGAAAATTAACCCAAATCCCCAAACCCTTTGGTTCAAATCATGTAGCTGAGAATGAAACCAAACGGACCAGGACTGGAAAGTAATTTTTAGGCCAACTTGTGAAAAAAATTATTAGTACCTGTTGTGATAAAAGCATCCTGAACTAGTATATTACATGTAGTATATTACAATGCACATAGTATATCAACACCGTACCATGTAATAACCAGCAATAAAATCCCAAAATGAACCAAATGTTTCACCTTGTGTTGGGTAGACTGGTACAATAAGTAATGTCTAATCTAGTGAATCAGCTCACGCAGTGCTGAAATCTAAATGTGGATTTAAATGACAATTGGACAGCAGGTAGCAAAGACAACTGAAAAGGTGGGACACATTTTAAAATTGGTCAAGGCCAATAATAGCCTAGAAACTGTGAGGAGTTACACCCACAAATACATGTATACACGCCAGAAGACACAGGGAAGGAAAGAATCTTTTCTAGTATCCACATCAAAATTCAGTCTTAGGCCTCCATCAACAGTGTAAAAACCACAAACTATTTAAACCACAAAAGGGTGGTCACACTAAAAGATAAAAATACTGGCATAAATTGGTTCAGATGTTGAAAAGCGAAGGATGACAAAAAAAGTTTAAATAAAAGTTGGGTAGAACATTTTTTTTTTAAATCGCTGTTGAGATTGTTTTAATACGTAGTAGCAGCGTTCCCAAACGGTGGTGTAACATCGTGGGTTACATGAACACACCCCTCAGAGCTCCTGCAATTTGAGCCTCAGCACAGTTAAATAATACACCCGGCTTTTCAGCCTCGTTGGTCAAATTAAATAAAAAGCACATCCAGAGTTTTACATATATTGATTTTAAATGTTACAATATAAATAAAATGTGTACAAAAGAACAGAAAAAAATAAACTTTCTACAGTTTTAAATATTTGTATCTTTTTCTAGAAAAAAAAAATGCCAAAAAAAGCAAAATATTCGGGGGCACATGAACAAACCCTTAAGAGCAAAGGGCAAAAAAATATATCACAAGTCAGATATGTTTTACATATCAGCCACCCTTTTCATTTGAAGGAACAAAATATAAGTAGGGTTTTTTTTCCACCAAAGAAACTGCGACTAATAACCCATTAAAGTTTAGGAGATTCTACCTTTAAAAGGCAAGTTTAACTCCAGACTAACACCATATTCTGCACATCTGAAATTTACAGAAAGGTTTAAATAAGCAACATATTATGATTTACAGTTTGTCTTAATACTATGGATTTGTCTAAGGAATTATTGTGCTGTATGACATTTGATGTGACAGTACTTTTTTTTCATCTAGAAAGCTTGATCATAAAGTCTACAAAATCTAGTGTAAAATTTAGTGCCCTGTTTCCACCACTACTAACAGATGAGCTGGTCGTTCTGGCCAGGGTGTCTATAGAAATGTCTGTGCTCCAGCTGCATCTTCTCAGCTGTACCTGAATCTAGCTAGCACTTTCACTGAAATTGTTTTAAGATGGTAAACTCCCATCATGATGTAGCAAAAAACAATTTATTGATCTAGATATGCCACAGTAGAGCCTGCCTGGCCTCGGACAAGATCCAAAATTATACTGCCAGTGGTGTACCTGAGGTGGAACTGAACTGCAGTGGAAAAGAACTGTTGCTTTCGGCCAGACTGGCCAGCTCAGTGGTGGCCGAAACACAGCAATGGAAACAGGTTATAACAGTCCCACGTCTAGCAACACTGTTCCTAGATCACTAGTTCTCATTGTGACGTTTGGCAGCACCAGGGTTTTCAGCGCATCTGCATCGACGACGAGATCGGTTTTCGCCACATTTGCTTTGGGTAACTCTGATCCTGTACACTCGGTGAAAGGTACAAAACAGGATTTGGACAGATCAGGTTTTTGTTTTTTTCCTGGAAGAATTCCTCAACGACCGTGGAAACAGTTTATTCAGTGTCCGTTTCCGGGATGAAAAGGTCGTGCTTCACCTTCATAACCTCCGCCATATTAAACCCTAACAAGACGGCTGCCCTGTTCTTCTGGATGGCTTTCATACATCGGGACCGTCTGGAACCGAAGTGGCATGCTACGTCGGTCTTGTTGAACCACATACGGGCCGCCAGCACTTCCGTCTCCTTCTTGGACAGGTACGGCTTCCTGTTAAAGTACTTGGTGAGGAACTGCTTTCGGTCCTCAAAGGAGCGCATTTCCATCCCAGTGGGATCCAGGACAAGAGGCACAGAAGGTTCGTTTTGTGCGGCGGGCTTGGCGACGTTCTCCGTATCGACCTTCCTCCGTTTGGCAGCCAGGGCTTCTCTCTCCCTCTTGTTGGCTTCAACCGCCTCTTTCAAGGCCTTTTCCAACCGCAGCTTGCTTTGCAGCTGAGGGTTCGATTCCTGAGAGCTGGAAGCCACCTGAGGGCCTCCTGGTTCCATGGAATATAGGACCACTCTCTGGAGTCCCCCGTTCATTGTGATCACCCTCTGAGCACTGGAGCCGGGGCTCATCAACCTCTCCAAGTCCTTAGCAGTCTTGGGGGCACACCTGCAGCGCTGCACGTGAATAGAAATGGCTTTGGGGGTCGTCTTCCCAGTGTACACTCCGCAACAGTATATGCACTTGAAGGCCGGGGTCTTCAGGATGGCATGGATCGTGGGCATAATGTGGTGCTTCACCTTCAGATGCAGCTCATAGTCCTCGGCACTGTGCAGCTTCTCTGGGCAAAAGGGACAGTTGGTCGAGTGAGTCTTAACAGGGACCTGGCATATAGTCTGAGTCGAACCTGGTACCATCTTGACATAAATCAGGTCCCGAGAACCAGTGACCAGGACCAAATTAAGCTCCCTGTCCCCCAGAAGTTCCTTAGGCGCACATGTGTTAAAGTCAAAATACGGAAACAGGAGTCCTCCGCTGTAATCCGTTAAGATCTGGTACTCGTTTTTCATGAAGTCGCAGTTCGCTTTCTGCGAGGGCCCGTGCTCCACGTTTGTGTGCTCCATGAGCTGTTTTAGAGAGTAGAACATTGCTGGGCAGTACAAACAGTTCAGACCATGCAGCAGATGTTCGAAAAGCCCTTTTTCCGAAAGCAGGATTTTACAAAGCAGACATTTCATGGTTTTATCCTTAACCTTTTTCAAAAACGGTGCCCGGGCGGCTAATCCTTGTGCGGCGTAACGGAGCTTGGCACCAGCCTGCTTATGGGCTACCTCCGTGTGTACTTGGTATACGTTAGAGGGGAAGAGCTCGTTGCAGACGGGGCATGTTATCCACTTCTTGGCCTGCTTGGATGCTGCAGCAGAGCTCAGTACAGGCTGGGCTGGGGGCTTGTTTGGCTGTAAAGTGGCACTGCCCTGGGCCCCCGTCAAAGGTCCTGTGTTGAGTGTCTGAGTGCCACCAGACTGAACAGGCATGGTGACCTGAACAGGTGCGAGCGTGTAGGTGGGCAAGCCGTTGACTTTGTTTCCCGTGGGAATGAGCTGGCTGAGGACAGACTGAGAGGCGAGCATGGTGCCTTTGGAGGAGCCGACACCAGACACTGTCTGGTTTAGAGGAAGTCTCTGCGTCACCAGGAGCGGCTGAGATCCGGGGCCTCGCACCCCCATCTTGTTTGGGACGTTCACAGGAAGACCAGGCGGCAGAAGAGTCAGGCGCTGTTGCTGCTGCACAGGAACACCGACGGAAATTGACATCTGCTTCGAAGCGCTCTCCGGGGCGCTTGGCAACGACGTGCCCGCAGGCCCCTTGCGCAAGACTGAGCCACCGGCTTGCGCCGCAGAGGTGGCCACGCTGGCAGGCGGGGGCATGCTGGCCGTCACTCCTCGGGGAGGAGGCTGGGAGTTCTGCAGAGTCGCGACCGCGGAGCCCGGTGGAAGGAGACCCTTCGCCTCCGCGCTGGCCAGCTGCACGAGAGCGGAGGCCGGCGGCGGGAGATAGGTGTGGGCCGTCCCGGGAGCGCACACCAGAGTCCCAGTGCTGTTCGCTGCTCCAGCCGGACCCCGCAGAGGAGACGCAGCAGGAACGACGGGAGCCCCGGTCATCAGCGTTCCTTCGGGAGAATGCCGGACATTCTGCGGGAACTGGGGCATTTTTGCTGGCTGCTGTTCGTTGGTCCCAAGCACCATGGGGATTTTTACTGGTTGGTTCATTTTAGCCTTTGGAGCGATACTCGGAAGCTTATTGTGCTGATTTCTTTTCCCGATCTTTCCGTGCTCAAACATTAGGAATTTCAGGTGCCCCTCCAATTCCTTGTGCTTGTCTGAAGTCAGGATGTGGTAAAGCAGATGCTCGGAGCTGTCGGCTGGCAGGTTGCACATTCTGCAGTAAAATCGGAGAGGGGGGGAGCTGGCGTTCATTTCGCTTTCTGTTCTTTGCCCAAAATAGCGGTTCAGCAACGACGTGTAGTGATTCACCAGTATGTGTTTTTTCATGCAGTAATATAAGGAGTCCTGGTAGGGGCACTTTCGACAGGAGAACCTGTCCGTGATGACTGCAGATCCGGAGCCGGTCTGGGAGGGGGCAGCCTGGTTCTTCCTCGGGACAGTGTGGAAGATCTTGCAGTGCTGGTTGATGACTTTGGGGTGGGCAGTGAAAGGACACACGGGACAGGTAGCCAGAGCTTCCAAGTCCTGCTCATCCTCATGGCACCGCTGCACATGACCTCTGTAGGCGTAGTGAGTCCTGGAGGAGAACTTGCACAGGCTGCAGCAGAACAGGTTGGTGCGGTACTTTGGCTGAAAAATAAAGACTGACAATCATTATCCTGATAACACAAAACCTTTATGATTTCCTGTTTATGGTATAGGAAGCTCTATCACAAAACCTTGGGACATTGTTACAGCTATGAAAAGTAGTTTTTTTTTCCATTGATCAGACATCCAATGCTTTAATGTTTTGTCAATTTTTGTATTTTGCAAGCACTTTGTGGCTGCTTACTAATGCAAGAGAATAGAAATCCAGAGGCTCACTAAAACGTTCAACTGTGGCTACTTCAAAATACAACAATTTAAATTAACAAACCGTTTTAGGAGAATTATGCTGTTTGATATGGGTGAGTCACATAACTGTACTCCATGAAAATAAAACACATGGAAGCTACTTAGTTGTAACTGAAGAAATATTTAGAAATAGGTGACTGCTGACACCTTCATACCACAAAAAACCTTAATTGTACGAACTTCTCACATACAATCAAAGCATACAGAATGAAAGAACATACATAACAGCACCCAACTGCTGCAGCTCAGCAACTTAAGTTTATCCATAAGGACATAAACAGAGTAGAGCAGAGGAGTAAATACATAGTATAATCTACAGTATATACAGTATTGAAACTTTATACATGTCAGTGTTGAAATGTGATGACGGCACATGTGCCACATTTCAGCATATTGTGATGCACAATTCTCATGGTCCAATGTTTCAATAGGCCAACTTTCTAAGCAACCTTCTATCTTAATCGGAATAAGAAACACTTACAAATTTTTAAGGTTTGGCTGTCATCATGTCAGCAACAAGTGCCTATTGCCAATTTCACACAGACACTAAACCAACAAACTGCTTGAAAATGAAAATGTCTAATGCACCAAGTTCTTCAGGCAGGTAGCAAGACTGAAGTCCATCTTCCCAAGGCTAAGCAGCAGCAGTTAAGCCCTTGTTAACGTGAGTTTCTCCACAAAAGAGGCCTCTGCAAAATAATTATTATTCAGTAAAAGCTGTGACATCAATCAATCAATCAATCAGCATGGATCTACCCACTGTTTTCCGATAGTGTGGAGTAGATATGATCCTTTAAAATGAATACCTTTTTTTTCCTTTTCCCATAGTAGTCTCCTTCGGAGAGATCCCACCACTCTGTGTTGTGGAAATACTTGTCACCTGCATCAAAGCTTTGCAGCTCCTGGTAAAAAAAAACAGTACAATTTTTTTTAATTAAAGGTGTTCAACTACTTAATCTGTATCCATGTCAATGTGAGACTTCACAGTGCTAGTGACAGGGGAAAAAATGATTTCATATTTAAAAGTAATGGGGATTTTGTTTTTGGTTTACAAATTTTTACCTTAAAAACATTTTTTAAAGAAAAAAAAAACTTTACAGTTATGTAGCGCTTTTCTGGACAATCCACTCAAAACACTTTACAGGTAATGGGGACTCCCCTCCACCACCACCAATGTTCAGTACCAACCTGGACAAGGTGCTACCAATACGCTCACCACACACCAGCTGTCAGTGGGGAGGAGAACTGAGTGATGAATCCAATTCAGAGATGGAGATTATTGGGAGGTCATGATGGGTAAAGGCCAGGAAACATACTAGGACACTGGGGTAACACCCCTACTCTTTTCAAAAAACATCTTGGGATTGTTAATGACGACGGAGAACCAGGACCTTGGTTTTAAATCCTACCTGAAGAAGAGTGCCTTTATAACAGTATATTTATTATGTTCTGTTAGACCCTTTTCTCAGCAAACTACACGACTCTGGTAAATCAAGCTGGAGATTTCTTTAGTGCAATAAAGAAAGGAGGACAGACGAAGTTAACAGGTTAACTTAGTCTCTCACTCATGTTCCTAAGAACAGCAACAGGCTTCTATTCTGAAGATGAGCAAATTTTTCATATAAAACCTTACATTTATGATTGGTCAGTCGCAGTTTGTTACCATATAAAGTGTAAACAAAGTCTGACAGTTAGGCCAGCCTTGGGCAATTAATCAAGATCCCCAATTAGCTAAGACCCCTTTTCCCTTTCATGTTACTGAATCAAGCGTAGGATACATGAGGTACACTTCCACTCAGAAGAAAAGACCTTGAAGAAACTTAGCCCAGGTGGGAATGCACAAAACAGTAAAACAATTCTTGAGGGCCTAATTATTAACTCCTAACAGACGTAGGTTCCTTCAGTTCCTAAATCGAGGGATGGATGTACTTGATGTACTTGCATTCCGTACACAGATCCTAAAGTACCCCACCTACAAGAGGGGAACCACTTCGTCTGCCTCTGAAAACAGCAACTGTCCCCACTACACTGCAGATCAAGAGAGGAGGCCAGGAAGTGCTTTGGAAATTGAATTAAAAGGAAACTTAAGGGAGGCAAGACTGTACAAACCCAGAGTAGCATGTAGCAAGAACACTGTGGTTTTTTGCGAGTGTACGGACGATGAAATACTTGGTGGAAGCACCTTTGGCAACAATTAACAGTTTCTAAATGGGAAGAAAAGTTCTGGATTGTTGATAAAATCTACATTCTGAACGAGACAAAAACATGTTTAGACTCAGGACATCTGCAGTAGCTAAAACCTACCTCTCTGTGTGTTTTTCACCAGATATCCCATTACTAAGTGTAATACTACTGCAACGTTTTCCACACAGATGTGCAGAGCCAAGCTTTGTTTCCCCAAGGAGGCTTGCCGCTAACATTGGCTTGTTCCTGGTCAGGGTGCAGGACACCGTGAGTGCCAGAGGGGGCGGTGGTGAGCCAAGTCAATTACACTATTCACTCCAGATTGGCAGGGCACCGGATGGGAAAATAACTGGTGGTGGCAGTTTTCCCTTGACTAGTGTCCTGTCCTTTTCGAAAGGGTCGGGTAAACCTACTCAAAGACTGAACGTACCCATGCGTTTCCATGGGGCTAGACGCCTGAAGCCACTGGCAGCCACTGTGTGACATGTCTGAAAACATTGAAATGGGTCAGGCAGATTAAAGGGTTAAAGTTTCAGCTTCTCTGTTCTCAATATTAAACTGACCCTGCACATGATCCCACTTAAATAAAGCATCAGAGATTTCAAGCCACCTTGAAATTTCAAATGAAACCTTCAGGGCGACAGCATGTTTTCTTTCCCATCTCCATTCAGGACTGCACATGCATGAACACAAGTTCAAGTTCGCAATCTTCAACGTCTACGAGCGATACATGAAGTGCAATTAGCTACAGGAAAAGGACGGCACGGTGATTCCAGCCTGCAAACGATATTAGACCGCTACCAAACAAAGCCACTGGACTGGATTCAAAATGAGATTAAACAGTTAACAGAAATGCACTAAAGAACTCAGGTCTTGTATGGACTTGCTGCATTTCAGCTCTTGGATCAGCGTCTTCCCATGTGGTAAGAACCACATTCTAAAGATCTCTCGGTCCCCGGTGATGCCTCTGTACGGTCAATAATGTAGCATTATTCTGTCCCCCTCACTGCCCCTTTAATAAAACTGTTTTCTTTGAGCAAACGGCCTCTTGTCCACATCATAGAAAGCAGCAGTACCTCCCACCTCCTCCTCTGTGATTGGCTGGTGCTTACATCACTGTTAGCACACCAAATCAGAACAGCCCTGCTGCCCTACATCCCCTTATCTTGTTGCTCATCCCACTGGTATCCAAGCAGCCATTTCAGATTTAATGGAAATGAACTGTGGGTAGCAATCCCTTGCCCAAGGATATCCCTGTGCAGGTAAACAACAGTGCTGCTGGTTCCCTTTCAGAGAAAACCCACAAGTGTGGTCTCTGTTACACATACCCCATGTACAAGCTTGAGCCTTGCACGTTTCAAGTTACAAGTCCTGCAGTGAGGGTAGGTAAGAGACTATGACGAAAATAATGATAATGAACTGGAACCAAACACCTCAAAGCCTTTTTTCACATTTGCAACACACTTCTGATATAGTTTCCTGAAAGGCTTGGACCGCCTCAAGCTTTCTCTTTCTCTTGCTTGTTGACTACATGGAGAACAGCTCATTTAGGAGAAACAGAGTAGGATATTTTTTAATGGGAAATTTGTTTCAGTTTGTTTTAAGAAAAACAATATTCAGAGAAAAAGAAACTGCTATAATTGACTTAGGAAAGAGAAACACACAGGCACCTACAGTCGGAATTTCTGCATAAGTGAAAACTAATATCCTAATCTTTCATTGTATGTTAAGGAACATATAGTCGCTGGATTGTGTGGACATTTCTGGACAGACAACGTTTAAACAGGTGTGTGTATATTCATAACATAACTTTATTAGCCGTATACAATTTCTTGCACTAGGAATTTGTCTTTTCACATACCCCAGCTTGCTCTCCATGAGACACAGACACACAGACAGGGAGAGAAGCTTGGGGTCAGAGCGCAGGGTCAGCCATTGTACAGCGCCCCTGGAGCAGTTGGGGTTAATGGCCTTGCTCAGGGGCCCAATGGAGTAGGATTCCTCTGCCGGCTGTGGGATTTGAACCAGCAACCTTCCAGCCACAGGTGCAGATCCTGAGCCACAGAGCCACCGCTCCACCACAAAGAGGAAGCAGCACTGATTACTTCAGTCTTCTTTTGACAATTTTGTGCTATGATAAAACTGAAAATAGAATGAAAATCAACCCTGGACTTGCAGTAATAATACAGTTAACAATTAATAACTCACCCCCAGCAGGTCTTTACAATCCTGAAGGCCAATATCCAACAAAATATTTTTTACCCTCTTCCTGGACTTTCTGATTTTTTCCAGATTAACTACAGGAAGCTGAAACATCGTCTCTGCCCTGTGTAAAGAAAGCACAACCGTTAGTGTCCAGCAGTAAACCAGCTTTCTAACATGGCCTAGCTCTCTCCCACGGGCTTAATCAATCTGTTGTTCCATCAAGGTGAATGATCATCTCAAATCAGGCTTTGCATTTCTAAACCATCACTGACTATTTTAAACATCCATGTTTCTATTTCTATATACTATAGGTTTCCAAGTTGTCAGCTGAAACCCCAGTTACACGTTGATTGAAGCAGCTCCTCAGTAATTGGGGGTATTATTCAACTGCTGGCTTGTAATTACAATTCTGCAGGCTGGGCCATTAGAGTTGCAAATTGCCAAGGAATGATAAACTTAAATGGTAGCTACTTTACAAATCCGGCCAACTAGAACTACGGGAATATTCATAAATCCATTTCTAATCCACATACAGATGTAGATCTAAAATCATCTCTCTCTCTAGCAGAAATCACAGGACAATCATTCAGAACACGACAGCTTCATCACAGTGGAGGCAATCATTCTTCCAACACTCCCCCTGTTAATAGCAATTGTAGGTTTTTCATTGTGACCATTCATTTAGTATTTGCTTTAGGTCTCAAATGCAATTCCTGAAGAACCTAGTCTTCTGGATTTTGCCCCAACCCAAGTATTTGATTAAATAACTGCTGTCTTTATTCAGACATTTATAAGATTTTATAAGAGGTCTCTTACTTTGATTACTCATAAAAAAAGACATAAAGTGCCTGTAATGTACACCTTCAAGCATAAGCCCCTCAATCTAACTGTAATAAGCACGAACAAATATGAAGTTAATCAAATAATTAATTAGACAATCTACATAACAGAACTGGGGTGGAACACAAACAAAGACTCCAGGCCCAGCAGGAATTGAGTAAGAGACTCTTGATATATGTGACAGGTGGCGCCCCCTAGTGAGTGCCGATGGTCGTGTGCGTGTTGGTGGGCTCTTTCCCGCAGCAGATTTTGAGGACTTCTGATGAGTTCCCAGGTATTCGGGTTGTAAACACAACAATCTTCCTTTCAAAAGTTTTCCTAAAGCATGAACATAACGTTTACAAACGAGAGGAAGCCACTCGGCCCATCTATCCTGCCTGATAGTAGTAGCTGAATGAAGGCAGGGTATCGTCTTCAGCGACATGACTGGGTAGCTTCTCCAAAATAAAATGGAACAGACCTAACGATTAAGAGTTCTTTTTCCCCATGCAGGTCATCTTATTTTAGGAATCCAAGATGGATTTAGAAATCCAAGTGGCTGTTCTTCAGTCTTGCATTCACCAGTCGAGCCTGTCTGACTGTATCGCAACTGACCAACGTCCACTGACGTGTCTGGGCATTCCTGCTCTCGGCATCCCGGCAGATCTCATCTTCCCTTCCACCTTGCAGTGCACGTCTTTCCCCTACTACCCTACCCAGGCCCACAGGTGCATCCGCACCAGCAACCTTATCATGATCACGTCCGCACTCATCCGCAAGCCAACCAGCTACAACCGACAGCACACATACCGATGAGCAAGAGCCTAAGGCCACTTCCTTATAGTCGCACGAGGAATTGTTCCGAAAGGAAGTGCTTTTTGATTTTGATTGGCTTTTTCCCCCCCAATATTTTCCTAATACGTACATTGCTCAGTTTCTGAATTTGCACTGCGACAAAGCACGCCTGTTCACACCCATTTTTCACAGTTCCAAAGAGTTTTGCTAGCCATCCGCACATCGTTCCTCACTGTGTATAGGTTCTCAGACGTTTTACACACTTCATCCACCTTGTCCCTCTTGGCCAAGATTGTACTAGGGCAGTGTTTCTCGACCTGTGGTCCACAGACTACTGGTGGTTGATGTTTTTTTTTATAGGTGGTCTGAGATGGATACAAATATTAGTGAAATAAGTGATACAGTATGTAAATTTGGTCTACGTTACACGCAAAAATTCTTCACTTTTTATAAGTTTATAATAAACCAATAATATAACTACAGTCTGTGGATGACTTACTCTGCTATCGTGACTTGACGGCACAACTTTCAGGAAGTAATAAATAACACCATGTCGTTTGCAAAACAGCGTCAGCGGTTATGAGGCGGGAGTAATGAGCACGTCTCAGTCCTTAGCACTGTATCTACCTACACTACACAACTGAACAGCTAGTTGTCCATTTGTGGAGTAATTTTTAAAACTCTCGGTTTGTATGAAACGTCACACCCATCCCTGCACCAGCTGAGAAAATTCTAGGTTGGTGAAAACTGTTAAAATACAGATTAAAGAATCTGGCTCTCGACTTTGCAGGATGTTCTACCTCACCACGATCACAAGCGTACCTGAATTAACCACTTCTTTTGGCAATTAAATGAAGACCATTATTCAAATCAAACACTGACATTCAATACACAAATACTCTCTTGATTAAAATGTCATCTGTTAAGATGCAATACCAAAAAACATCTTCAGAAAATAATATTTTGCTCTTAAGTTGTTGGGTGGTTGTGCTGCACAGCACAACAAAAACAACTGAAATTAAAAACAGACCCACTCAAATACCATCAGCTGCAAAACATTGTAAATATTTACTTTATTAATGCTGCTTATCAACACTACAGGCAAATGAAAGAAAACTGTTTTGAACTACAACACGTTAGAAAATTAAGTGTTTTACAGCCATTTGTGGCCGAATCAATTGTCAGACGTGCTGGACTTTCTTTGCTCACAAGATTCCCAATTTTATTCAGATCCAGAATCTCTATAGATTGTCTGTAATTGAAAGGACATCATGGCCAAGATGCATGAAACTGTTTTGCCGATTCCGAGAATGATCGTTTCTCCTGTAACGGTTTCCTTAAAGGGGAAATGCAGTCCCAATTTCTCAGACCGATTATAAAATCTCGGTAACGAAATAAATTCATTGAGAAAAATGTAACTAAATTTCAAACTAAGCACATAATTGTGAACTTTTTGAAAGTACTGTAAGTTCTCATGTTGTCACAAACTTGCATTAAAGCTCCCACAAATTGTGATGTGATGCTGCCCTTCCTGCTCACTAGTCTCTGTAATGAATAATGTAATGAGATGTATGAACTAATGAGTACAGGTTGTGCAGCAGACATTTCATTGCAGAAATGTTCCAATGTGATCTGCAATTTAACAAGTAAGTAGTAGTTGTCTGCATAACCGTCTCAAAGTCTAGAACAATATTTTTATTGGATTAAAAGAGATATATGCACAAGCCTGCTTGTTTACAATGTAATAAGGCTGCAACACGTCACTGGTAGTTTTGTTACCTCATTCTGAATTACAAGACATGGCGCTGGGCATACCTGGAAATTTAATCTATTTTGTGGTGTAAACTGGAGGTTTTACAAACGACTGTGTACATTTTACTTGTACTGTGGTTTGAAATACACTCATCAATGCTGATTCTAACTTCAAAATATAAAAAGAGCACTGCAGTTCCTCTTTAAAAATCAAAAAGAGCCTTTGCTTTGTTCCTTCTCTTTAAGGACTAATTTTCTTCACTGTAGATAAAGCCTTCAGCCATTAATAAAAGCCCAGTTGAAAAAAGGAATATTAGATGCGTATTTTCACGCCAGCAAGCTTACAGAAATTCAAGAGAGCCGCGCAATTACCTATGCTTTCATTTCATGCACCGCGATAAAAACACCTTACTTGCATTTCCAAGATTGGCGAGAAATTGGCAAACTTTCGCAAAGCAATAATTAAAACCCTCACACCTGATGAAGGCTCCACAGCCGAAACGTTGTGTTTTCTTTCTTCTCTTTTCAGCATGGAATAAACCTATTACTTGTTCCTTTGCAGCCTACGCATGCTGACGCAGCTACCCACCTGGAATAACTAAACTAAACTAAACCGGTAACTTGAGACATGCTGGAAAACGCTCACTGAAGAAAATTAGGGGATATTCAGAATGAAAATTTGGGACTTTTTTGCATGACGCAAGGGTGTTTCAGATGCACAGTTGTCCGTTAAAGCAAAAGTTTTAACGGTACAATCTGCAACTGCGCGGGCTGTTTTATATTGAGTGTTGAAGATGGCGAGTTTCATGCTGCAGTTCTGCTACTGAATGGCGGAACACAGATAGTTGTTCTGGTGTTCCTGCTGTATTAGTCGTGTATACAGTATTAGAGAAGATCCCTAACTATGTGCCTTGTAGTCCTGACAAAACCCCACCAAGGCGTTCCTTTGACACCACAATCATTAATGTACCTCAATCCACACTAATGCTGTGAAGAGTTTGATTATAAAAGATCTTTCAGTCTCGGGTCCAGTGGGTCCACAACCTGCGTCCCGTGTTCAGGTACCTCTCTCATCATTCACAGACACAGTTTAAACATATCCCCACAGACAGCCTTTTCCTTTTCGCCAAAATCCCCTTCTCGCTACGATTTAAAGGCGGCTCAGGACATGTTCCAAATACTTTTATCCAGAGCAGTGGACTTGTTGGAGCTAGTGAGAGGCCAATAATAAGTACACTCTTCTTTTCTATTTGGAGCCCCGCAGTTCTCAATGCCTGACAAGGCAGGAAAAAAACACAAAGAAAACTGGATGAGGACCAGTAACTTTCAAGGCATTTTCGACAGGTGGATTAAACATTAAAATAATCTCAGTACAACTACACAGGGAATTCAAATGTCATGCTTTAGTTTTCTTTTGCTTTTCTAAAACATAATGGAGTGCAACTGCTGTCCTCCGTCATCATTTCAGGAAAATGAAAATGTATACCGCTGGAATTATTGTAAAATCATGTTTCCTTTGAAAAAAAATCAATTAGGATTAGGATTACACAAAACAAACACTTTGCAGTCATTTAAAAACTACAGATATAATTAAAAAACAAAAACTTCTATACTTTGCATAACTAAGAATTAATTTACAGCATTTGTAAAAATGCCTCCCTTTGTTTTTTCCCCCCCAACAGCATAAACTGAAGGTGCATTAACAGGCCTTAAACACACAAAAGGTATTTCCAACCAGATGGTGGCGCCTGATTGGACAGCATGCTGACCAATCACACGTCGACGTTTTCGTGGTCGTTAAAAACATGTAGACAAAACCCAAGACCTGTAGGATTTCTCATTTAAACTGTTAAACTGCAGCCTGTTTTAATAACAACACTACTTTCTAGGTTTCAGTGACCCTGCATCAGTGTTGAGCCATCTGCTGTCACACCCCAGCACCCCTAACAATTAAAAGCAGACACGTCCTCTATCATCAGCCATGACAGCTACATGCCACGAACCCTACATCAACACACTCTTTCAACACTCTTCATCAACACCCGAGCCATTCAACATTGATACAGCTGGTCCCAGATTACTGGTCCTTCCTCTCAGCGTTTGCACAATTTCGTCCCACAAACATTCAACAGGACTCACAACAATGATAGCAGTTGACTGGCCAGTATGTACCTCAGAACTGAGTTAGGAATGCCCGGGTGAGTCCAATATCCTGCTCAGAAACAAGATGACTATGACCAGTAAGTTGACGAGCACTACAGCTTGTAAAACAAACAGAACTCAACGTCCCAAGAAACGGCTGCAACTTAATGAGAGATCCTCTCTTAAGGTCTCTTAATATCATGCGGATTGTTAAACAGCCTTTTCCACGTTCACTTTGTCTGATACAACCATCAGCCCAGTACACCCAGCAAATGTTAAATCAGAGAAAGCAGTCTGTTAAGGAGACTGGCATACACACACAGAATAATGAAATCAAAGTGATTATGACATCACAATGGAGGCTTATGAAGTTGGCATAGTGCACTATGCAGTAATGTAGGTGTCTGCTGTGGACTAAAGCTCTGCTGAGCTGTTACAATACAGCCCATAGCATGACTTCATAATCTGTGGTCAAAGGTCAACCTACACCATATTTGTTTTAGAAAAAATGGCAGTGTAATTCATCCTCTATTAGATCATATAAAATATCAGTTATTTTACTAGAAATGAACGTTACATTCTGCTTCTTTATTTAGAACATGCATTCATTTTGTATAGTAAAAAAAATTAATATGCCCACTTTTGGAAATGTGTCTTTTTTTATACTGTATAACCATTATAGCAGTTGAAAACAATGATAACATTCACGGGAATTCTTAAAACACGATTAACAATGGTCAGAGACAACACAGGGATGAGGTTTACTCTCATCTGTCCTACAAAGTGGGAACTTGTTTACTACAGCAACACCATGTACCGTGTACTTTCCACATCAGAAAAAAATAACAAACGCCCTGTAAGAGCAACAGTCATAAAGGGCAAAATTCCACGACATCTCTGGCTTAACCACACTTAAAAACAACAGTGAGTAACAAAGAGAATGTTTTTTTACGTCCGTATAATACTTTACTCACTGGTGTTAAAATGAAGAAAAGGGTTTCTCAAATGTAAAAATGCTTTACAAACTATTTTTAAAAACATGACTGGATGTAGGGCTGGGCGATATGGCCAAAAACATTATCACGATAAAACTTTTCATATCAGTCGATATCGATAATTATCACGATAAATGTCAAATCATTATTTCTTTCAAGTTTAAAGGCAGATTTTTTCTCCTGAGTGAAAGTTGAAGAAACCAGACAGTTAATTGGTAAATTAAACAACTCTTTATTTTAAGAACACAACAAACACTTGCCAAACAGCAGAAACATTAAACAAATCTGAGGTAGAGAGTATTCAAGTCTTTTTTATGTCAAAATATGCATGAGTAAAATTTACAAAATAAATATCTTAATAGAAAAATGAAATACTGCAGTGTGATAAAACATACATAGAAGATGGCTCAGACAGACTGCAAAGTTTTAAGTGCTCTGTTTTATATCTGATTGTAAAAAGCCAAAATATCTCCAAATTACCGAAGTTGAATGACCTTTTCTGTTGACGATGTCATCGTCCTTCGAGCTGGTTGTTGGCAGCACTACATTTGCTTCAGTGTCGCTCATTCCTCCACTCTAACTACAGTCCTGTCAGCCACCACCGTGTGGGTAAACAACACCACGTTAGCTGCCCGGTCTGCAACACGCACACGCACTCGCGCAGTATTTTGTGCGCATAAACATATATATCGAACATTTGTTAAAATTATATCAAGGAAAATTATGTCGCGATAATTATCGTTATCAAATTATCGCCCAGCACGAACTGGATGCATGTCAGGTAATGCCAGTAACATGATCAAGGCATACAATGACATTCTTCAAGGCTTGCTGCAAACAGGCACTGAAACCATCAGCTCATAAACACTTTTGATTTTGTATATGAAATTTCCACAAAAATAAGGTCATGAAGAAAGGGTGTTAAAATAGAGGTCCCCCTTAATTAAAAGGAATACATACAAAGTTACTTTGCATAACATTACTTTAAGTGTCTGTGATGACCAAAGGTAGCGAAGGTAGCCATCTTTAAGGGGCCAACAGTGAGCTAAATGCTGTACCAGTAGAGGAGTCAATGAAGTTAACTAATCAAAGGATTGCATCCATGCATATACTGAAAGAAACCAGGGTATCAGCTTTAACAACATGGCTGGGTAGCTTGTTCTCATAACCCCATTGAGTAAAGAAATGTCTCCTGTTCCCTTGATAAAAAGTACTTGATTTCCAGTTGTGCCATCTGATTTATATTTCATTGTGACTAAGCGCATTAGGTTGACTCTGTCAGAGCCTCTGAAGGTTCTGAATACTTCTATCAGGTCTCCTCGTACTCTTCTCTGTTAAGTACTAAAAAGATTTAGTTCCCTCATCCTGTCAGAGTAGGACACACCCTTAAGTCCCAGAACGTACCTAGTGTTTCTTCTTTTTTATAGTATGGTGACCAAAACTGTACACAATATTGTAAATTAGGCCTTATTAGTGCATTATACAGAATTTTAACATAGCATTCCTTGATTAAACCTATATATCCTAGAATTCTGCCTTTTTAATTGCTTGCCCACAGTGTCTAAATAGCTTCTTAATTTGTACTCAACTTGTTTTTACGATCAGTATGTCATACCCTACAAATGACCTTAAAAGTCATCTGGCCGGGCATCTGGGAATTTTTGAAAATTCCCAACATTTGTGAATGTTATCTTTTTAAATTTCATTTGATGCTCCTACAGTGTTTGCTGGTCATCATAATTTGGCATCATCTACAAACTGTACCAGTTAAGTAATCCAGAATGTAAGTCATTGATATAAATTAAGAAGAGCTGTTGTCCTAGTACAGATGTCTGTGGTACTCCACTAATTTACATCTCCTCAGATTGAGTATACCTTCTTATCTGTACCCTCCGTTTTCTAGTTAAGAATCAGTTCTCAAACACTCACAATCCCCTGAATGCGTATCACTTGCAATTTAAGAAGTAAGCTTTTATGTGAAACGTTGGAAAAGTTTGTTAGGCAAGACCTACCTTTTATAATTTCACACTATTCTTGACTATATTATTTCCATATACGAGTTCTAGTTTAGTTCGTATTGGTTTATCATTACCTGGTTCAGTATTCTAACCCTGTTTATGAACGAGTACTGCATTGGCAATTCTTCGGTCCCTGGGTTCTACCTTGGTGTTAAGGCACTGTTGGAAGAGTTGTGTCATCCTGAGTACAAGAGGTAAGATACCATCATGCCCTGGGGATCTTCAATGCTTCTAATACACAAAACACTTTCCCTCTTCTAGGTTAATCTTGCACACCTTTGTCCTTCCACTGCCTGAGGCATGTTGTCGACTTCTGCCTTACTGAGCACCAGAGTGAAACGTTCATTTAGTATATCAGCCGATTCCCTTTCATTGTCTAGACAATTACCATTTTTGTCCCAGGTATATATTATTTCACCCCTGATGGTTCTTTTACCGTTGTCATAATCAAAGTAAACCTGTGCTAACAATACATTGTACTTTTTAATTCAACTGGATACCGCTGTTTGTTTGACAATTTTATTCTCTCTTCTGCCTTATTTTTCGTGTTTTGCTGGGATACTGTTTTTCGCCTTTTGATTTACTCACTTTTTGGATAAATATGATCTGGGCTTCAAGTAGAATCTGTTGAAACTATTGTCTTCCATGGTCCACTGAATTTATATCTATCCTAATCTACTGCTCTTGAACGATCTCCTCCCTTCAATGCCTGCTTTCCAGAAGTTGTAAACTTTCACTGTGGACACAATCTAAACTACTGTATGTCCACCATTGGTGTTTCTGCTGCTGATATTCCTATAGGTCTTTTCCAGACAATATTGGAAAAATTGAAGTTTCCCATAAAAAACACTTCTTTTGCATATAAATTCTTAATAATATTATTCCGTGTTAAACTGTAATCAACATCTGCATGTGGTGGTCTATAGCATACTATGAACAGTACATCTTGTTACATTATCAGTTGATTTAACTTTCCTCTCCACTTTATCCAGATTTCTGCAATTCATCGTAATTGCCTGCTGGAACCATTGTGATAGCATCTATCTCATCGAATTTGTTTCTGATTCTCCAGGCATCTGGGTCAATTTACGTAAATCTCTCTTTAGTTCTTCCTTTGTCCGCCTGCTTTTTTGATTCTCAATCCTGTGGTCACTGCCGTTGTGGTGATACAACGTGTCCCCATGGGCTTCAAATCCAGCCGTTGGAAGGAAACAAAATCTGGTTTATTTCTGTGGCTGTGTATCGGCCAACAAGAGGTAAGTTAAAAAAGCTGGAGACGTCTTGATCACGTTCACGCCAATGCTAAGAGAAGTGCATACCTGTCAGATTCTGATCTGTCATCTGCAGCTTCCAAAAAAGAAGACTGCAGGGCTTCGACATTTGCCGGGGTTCTGTGCAGAGAACCGCTGGAAACAGCCAAGTCCACCCCTGTACTGTCACATTATGTACTACAGAATATATGGCAGTATTTGTGGTTAAAAGGTAACCCTTCTTTTTATGATAAAGTATTAAAGCATTGCCTTTAAATTAGTTTAAAAGACATTGATCAAGTAAAGAAACTAATCACAAACTCATAGCAATCAGCTCAAATACACATGAATCCCTCCCCAGAGTCCAAGCCTGCACTTTTTTCTCCATGCCTCCATCATTATCACACCACACTGTAATGAAATGGGCAATAAAACTGTCTGGTGTGCCTGTAAAGTCATCTCTAGCCTGTCATTCCCCACACTTCCGCTCAGAAACTGGAGTTTTTGTTTCAGGATAAAAACAAGACCAGGTTGAGATGAGGATGCTTGGGCAGGAGGCTGGGAGAGGTTCACTCACTAGGCAGGTCAGCTCATGATCTTAATCTGCTGCACCGCTCATTTGAAAGCTGTGGTTAACAACCTTCACCTTGGTTTCATCCTGCTCTGCTTTCCTTCCCTACAAGACCCCATTGGCCAGACCAAATTGCAAATAAGCAAATTCACGAATGTTAAATTTCAAGACGTGCGACCCTACTTATTTCCTCCTTCTAGCCAGCACATCTATTGACCTAGATGATACTGTGGTGCAGGCGTCACTTAGTCACAATACATGCTGACTTAGCTTCACGCTTCTTCCCAGCTGTCAGCTTTGCAGGTCACACTCAACAGCATAAAATGGCCTCAAGGCCAGGCCAAATCCATCTGTTCTGCTCCTGTGCTTTTGCCCCACTGCACACACTTGTTACCTGCGATGCCTCTGCCCTGTGAATCCCCCCCAGGCCGGCAGAACACAGCTGCTGACCTGCTGAGTGGAGCCATTGTTCCAATGTGACCTGTTCAGCAGATGTCAGGCCTTGCCCTCAAACCAGTACAACTGCAAAGCCCCCAATTTGCTGTCAGTCCAATAGAGGAGCTCTAGATGGAGCCATCTTGTTCACCACATTCCACACCTGAATCCAGCTTCCCTTGGATTAGATCGATCCCTTGGATGTAGTCTCCGTCCACACTAGAGAATGCAGACACCAGGAGCTCTCAGAGCATTAGTCTTGAGAACAACATGTTTCACTTGGGAGACAGCAAGCTGAAACACTTCTACAGGGATGCTGCCTTGTGGACGAACATTGAGCTGGTTGCAAAGATTGCATGGTGCTTCACATCACTGGCAAGACCTCCCAATGAGCCCCTTTTCCTCCAGTCCTAGTGCAGTTGGACACTTGCGTCCAACGGACCCCAGCTGAGGTGTGCATGACCTGTGTTCAACGCAGCGTGAAGTTCTGCCCCTGGTCTCGGCCCCTACTCAAGAAGTTATTCAAAAGCTGGACTCGTTATTAGCCAAATGGAGGCAGATATCGCTACCACAAAACACCGCCTGACTTGACAACATCACTGGCTGAAAAAGGTATGAAATGCACCGGAGCCTCAACCCTCGCTTAATGAAAAGGTGGACAAATCTTAATCATGGAAGAATGCTGTTTGGGCTCACCTGATTGCAGCTGGAATCAGCTCTCATACAAACTCTTCCACACTTCTGAGTGTCTAAACAATATTACAATAAGGGGATCTCTGCCATCACACTCACATCTGCATATCTGCAAAGAATAAACCTTGCCTGACAGGCCTGTATTTGAAGGTAGTAGCCCAGGAGCAGCAGACGGATTGGGAGTCTGACCAGTGCAGAGGGCAAAATACCCCCTGACTGAAAGAACTGGAGCCGGGTGTGCTTCTGGCCTGCCTCCGAGCAAGAGGCAGCTACTGCCTGGAGGGTCCAAACCCTGTCTGAGCGCCAGCAGGCTGCGGTCAGCCACCTACCATCTGCACAGAGGCTCACGCAGTCATGCAAGTCGCCTGAGGACAGAACTCCTGTTGGGCATCTTCCAACTGTGATGGGCAATGGATCTGACCTGCACCTCCCAGATGCGCTCCAGCTGTTCAGCAGCCTCACAGAGCTAAACAGCCACCTACATGGATAAAGGATTATGTGATGGACTGAGTTTTAAAACCAGTCTCAGTGAGAACTATAGTTATGCGATTATGTGACTGGTGAGCGCTGAGGCAATTGGGGAGTATCGTAATAAGGGGGAAGATGGTATTCTGGCTTTAGGGGAAACAGGGTTTAGAGGACAGGGTTTTAGGGTACAGAGGACAGGAGTGCTAGAAGTCTTGGAAAGTTACCAGCGCCATGGGAGCTGTTGTAAATGCAAATCAACATGTCACCAAGCAAAGTGCTGTAATTTGCCTTAAGCGTGTAAATTAGCCATAGAGTTCTTTCAGATCTCAAAGATGTGTGATTACTCAAGGGTTGGGATAAATCAAAGGAGGCCTTAGGTCAAACTGATAGGGCAACTGTCAATTTTGTAGCCATGAAAAAAAACGGAAAAATCTTTTAAGGTCCCCCGATCACATCCAAAATGCCGTGCAAGACAAGGGCAATGCAGAAGTGCAATTTCACCACAATAACATTTTTTCACTCATAGGTGATATTCTCCTCGTTATATTAGCATCATATTATTCTACTGCCTACGTCAAATCATTTGATTAAGAGCTAGGCATAAAGCATAGACAGAATGATATACTTTATTCCAGTAATGATATTCCTAAACGATATAAAGAAATAATATTTTTGGTCTGGTAGTTCCTTTTGTTTCTTTTGAAATTGATCTTAACTAAACAGCTCTAAGTATGCCTGGGTCCTGCTATATTCAGCACAGGTAGAGCACATGAAAAGGTACAAGCATGCACACTATAAAAGGCCAATAGCAAGCCACTGAGATCCGCTGGTCAGGACACCTTCTGATCCCTGGACACACTTAGAGCCATAGCTTGTGCACAGATTTCCAGTGACTTTACACAAAGTAATCAGAACATTTCAGGTTATGAGGGAGATCTCATTTTTTTCTTCCTGGAAAGTTTATGTTTCAAGCAATAAAAAAAAGCCGATACTTCTGATGCATCAACAGTGGAAGTAAAACAAATGGAAGGGTCTTCAAATTCTGCTGAGCCAATAATTCCAAATACCACAGCATATTCATGGCACGCCGACATCAGCTCCACCTTAAAACAGTTAAAAAAAACCCGTCGATCTTCCATTGTCTGTGCCACCTTTAATGACAGCACCTCAGGCTCAGCTACAGCAGAGCACCAACAAATAAATCCCTCCGCATCTCTGGCCTACATGCACAATATCCCTCGTTAGCATGGTAATCACGCGTTGCTTAGGACAGCCCAATAAATAATTCTGCACCATTTCCAGTAATAACCCAGCTTGTGTACAAATCCAAACCTACCCCCTGCCACCCGCACTCATTTTCATGTTCTGCCAGAACTGAAGCTGGCTGTCATCTGATGCAGAAGCCCTAGTGCTGAACTTGAAGAACGTTGTGACACATCTACACTCATCTGTTATCTGGCACCAGTCACTGCATGGGTCAGCAGCATCTTTCACTTTAGGAGGGACGCATATCAAAGACCTCCCAGCTCCCACCCAGGTGGCGGATGATGGGGTGACCTGTGTGCTTCAGGATGAAAAGTGCTAATACAGTACCTATAGAAAGTCTACACCTCTGCTAACATTCTTAAAATTCTGCCGTGTCAGTGCCTCAGAGTTTCATGCATTTAAATGAGGATTCTTTCCCTCTTATCTACACTCCATACTCCACATTTTTATGATGCTATTAATATGAGCGTGAAATGACAACACATGGCTAAAATACCACCCAAGTAATAATACTGAATCTTCTTTTCAAGTTATGATCATAGGCTTAACTTCAGCGCAGTCAAGAACTAAACTGAAGTCACCAATTTGCTCAAACCAATATTGTGGCTCTAGGGGGATGATCTTATTGCTTCCATATGTTAATATCACACAGGCACCAGTACTGCTGAGATTGTGTCTCTAGCTTCTGGTTAAGAGGCAGGATCGTTGGCTAAATCATAGGGGTCCCAGCACTGAACCCTGTGGAACACCCTGAGGAAGTTAGACATCAGATTTAAAACAACCACAATTTACTAATTGGCTCGTTTGTGTTGTGTATCGTATGAATGAGTTGAACTGTAAAGGTGCAGCTCCTGATTTTGTAATTCTCTTTATCCTCCGGGATTGATGATGATAGTAATTCTCCACTGCAGTGCCTAATCTATACCCCCATTCAGGTTTTTCCATTTTTTGTTGCCTTATGGACTGGAATTAAAATGTATTAAAATAATCTACTTTTCAATTATCTAAATATCCTACCCCATAAATTCCAAGTGAAAAAATATTCTAGATTTTTTTTTAGAAAATTAATTCAAAATAAACCAAAATACCTTGGTTGAAAAAAACATCCAATCCCTATGTAATGGCAATCTGGGTAGTGCATCAAAGGAGAGACTTGACCATGAACACCAAAGACCTTGCAAAAACCTCTGGGGCAAAGTTGTGGAAAGGCACGGATCAGGGAATGGGTATAAAAAAAACTTCAAAAGCATTCAAACCAATCAAGAAATGGAACCCATATGGTATGATCAAGACCATGCCTAGACCAGACTTTCCAACCAAACTGGACAACCAAGTAAGAAGGAGAAGGGGACCGGACACAGAGGCTACTAAGAGGCTAAGAAAGACCTACAGGCTTTTACGGCCAACACATGTTAAAGCATGCATGTGACATCAAGCAATCCACAGATCTGGCTTGTATGGCAGGAGGGCAAGAAGGAAACCATTAACAGAAGACAGCAACAAAGCGTTTAAGTGATGCTGCAAATGGCAAAACACCCTGGTGCCTGAAAATTTAAATGGAAGCTTTGACATAAACGCAAAGCATTATGTCTGGCACAGAGCCAACACATCACCTCACTCAAAGAAGCCGTCTCTACTGTTCAGGACGGGGGTGGCAGCACTATATTACAGGGATGTATCTCATCTGCAGGGACTGAGGTACTTGTCAGAACGGAAGGGAAAATGAATTTAAGAAAAGGATGGAAACGTCCTTGAGGAAAAACTGCTGTCCTCTGCAAGAAAGCTGAAACTGGAATAGAAAGTCACTTTTCAGCATCACAATGACCCAGAAGCACCCAGCCAAAGCTATTCTGGAGTGGCTAAGGGAAAAAAAAAAAAAGTAAATATCCTTGACTGGCCCAGTCAGAGCCCCCACGCAAATCCAACCGAAAATCTGTGGCATGACTTGAAGGCTGCCGTCCATCAACGATCCCCAAGGCACTCTACAATACAGTTCAAGCTCTGTCAAGAAAAAGGATTAAATATTACCAAACCTGGAGTGCCAGGCTGACAGAGACCTACGCTTCCAGAATCAGAGCTGTCACTGCTGCCAGAGGTACGTCCACTGGGCACGAACTCATGGGGCTGGAGACGTATCCAATTCTGATAATTGTATATTCAAAATCAAAAACTGAAACTGTTTCCCCCAAAATACATTTTTCACCTTGAAAGTGTGGTGTAGGCAAGAAAAAAAAATTGTGCATTTAAATGCATGAAACTCTACTGGACCAATTACAAAATGTAGAAAAAGTGGGAGCTTTTCCCTAGACACTATATATTGAGGAAGTAATGTAATGGTTTATCTTACACAGTGAATTGGAAACAACACAGGTTTCCAATTCCCCTTCACTGCTGTATCTCTAATCAAGGCTACGCGAGTCTTAATGACACAAGCCACCACATGCGCCCGAGAGACTGCTGACAATAAAGCAACGTTTAAGAATCTTTTCAGACATTCGGACAATTAAAACATACAAAAATAAATGTTTAAGGTTTAGAACAAATTATCGAACAATTAAGAGGACCACACTATTAACTAACTGATCCCTGTCCACAGCAATTCAGTAAGAGCTTAGGCCTGTTCCGAGTTCAAGAGTGATCTAGAAAGGTACAGAGAGGACTCCCCTTGTCAAGAACCTGTACCAGTTGTCAGAAGCAAACAGAATATTGACAGTTCTGATGCACTGCACCAGCCTGAACAGTTTTATCAAGTCATCTGATCTACTTAAGATATTAGAAATGCAGTCCCATGCATGGGTAAAAAATTGCATTTTATTTTAATAGGTCAGATTACTAGACGTGTCTCAGCTGTTTTGAGGTCAACTCCAACTTACGAGCATCCTTCTGTCCAGTTTCATTCACTGTCATATCCGTAAATGGTGGTAGAGAGCTGGAGTCTAATCCAACAGGCATGGGGAGAAAGATGGGTTTTGGCTCTGGACAGGCTGGACAGGATGTCTAGCCCTCACAGGCCATCCCAGTGCACACATACAGAGCAATCCAGAGCTGTCACATCACCAATATTGGAGAAAAAAACCCATGAGCGAGGTTTATAAAATCCTGAAACGTTTGATGCTTCGATGTTTCATTACTGCTGCAAGATATAGCACTGGGTCATACCTGCAGTAGGCTGTAAAGCTCAGTGCCTTACCTGGCTATCTGACAGCCTGACAAGCAAAATATTGATAACCGAAGCATTAGGATTATCAATGCTAATTAATACTACATTAATTAACCCAGCAAGCTTGTCTTTGGGGGGCAGAAGGAAACCCTGGAGGTCAGTCAAACTCCACACAGAAGGTGTGCCTGGCTGGACACGAATTCAGAACTTCATTCTCAGAAATACAACAAAGAGATACAACTGCAGGCACAACACAATGCCTTCCTGGAATTTGCTTTTCTTTCTTAAATGTTTTTTCCCAACATTTCATTTCCATTGTATTATTTAATTAACCACCAACTCCTTAATGCCAAATTGCTAAAAACACCATTTAAAACATGGAAGTATCCCCGTAAAGTGGAACATCAGGTAAACAAACCAAAAATATACACCTGTACAGGCAGGTCTCCAGACTGTAGCCACCAGACTGTACCCACCCTTTTAACTGCTTCACATTGTACTTAAAGACCTACCATAAAACATCTTCAGCCACACCACGCTCACAGCACCTGTTGTCTGGGAAAATACTGATAGATTTGTCACATCGTTGTGCCATTACACTTATTAGGACAAGCCATTTATAGTAATAGTTTATAAGCTTTGAGCTAAACACATGAAAATACATTAATTAAGGCAACTTAACTAGCAAACTGTGGTAAAATGGAAGGGAGTAAAATCTAACTTATTCTTTTTAAGATATATAATGAACACTGAAACCAGCAGAAACTACAAGGAAGTGCGTTTAAACCTAAGAACACGAGTAACAACACCAACTGTCGTGGGAGTGTGGAACAAGCTATGTTGTTGTTGATGCCAATATCCTGATTTTTTTTCAGGAAACGGCTGGATGTGACCCCTGAATCCCTGGAGCTACTCTCAAAGCGGCACGATGGTCCAGACTGTCTCCTCTCGTTTGCAAGCTGTACTATTCTTCTCAGTTATCTTGGTTCGCAAAGTGGTCGAATCGGTCCGATTTCACAGGTTATAGCGCAGCGCCGCGCAGCGAAAGTCTCGCGGGTCACGTGACGCACCTGGCGAACGATCCCGTTTTAAAACAAATTTCAACACAGTCAGACTCATCGGATCATTTGAGCTGTGTGTATCCGAGTCAGCAATCAGCGCTGAGATCGAGTCCAAAATGTATTTAAATCCAGCGCGATGGTATTCCTGGGATGTGCAGAAACAAAAAAAACAACTGGCTGAACAACAGGTGTTCAAGGGCGAGCTGCGGGTTCTGGTCCTTCGTCTTATGACTTACATTAACTCGCAGATTCACTTTTTAAGTTAAAAAAAAAACTTATTAAAAAAAGTTATTTGTAAACGAAGGAAGGTGGGTGTGGTGTGCCTGAAAAACGTGTTTTTAGCGGGAAAAAAATCAATTGAAGTTTGCTAAGCAAGCTAACCACCCCCCCCCCCCCCAAAAAAATGCAGCGACGCTTTCTTCGTTTCTAGTGACACTACGATGACACTGATTCTAAGGTTGCAAATCACAGCCAGTTAAATCTGACCCATTCACTGCATTCGGAGTCACAGATGCACCTGTTCGGGGAAAAGCATCACTGAAGATACATTGTGGCTTCTATCAAGACAAAAGTCATCCAAGCAGCTCCCTGCCATTTCACAAAATTACTGCACTGTCTCTAAACAATTTCTTGACAGGTTTCTGATCAATTATCAAACGTTCCCGGTTTGTAAACACACTTAAGTCAACGTGTTAAAATAATACACGGGCTATTTTATAACACAAAATACTGTGCATTAAATATTTACTCACCTAATTTAAGGTCCCCAAATTGTCCTTCTTTGCAATTGTGGGTGTTGCGAATAGGAGTACCCTAAATTCGCCGTTGAGTTTCTGGCAGTGTGCAAACAATTTTATTGTCGGGCTGTAAAGAAAGACAAAGCAGAAGCAATTAGGAAAACTAAATTCGCGACTTGTTCAAAATGCTCACGGCACAACTTGGAAAGAAACTTTCACTTTAATATTCATCAATGTAAAAGGGAGTGAAATGCATGTCATTCGCTAGGGTAACTTGTCATTTCACTTTGCAAGTCCGCTCTGCGCTACAGGATGCATCTTAAAAAAAAAACTTAACTGGCGCAGCCAGGACTGAAAGCCGCAATCTGAAACAAACCGAGGGGAGGAAAGTGCACGCATAAATGAGCTGTAACAAAACAAAGCACTCACACATGTATGCACCTTTTCCGAATAACACTGTATCGATCGTTTACCTACATGACAGGGGCGAAAACAAGCAACGAAAGGAGAAACATCTGTGTGGCTGCACATCCAGTGACAACTGAGAGACATGTCCCCTCCGCGTACTGTTCCGACGCTCTTAATGATAAATGCAATCAGGTAAACTATCTCGCAAGAGGGTGCCGCGCGAGTCATCCGTTTCGTTTTCCGCTGTTGTATCCCGATAAGTATTCTTGTAGCTACCTTGTCGTCCTGGAAGAGGGAGCTCTCGGCTTCGCCTGTCTGCTTTGCCGGACTCGCACAGAAAGCACAAACCCACAGGCGCCACTCCGGTGCCACTGCAGAGAGGGAACACACCGCTCCTCTTGGAACAAGCGATCAGCCCTTCTGCTTCACGGAACATCCACGCACTCCCTAATGGCAATAAATAACGTGAACTTATTTCGTTTTTTCGTCACCGATTTTTTTTGTGCCGCATCACCCTCCTCCTGAAAGGAAAAATGGCGCTCCGAGTAAACGAGGAAGTGACGTTTCCGCCCCCCGATTTGCATGTTAGCAGGCTGACCAATGGGATAAAGGTGACCCTAATATTAAACACCATTCATATTCTCGACGGGCATGGAAAGTCAACTTCCCCCACCACACACACTCGACCCACCTGCCAGTACAGCATGCAGTCTCCAGTGTGCTCTCATTAATCTCCATTACCTTCATGATTGGGGTGTCAATTGGGGCCCTTTGACAAGCTGGTGGGCGTGTCTAAACCGGGATTCCTGACGGCAGATGGGTCACGTGGTGTAATTTAAGCGCAGGGAGCCCCAGCTGCTTGGAATCTGGGCCAAGTGGGAATGCCCTTGGACGATTTTGCCATTACATCATGCCTTGCCATTCACCCTCAACCAATCAGGCCAGAGCATGGCATGCAATCTTGGTGACAGCAAATGGGAATGGAGAAAGATATTATGGAAAGCGGGGAAGTGAGGGAGAGCCGTTCAGTAGATTTGTGCAGAACCTGGGAAAAACAAAAAAGCTCAACACATTAGGTACACCTGGAGCATGGCACCTCCATGGCACTTGTTTGACATGCACACTGGCCACAAGCTGTTTCGAGGAAGTCCTGATGTGCGAGCGTGATGGTCCAGCGTTATAGGTGTGTGTGGTGGCTTGGCCAAGGCAAGACACAGAGCACAATGTGTCCAGAAGAAGGAATAATTGCTTTTCTTCTTTGTGTGGCATCCACATTTGCTCACAGCGAGGGTCGATCAAGGTTCTCCCGCATTATCAGCGCCTTGGTACAGAACAGGGAAGGCAGCTGGACCAGCTGTTTCCTCTTGCAGGTGGAACTTCGGCACCCAGAGCCAGAGGCCATCTTGCCAAAGGGCCCTTCATTGACCTTTCGGCATTAATCTGAAGATCAGATCACCTGGAAAAGATCTGTCCACATCACCGCTCCAGCGGGAACCTGAAAAATTCAAAGACATACATACTGTCTTATAGTGTAAAGGCCAATCCAGTTTAACACGCAAACAAGAAAGATTTCCTTGGCCCGATTTGCATGTTCGCAAGCATCATGCCATAATGGGCCAAATGGAATGAAACACGACAGAATTAAACCATTCCAAACTTGACAGAAATACCTAGGCACCAGTTGGCACATGCAACATTTAAACAAGAGAGCTGTTTTTGTCAATCTTTTATGGATTGTATCTCTACTATAGGAACTCTTAACCCTTTTTTGGCAGTTAATGACATAGGAGAGATTTTTAATGCCTCACTGTGGGGGTCTAGTCCTTCCGGTGATATTGGCAAGATTCATGAATGAATTCCTGTGTTTTCTGTGGTTTAAGAATAAAAGCCAATTTTTTTTCCTATTGAACACATTTTTGTCTTAGATGCATGTTCCATCTTATAAATATGAGATTCATACTTCAACCAAATCCATATGAAATATATTTCAATACATCATATTAGCATCAAGTAAAGATAACATTTGACAAAAAATCCAGTGTCTGTTAGAGCAAGTGTGTTCTTTGCGTAAATGTAACAAAAAACAGGAAGTGGAACTGTTAATTTATTTTAATATAAATATCAATTTTCTTACTTATGACATTGTAAATATCTTAAATTACACTATTGAGATATTTTACAGAATAAATAAGATTCACCATCCTGGCTTATTCTTCTGTTACAAGTTATTATCGTTATCAACCACTGTCAACTTCACAGATTATTATAGAAAAGTGCTACATGTGCTATACATCTAGTTTTCTATTTGTGTGCAAACATAAGAATACTGTTCATGTATTGTTCCTTAAATTTGTGATGGAAAAACATATTTGTTAAGAAATGTAAGATTACAATTTAATGTCACCGAGTGAAAAAAAATAATTCGATTAGCGAAATTAAATTACCTATAATATACAGGGGAAATAAGGTTATGGAAAAATGTGCAAAATGTACATTTCACTTTTTTATAAAAAGCGTTTACGGCACTTGTTTGTTTTAAAATATTTTTTTCCACCCTTGTCATCAACTTGTTTCGTCGAATTGAAGGCAGGGAGTGCGAAACATCAATTGTGCACAGGGTTTAACTGTCTTTCGTGTCGTTTTACTCCTTTAAGAATTGTCTACGAAGATCCTTGCGTGAACCATCTCTCGGGTTACAAGCGATGCTCCTCCCAGCGCATACGAGAAAATTCTCGCTGCTGTGGTTGCTGTTGAGTACGGGAAGGAGTGGCTTAATTGGGGAGACAGCATAGATCCCGGCGGTCATGACCGTGTTTTTATTGCTGAAATTTCACGTTATTTTCATAAGTACACGTGACATAAATCTGATATATGTATGGTGATATTTATTCCCGTCTCTGGAACTGTGTGTTGACTGCTTCCTGTTGGACAGACTCCAGCAATGAAGGGGGAGGAGAAAGCCCTGTCAATGATTGACAAGAAATTACAAAAACAGGCAAAAAGTAGTTTTAATATTAAAATGCATCTTCTTACACATATGAAATGTGTAAGATATACACATTTGACATCCTCTTTAGGCTAATAGTTGCATGACTGTTCAATATAATTGATGTTTAAGATTTTACAAAATGTAATTAAAAAAGGTGTGCATTGAAATTCGCATAACAATTGGAAAACAACACAATAAAAATGATTTGCTTTCTGTTCTTCTTATATAGTGTACAGCTGAGCAGTATTTCAGTATTTTGGCAGATTGAAACTTAAAATCTGAAAGCAATCTTTGACTTTGCTTCAAATGACGTCACCAGGCTAATCTAAAAAAAACAACTTACACCTGGATTTGGACAATAAAACAATGACCTAAAATGAACCCAAATTACATTAAAGCTTTAAAGGCGGTGTTATTGCGAATTCACCATTTTCAAACTTGTTTTGTTTTATCTACCTCCATGAATATTTTCTCTCATGTGCCTAGGCCGTCTCATCCTGAAGGATGCTGTTGCACGTAGAGAAGTGGACTCTCCTCATCCCCCAGTGAAGTGTGACCTGACCTGAGCACCATACAGCAGTCCTTGTGCACACGGACCAGGGCAAGGGGCAGGAATGTGCTGCACCAGGTGAATAAAGGGAGAACGTTAGGAAGACAGACACAAACCCAAAGCCAAACCCAAAGGGACCCAGAATCCTGCTCTTTCAAAGGTTGCCATGGGAACTTTAATGAAAACGAAGTCAACATTTCATCACGATCTTATAGTCCAAAATACAGCATATCCTACAGCACTTTGTGACACATTTCCACTTCAGATTTCATTTGACTATAGACTATATTAATTAACAGAACCATCATACTTCTTTTCTCTTTTCCTCCATTAGACATCTTGTTTTCCTTGTCTTGATATCTTGAGTCTTTATTTTAATCCATTTTATACCAAAGAAGAAAGTGAATGAAAATGAATAAAATACTTTTGTTCTTCCTTTTGTATCTAGCTGGTAGAAGGTCAGAGGATTTTGGAAATATATTCTGGCAGGAACATTCATTTCTATGTACTATATAAGAGTAATTCATGAAAATAGAGTAAAGTATACCACAGCTCTAACTTTTGAGCAAATCTGATGTCCCTCACACAAATTGAAATATGTCCAGATGTTTTGTCTCGCCCCAGTTTTGTTGCCCTTGGCCTTCTTAATTAAACAAATGTTGTCTTTGAAATACGAAATCTTCAATTAAATAGTGTTTTTTCCCCCTGTCACCATTTACTGTACGTGTAACATGGCAGACAGCAAAGTCTTCAGGTCATTATGAAATTCTGCCCTCTCACTACAAAGCTATTTTTGTATCTTAATTCTTTTGTTGGGTTTTCATGCCACTGAAGCTTGTCATTCATGTGTCAGCATAGTAACATGGCAGCCAGAATCAGCATTACAGTGCAGTACAGGCTCGTTTAGCATGTCAGACCAACATAGCTCATTCTTGTGTGTCAGCATCTCTCAATTGAGACTACCAAGGAGGCTGCAATTGAAGTTTAATGCTGCTGTCACGTTACTTATGCAAAACAGTTTAACAACATATCCACTGAGAAAAAAAGTAGGCAATCAGTAATAGCATAATAACGATCAAGGCATGGTGGTCTACAGTGAAAGGGCTACTCTGCCAGATCATTCGTTTTTCATTGTACATTTGCAAATAAATAATAAAAGTAATTTTCAGTACTACAACAGCAAACGTAAAACAGCAGTGGATAATGTAAAGCCTTTAGGAAATAAAAATGATGTACTAAATAATCACTGAGGTGCTCACCAGGGAAGAAATTGACAACACGCTTCAGGCTAAGGAAAGACAGAGCTCTGTATTAAATAATATTAATATATAAGAAGTAAGAAGCAGAAGGCTTAGAGATACTAGAAGCACTTAAGATTAAATACATTTCCAGGGGGTTCTGGTATTCCACTAATTGTACTTTAAGGAACAACAGATGCTCTTCCAACAGTCATTAAAATTAAGTTTAATGCTACGACTAGAAAATTGCTAATACAGCACCCTTCCCAAAAGTGGTGACAGAACCGAATTGCGTAATTGTATGTCAATAATTCTTACTTCTATTATTTACTCACTCTTACTCCGATTCTAATAATTATAAAGTTATGGAAAATATAATTTATAACTAAAGAAACAGGGATTGCCAACAATGATTTAGAAGAATGATGTCTTGCTAACTTGTTAGAATTCTTTGAACCAGCAACAACCTTAATAGCCATACACAGAGTATATGATATGGTAAACTTACATTTTCAGAAAGCCTTTGATGAAGTACCATATAAAAGATTATTTCTCAAACTGAAAGGTGTACACAGTTTGAATAAAGCATGTGTTTGGGTTGAGATATGGCAGAAAACAGAGTACCATCTCAAACTCTGGAGCGGCTCAAACTGAGAAATTGTCAGTGATGCGGCATAACTGGAATCTATATGAAGACCATTACTTTTCCTGGTTCATATCAGTTATCTAGATTCTTGTACAGTTGGCAAACTTGTCAAATTTGCCCATGATACCGAGCAAGAGGATTAGCTAACTGCAGAAGCAACAGAAGAAATGCAGAATGATTTAGATATAATTCAAGAAGGACAAACGTCTGGCAGATGAAAGTTAATGTAAATAAGTGCAGAGTCTTATATGCAGGTAGCTGAAACATATACAGTAAATAAAAGATGAGAGCTGTTTTTGCTGACATCGGTTTTCTCCTGACCAGGAGCTGTCAACTTTGGGCCTGGACAAGTGCTGCGTCTTGTTCTATTCTCCAGTCTAGTCGCAGGCGAATTTATTTCAATTTTCTGCTTCAGGTAGAAATTTTCACCATTTAATTTAGGTTAATGAAAGGATGTTTGAGGTTTGTGATTGGTATCAACACTGAATTTCAGAAATCTTCTCATTCAGATATGTGGGGTGAAATTGAACAAACGGAACTTAATGGAGAGAAAAGCTGAAGTTGTTGGAAACAATGTACGGTAGCTAGGGTATTGTTAAAATCAAGGACAGAGAGCAGAAAATGTGCAGATCAATTAGCTCTGGTGATTCATTAAAGGCCTGGGTGGAATGAAAACCAGCAGGCACATCGACCCGTTGGGACCAGGGTTGAGAAACGCTGATCTAGACAAAAGATCAATTACAAAGGTGCATGGAATGTTATATATAGTTAACAGTGTAGAATTTAAATCAAGGATTGTTGTGTTAAAAATTGGCTAATGCACTAGTAAGATCTCATTTAGAATATTGTGCACAGCAGGGGTCTCAGACTCAGCTCCTGGTGTTGTCTGGTTTATGTTCCACTCACAACCTCAGTTACAGTTGGTCTAATAACTTCATAACCGTTACATTTTTAATCAGGTTCTCATTAATGATTAATTAGTGATTAATAGGTAAATGTACCTTTAATGAAGTGAACCGTTTTGTGCAATAAACTGTGAAAGACAAATCTTATGCTTTGTGTAAGTAAATTTGTTTTGGTTTGGTTGTCTTTTACATCTAAGTCTTTTTTCTGAGACACATAAATAAGAAAACAATATGGTGTATGTGCTGCATCTTGAGGAATGTGCTTTCATTTTTGTCAGTTATCATGTCACTTTCTCATACTCATTTCCCTATTGTGAAATGTAATGTGATGAATATTATGATATGTATTTTTTTGTTTTGCTGATATTACTTTAACCTCGGTCCATCCTGCTAAAAAAAGGCTTCTGTAATGATTCCCCCCAAAAAATGAAAGACAGGAAATGAAATGGGGAAATATATCAGCGTTACACAATCCCCTCCTCCGTGGACTATCTTCGACGATCGAGGAATATTTTTTTTTAGATCACCACATGGAGCGCAGTTGAGTCAACCTCTTACTAAACGTCTTCGCAAAATACCGCGCCTGCAGCAACGATTCATCATTGTAGCAGTCGGTTTTGTTACCATATTTTTAAAACAGGTTAGTTAAAATAAGCAGGCTTTCATTCTCCTAAGATTTACATTTAATGCTATCTTGGTAACAATAATTTCAATAACTTTTCATATGCATAAATCTATGAAAGGATATTTTATCTTATATTATTATTTTATTTTGATCAATTAAAAAAATCATGTAGTCATTTATGTGATTATAGTAGACAGGGGTATAGAGATAATATGGTTCTCTAAAATGTTGTGAGTTTTATAGAGGCTTGTACTTCAACAGTGTAAACCTAGGGTTTCATTACTATTAATGACACAAGGACCCTGGGCACCCTGTCAGCTGTGCCACAGTCTCAGAGCTTTAATCAGAAGTATAGGAACCGCAGGGAGCTGTGTAAGCACTACAGAGGCAGGGGCCATGTCTTTATTAACAGTACAGGGACTCCAGGGCTCTGTAGAGTCCCCTGGGGTGCTTTTCATAATACAATAGTATCTCTTGTTGCCTGTTAACTCTGTAGTGAATGAGAATTTTATGGTTGTTATCTTTAGTGAGGAAGTACTTATTTTGTATACCAACAGGGCTAAAGGGAAGCGCGTTTAGAATTCAGGTTCTAATCTGTATTTAGTATTCTTTACACAAAGGGTTGTGGTGTCTGGAACAAGCCACCCATCCAAGTCGTCAGAGCTGATACTATTGCATAAAAGACTAAAAGACGGTTCAGAGAACATGTTAGGGCTGTGAAGATGAAAGATTCCTCCAAGCCCATAGTTTCTCATTTCACCTCAGACGGCCTAGATCACACTCATCCCTCCGTCTCTGTTCTCAAAGAAGGGTTTCTCAACTCCAATAGCAAGAAGGCTACAGAAACGAAACTCATCCTGACACTAGGTTCACACCATCCCCCTTCTCTCAATGACCGACTTATTTTCGTGTAATCTTCTCACTTCTCATGCCGGTTTTGACTTCACACCTCTCTTCACCCCTCTCCACTTTGCACTTCCTGAGTGGCCTCTCCCCTCTCCCAGCTTTTGTTCTCCTGTGCTATTTAATCTTGGCTGTCTGGCCTGTCTTTCTCAGACCTGAAGAAGGCTTCACAACCAAAATGTTGCGTTTTCTCTCTTCTCTTTTCAGCATGGAATAAACCTATTTCTTGTTCCTTTGCATCTTTTTATATGTGCTTGTATAAGATGTTCAGATCAATTAGTTAGCAGCAATCAAATGCGCTAGATGGGCCAAATGGCCTCCTTTCATGTGTAACCCTCCTGAAAGCTTTAATGATTTTCATGGTGTTATTTTTTGCTGCACTTTTTAAAATCTAGAGTGAATGGTACACTCTGTGATCAGACAGTTGGTTTCCTCTCCCTTTCATTTCCACACATGACCTTTCTAGTTCCAGCTGTCTCTTGTCTAGCTCACATGATGCTGACTCTGATCACATAATGTCATGTTTCCTCCTCAGAGTTCAGAAAACCCATTAATCCCAAACTGAAAAATGCACAATTAAAATATTGCAAATATACGAAGTAAAGAACTGACCTAAGAATCACTACATAATATATTTCATGCACTTATCAGCATATCTAAGTTAGCTCTGGAAAATATGCAGCATTTTAATCTACGCATTTTTTTTACAATTTTAATATTTTCTGTCAATACCTTAAAGCCTCATTTAGCACATTTTGGTCTCATTTAAATTACTGTTTAAATTACTGAATGACAGTATTCTAAACGAGGCCTTACAAGTTCCTTATACAATTTTCACATAACATCCTTTGATTTACATTTTGCACTTTTAACTTTTGTATATATCCTAGCAATTTGTTTGTCTTTTTAATGCCTTCCCCACATTTTCTGGTAAATGTAAGCAATGTTGCAACATCTTTAATATTTAATATCTAAATCTTTAATATTAACTACCTGCATGCTTTACCCTGCACTTATTTACAGGGTCATATGCTAGGTTCTTGACCCAGTCATGAATTTTGTCTAAATCTTTTTTAGATTTATTTGCTGCTTCTATGGTGTTAGCTAATCCTGTACTTTGTTATCATCTGTAAACCTGGCTACTTCTTACATAACAAAAATACATTAAAGGAAACCTCCTTTCCACTGAAAACATACTTTCAATACTAACCAATGTTACTTGCAAAGGACAGCAAGAATAAACTTGTTAGAACAATTACTGAGCCACAAATATTAAGAAAGTGAAAAAGCTTAGGTTAAAGTATTTTTAAAGTATTCTGTGGACATCAAAGAAAGATGATGGGTCTCATCAATAATAATAATAATAATAATAATAATAATACATATGGATTCGGAAGTCTGATAGTCTGATAGGAAGCCAGGACAGGAGTAATTCCTATCCTATCCTTCACTTGCATGAAACCTGGACAGGATTCTGGTTGCTGAATTTGGACATACTGAAGTTTGTTTAGTGTAGAATTAGATACCCCAGAAAGTAGGGTGTTGCAATAATCAATACTGAAAAAGAAAAATGAGTAAAATAGCATTTCAGCCACACTCAGAGATACAATCTGGTGATATTCTGGTGACATTTCCTAAATGAAAGAATGATGTTTTTACAGTATTTTGCACATGTAGGTCAAATATCAATCCTGGATCAAATATCACCCCCAAATTCTTCAATTTAGACTGAAATTCAATACCATCCACAGTTGGTGTTAGTGCATTGGCTTTACATAGTTTATGGGAGGTGTTGAAAAGCATGCCTTCAGCGTTGTCGCAGCTTAAGTGAAGGAAGTTTTGAGTCATCATCAAATGTCATCACGGTTTTTGTCAGAGACGCATTTAGAGAGTGCAGAAACAGCCACTTCAGTGTCAGGTTTAGTATGGACATAGATTTGTATGGATAGTAGGGACATAGTATGGATCATCAGCGTAGAAATGATCATTCAGACCATGTGATCATAATAGCTGACCACGTGTGTACATGAAAATACTAAATAGTAGGGGTGCCAGTTTAAAGCCCTTTATTTTTACCAGTCATTGCGTACTGACTCAACTGCAACTTTCAACATCAGATCTGTCTTTGGAGTAAACCATAAAGGACAAATCAGGTATGCAAATAACATAACGGTATGAAATCAGGAAAATGAAAAATTGTTGCTGAATTTCATATAGACTGAAAAAAGATGACTGCTAAGGATATGAGCTTTTAGAACACAGTTTAAAGAAATCTTCAGGCTTTTCCACAAGCTCTGTGTAAAGGACACAGTACCAGTTAATAACATGGTTTAGAGCAGCAACTAATACTCCACTACACACATTGTTGAAACAAGGATGTGCTTCATATGACCCAGCCTTTCAAACAGCAAGTAAGCATTGAAACATTATGTTCATTAAGCACTACCTGGTTTAATACTGACTGGCTCTAGAAACTGAAATGGCCTAGAAAGGCCATTAGTGTATGGTCTTAAGTCCAACTGGAAAAACCATACAAATCACACACTTCTAATGAACAAACATGGCAGCCATTTCAAGAATTTAATCCTATCAGAGTTCTCCCTGTAATCCCATTACTTGATTAGGGAAGAGAAGAAAGCAAGAAGAGCCATCATAATCCTCCTTTTAAAGATATGGCAAAGCATAAAGCAAATTCCCATTTGCATTGGCAGATTCAATTTTCTCTGCATATTATTTTCTTAAACGGGCAGAAAAGTGGTTTGGGTATTAGTGCCTTCCAGCACTGGTGTCTGGAGTTCAGTTTTGGACAGAGAGGGCTTTTATGTGGAATTTGTATGTTGTCTCTATGTTATTGTGTTTGTGCAAGTTCAGTCCTTGTGCTTCCTTTGGGCTGGCTTTCTGATGCAGAAGGATGTTATGTTCTTATAGACTTTACTGATAGGTGCTGCAGTGCTTACAGAAAATTGGTTCATCATGAAGACTACCAGTACATTCCACACAGAGCACTTATAGCTTTGTGAAATTACAGGTGAACATTATGCAATGTGATGCACGTGTATCTTAGCAAATGTTATCATAAAGTGCTAGAACAGAAGATTCTAAAAGTCCCTAAACTGTCTTAGATTGGTTCTGTGTGCGCCCTCATTCAAGCTCCGCAGTGAATTATGGGAAGGCAGCCGCTTGAGGCTGCCGTCTGTCACCATGCAGGGTCCCCTGGGAATTTCCTGCACATACTCTTACAGCATGATTGGGGTGTTCACAAGAACAACCGCACCAGCTGTGCCAAATTATCTTAACCCATGACAGTGGAAGAGGACTCATTTCAAAGTACATTTGGCAGCATTTATACTAGAAAAACTCACCCATATGATCCCAAGTACTTGTGTATATGCATCCAAGACTTATTCTATTTTATCCTCTCTAAAATCTTCTTCTCTTAAATCAGCCAAAATCTTGTCCCTGCTGCCACTTATCAACATATCTTGAATAGGCAGTGACAAGTGAGTAAATTATTTTCCTTCTTCATTGTTCAACTAGTACCACAAACAACCATGAAGGAAAAAAATATGCACAGCATTTCTGATCTGACATTTGGGGAGGTTTATTTAAAGTATTTTCTAAAGAATTACAAAAGTAACAAGTTTTGTGTTTGATATGTACAGAACTCTGGTGCCATCCTGCAACTTGTATGTTAATATTTGCAGGAAAATAAAGTTGAAAAACGTTAACTAGCATCCAAAATTATGCAGTGCTAGTCTGAACATGTCATTACTGCAGATCCATTTGTTATCAATATTCTTCAGGAGAAACAGCTGGTGAAAACCCATCACAGGATCATCATCCACCTAGAAATGACAAAAAACAGCACTGAAAGCACGAACACCCACAGCCCATAAAGTTTATTTAATGAAATTAAGTGTCCTCAATGTCCTGCTACACACAGAACAGTACAGCAGTATCAATTTCTTTAATGTCCTAGAAAGACAGATCTAGTCACTATATACATGTACACACACGCCAAAAACTTTATATTTTCCTACTGTAAAAACGATCACCATACAATGTTATAAAACGTAGGGCTTGTTATTTAAGGCTAAAAGGGGTCCCCCTCACCTTTGTAACTTCTCATTTCATTTATAATCAAGTCCCAAACAAAGCTCATGCATTTCAAAAGGCACTAACTGATCATGCTACTTAAACCAAATACACATCAGTCACTGCAATACACACCGGATGCTTTAATATTAAAACTGCTCTAAACCATCTAATGAAAGTTGGTGTATTTGTTTTAACTGCAGCAAATTGTTGTGAAAACATTTAGAAATTACATGAATTTTGCAGCAAATCAAATAGTTTAAAAGCAAAGAAGCCCATAGAATAGAAGTTTGAAGTTTTAAAGAAACAAAACCATTTACAAAAAAAGTGAAGGGACCAGGCAAAACCTGACTGTCTTACACAATTCCTGGACAGCCAATGAGCTGTCCATAGACATGCCACTGTGTAGAGCCCTAGAGCAGCCAGACAGCTGTATTTATACAGTCTGGGGAGAGTGGATCCCCAACTCGAAGTTTCTTAAAAGTGGAACTATCCTTGTGCATGGAAGGGAGATGAGGGTGATCCCCAAAAGTACTGTTCAAGATGAGTTGCGGTTATACTGTAAGTGTGATAATTTCAAGCACTTAGAACAACTGACCCACAGTTTGTGAAACATTCCTGAGCTGGTTGCCTCAGGATTTAATAACAAGGCTGCTGGCAAAACAAGTCAATGTACAAATCTCATAGAACTTGTAGAACTAGTGCAGATTTCAGGAAATCACAAGATGTGGACTTCGAAACAGAAAAACCCAGTTATGGTGCGATCAAGCCACATATGAAACGTCTGGATTTAAATAAGAAAAAAATGTAAAACCAACTGTCAAACAATCTGAAGCTATCTGAGGATTTCCCAAAGTTGGAAAACATGTCAGAACAGAATATAAGCCATTGAGGAAAAAGCATGGGCAGATACTACATCATTACACAATACCAAAGAAAACCATACACACGGGAGAGTCAAAAGCTTAATATTATTTTGCTTAATTAAAAATCTAATCCTGTGTCCTTTGCTAATGAATATTCCAAGACTATACATATACTTCCATAGTGTTGAAGAGGAGCAGTGCAATAAGTCTGCAGTTTCATTGCTGGGTTCCTGAAAAGCCACAGATCTTGGACAGACCCAGTTTCCCGGGATGTCTTTTACAGATACTGGCTATTCTTCTATTTTTATGCATTGTTTCCTAATACATTCACTGCAGAGAAGCCTCTTCACACACATCTCCCAGAACCTTTGTTGCAGAGAATCGCAGCTGAACTTCAGCATTAAAGCTAAGTTTTAATCTACTTAGATTTAATCACTAAGATAGGTTGATACAGGCCACAAACGTCTATTACCACCGTCACCCAAACCAAAAAAAAAAAGATTTTGTAAAAAGTACACAGATCCTTCGACAGCAGGATTAGATGCACTAACGTTTGCCAGCTTTTCAAATCAGATTCATGATTTTCCAATCCCCTAAACAGTGTGATTTCAGCACCCAATTAAATCTTGTAAACGAGCCCCCAGGTGAGCACACCCGCGACCCTCACCTTCAGCTGCCCCACCACCATGCTGATGACGCAGCTGTCGGGGGTCGGCTGGTGATCCTGCGCGGTTATGCTGTGCTGGATCTTCTGAAATGGCAGATTCTGTGGGAGAAAGGCGAGAAGCAGGTTGGGAGGTCCTGTTAGGCGTTACAAAATCAAATGACATTCTTAGTCGCACTCAACAAGAAAGATTCCAGCAGCCGGATGGTAGAACAGGCCAAGCTGGGTGTACGAGACTGCAACATCTCCGCTTTGTGTAACACACCCTGTCCTGCTAAAGGATTTCTTTGCCCTTTACAACGAGACATCTGGCTCATACAAATACTCATTTCTTTTTGTTATTCTTCCAAAAAAACCACAGATCTCTACGAAGGCTGCAAGATGACCTCTGGAACATTTGTGGAATCAATATGGCCAACTGCTCTGTATCAGTCTCTACCTCATTTTCTACACAATCATTACACGTCAATTTCAGAGAGGGCTACAAGGTACTCATGATCATGTATAAAACAGGGTGGTCTAGCTCCGAGATGTACAATAACCCTTTAAAATTACTTTTACAAAGGGGAAATTAAATTCCCCCATCTGCACCATTATTCTGTCCTAAAAGGTGCAGATAACTGGTCAGATTTACAGTACCACAAGAGAACAGCTGATCAGAAGAGCAACAACTTTTTCCTCCCGATTATGAAGTTTGAACATGACCATTCTGCCCCGTGTTAAATAAACGCCAACCCTAATCACTGAAGGAATTACAAAAAGAGGGGCACAGCACAATCTGGCACATACAGGTAACAATTGCTCCAATATACATCTGATTTCAGAAATCCGGTTTTCAACTTGTGTTTTAAAGAACTAATTCATACTTACAGTCAGTTTTTCCATAATCGCATTCTTGCCTTGAAAGCCTTGTCCTTCCCACGTCAAACAGGAGGCGTCCGTCTAGAACGAAAAGACAAACAGCTCTAGAAAGAATAAGCAGAACTTCAGGAAAAAGGACGGAATTCCCCATTAACTAAGATACACTTCGCTGAGGTCATTCCCTTTGTAACCGAAGGACAATCTTGGACAACTGCTTAGAAAAATCAGAGACGACTTGGAGGAATGATCATCTTATTTAACAGGAAGCCCCCCTATGTGCCTTGTTACTAATCCCTTTCAGTGAGAAGCACTTCACACCCTTGCTACTGAGCCCACCGGTTCTTCCTGGTCCTCGTAGGTTAGCTGGCTACACAAACTATCCCACTTCAGGAAAGACTTCAGGGGAGGGGCAGAGCGAGAGCCCAGCGATTGACGCAATATTCTCAACATGACAAGCGACACGTCTGTACGTAACATCTATGCATTACTGAAGCGCATCGCTGCTTCAACTCTGGATTATTGAAGTTTGATATTAAGCCTTGCCCTTCCGTCTCCCGCTTCAAACAGTAAGTGCCCAGAGTTAGGGATGCAGCTTCTCAACAGGTTTCCTCAAGGAACAGGTACAGTACTCACATAAAGGTCTGCCAGAAGCACCCGATTAGTGTCAAACTGCTGGTAGTAATGCTGCACGAAACCTGCTCCAATTTGCTCCCACACAGGCTTACTCTCCATGATGACCTATCTGAAACAGTTCGAAAACAGATTCGTTATTTTTACACCCCAATAAGAGACACGAAGCGAGCACTGCCGTGAAATCGCACAAAACAAGCGCCGTGACTCAGAAACTCACAAACAATAACTTAATGAGCAAAACGCAATTATATTAAGCCGAGTTTCTCTTTCACATTGCACAGACACGCTTTCCACAGGAGAACAGCTAACACGTGTGACTGCGCAGACCTCACAGCAAAAATACAAAACCAACACTGGTTCTTATTAATAATGTATCTTTTACTACTTATACATCATCTTCATTACAGACGAGTTTTGGGCGAAAATCTGTGTCAGAAGCGGAAGTTTTGTTTAAACTGAATTCACTCCAGAAACGTGGGCAAGAGTTACACCCGACCACTCCTCAAGTTCAAACCGGTTCTAATTTCTTCGCGTTTGTAGATTCGGATTTTATATTTCCGTCTGTACTCACAGTTTTGAAGCAGCACAAAATCCTCTACCCTCCTTGCCTGAATCCGGGAAGAAAGAAGTCCCGCTCAATCTGTTAAGAGTGAGAGCGAGCGTTTCCGACCAATACCATCCGCAGCGGGGAGGGCCGTGTGCCTGAGCTCTGGCCACAGGGAGCGCACCCCGAGCGCAAGCACGGCCTGCGTGAGAGGAAGTCTCGATAACACGAGGTTTTCCGGAGCGTACAACGTAGTAGTGGTAGTAGCGATTTGCACGAATTAGAGACGCCTCCAAGTCTGATCCTGGAAAGCAGAAATACAGTTAGTCTCATAGGTAACCATAAATTACTAATTAAAATCAGAAACGCTTGATAATTATCAATTAACCAATTGATTTCTCTAGTTGAACACGCTCTGTTAATTGGGGCTGAAACGTATTGGCCATTTTAGTTCCAAATGATCTCTCGTCATCTTTAAATTGATCAGTTGACTTGCTTCACGTTTTTACATATTGATGGCTTAGTGGTTACCTCTAAAACCTGTCGTATTGGAGCAGAATTAGAGACCCTTTTTTATGAAAAAACAACAACTGTCCTCTGACCTCCCAAAAACGGCATCTGTTATTATTCAGTTAGTTTAACAGAAATTAACACGAAGAGTCAAAAACGTCATATAGAAGGCCAGGCATCTAATTAAAAAGATAACTCTCCGAGTGCTTGGTAATGCATTTAAAAGACCACAGACGTCAAGATACCTCTCTTTGTAAACTGCGAGCAGGCAGGACTGTCCCGTCCCCGGCGGTATGTGCTATAGAGAGACGCACCTGATGAGCCAGTGAATTCCTCTGCACTCTCGAATGGAGAGAGATGTGCCTCTCTGACGCAGGTCTCTTATGAACGGTGTCTTAAAACAATATTCGCTGCCGTGGATTGTATATTGTTATCAAATCTTCCTTTTAATACCCACCTACAAAATAACGCAGGTGAAAACTGGACACAGCCATGTTTTAACAGAGGATGCTGACAGGACTAGGGAGCTTAATCTGCCGTCCCAAGAGGACACAGGAAATGCTGTTTTCGGATTAGCTGCTCAGTTACTTCCTGTCATTCTGGGTTATGTGATTAGTCATCAACAAAATCATAACAAAATTAATTATTTACTAACATTTATGTGTACTTTTGATATTTTAACTGGGTTCCCCAGTTAATGTAGTTTGATTTTGTCTGCACATGTGTACAACACAGGCACAGTGGTTAGCAGTGCTGGGGCCCTGGGTTCAATTCCAGACCTGATTAGTGATCTGCATGGTGCTTGTAAATTCTGCCTATGCTAATATAATTTTCCTCTGGGTGCTTCAGTTTCCTCACACTCTTAATTGGCTTCAGGGAAAATTGTCCCTGGCGTGAGTGTGTGTTTGTGTCTCTCTGTGCCCTGCGATGGACTGCCATCGCACCCAGTTTGTACCCTGCCTTGTGCCTGTTGCTTGCTGGGATAGGCTCCAGGTCCCCCACAACCCTGGATAAAGCAGTTAGAAAAATGTATGGATGCATACAACACACAATATAAACTACAACCACAGCTGTCAGGAACAACAGTGTTCTGTTAACCCTCTTCCTACTTTGCAGTAGGAGAGACTACACTCGAGCCAGGACAGCAGTCCTTCACACACTAACACAGGGGGAAATTTAATGATGCCAATTAACTATGACTGCATGCCTTAGGATTGTGGGAGAAAACTGGAACACTTGGTGACAACCCACCTGGACAAGGGGAGAACATAAACACTCCCCCGTCCAGAATCGAACCCAGGACCCAAGAACTATGAGGGAGTGATACTGCTTTCAAATAATTAACTGAATACATCTAAAAAGGCTTTAGTGCCCATAAGAAAGGCACTAAGCACTTACGTTCCTGAGGAAGTCTTGCTCCAGTACTCTGTGTAAGCTATGGAAAGTCTTTACCAGTTAGAAGTGATTTCTACTGGAGCGCCAGGGTCCCAAGAATCCTGACTGATCCAGAAAAATCTCCAGGCCTGAATAAGCAGTGATGGCGTGGAAAAGGAAAGCCATGGCAAAATATGACATAACCTTGTGTAAATGGAACAAGCATGGTGTACAGCAGCCTACCGAGATGTACCGACACGGCCAGATAGAGCCGCTCATATTTCCATTAATCAACAATAAAAAGCAAGAAGGCTTGACAAAAAAAAAAAATACCACAACAAAACTATTAACTAAAGTTTTCGGTCAGTTCCAGCATATGTTGATGTGGCTCCAGTCTGGGACAGGATACTCATCATTTTTCAGTTAACTATAATTCTAAAACTACCTCAGCCCTGCATCGTGTTGTTTAGACTGCAGGCTTGCTCTAGCACTCCACTACATTAGATCCTAAGGGAGAGTAGTCTTTCCGCTGACAAAGTCTTAAACTGCTGCAGGGGTCCCGTTATGTTTAAGAAGGTAAAAAGCAAGTTGTACATCATTAGGGATTCAGTCTACTTATCCTCTTTCCAGTTACTGAAAGGATGTGCTGTACTGAGTGACCAGCCCATTTGGTCATCATTAACTAATTGATCTGAGAATCTCATCCAGCCTTTTCTTGAAAGAAACAATGGTTTCAGCTTTAAACAACATGGCTGGGTAGCTCGTTCCACACTCCCACAGCTCGTTGTGTAAATAAGCACCTCCTCCGCTCTCAGTTTTAGATGCAATTCCACATAGTTATCACTAGTTTCACTCTTGCTACTAAAGTTCAGCGGTCTAACTGTCAGTGCTTATGTCATATCCTACAGATACTCCGAAAACCCTAGAGATTAATGTTGAACAGGTCGAGGCAAGCTTAAATAATCGGTAAAAGAGGAATATCATAGAAAATGGCACTCAATGTGGCTAACAGTCAAAGCTGAAACCCCAACTTTTAAATTAAACACAAACAGGTACAATTACAGACACAGGTATTGGCACATTCCATCTTCAACAACATTATTAACTAATTTATGAAGAGTAAGAAATACAGTATGTTAAACTGTACTCATTTGACAGCGATATCTGAAAAGGGATTCAAGATTTCTAGTACATTAATTTATGACAGAAAATGCAAATTCTTATTTCTTATTCTTATTAAGTTCATATAGTTCTGTAATAATCAGTTCAGTCAAATATAAATCGCTGGTCAGACTTTGAAGACATATCACAGTCACATAGGTACAGTTTAACAAAAAAAACAATTTACTTAGTGAATAATTATGCCGAATGAACTGTGTACCAATACATATGACTGAATGTATAACAGGATGTTATCATATAAAATACTCATTTAAAAAAAAGTGATTTTAAAGCCACCTCGACGTGAACATTTTAAAAAAAGCTTCAGCAAAAGAAATAAACCACAACTTCATGTTATTTGAAATTCTTTAGTAAACAACTCTTCTGCAATAGGCTTTTGTCCTTGGCATGAATCTCCTAGCATAAAATACTGTAGTAGTTAAATCTACAACATTGGAGTTCCTAAACCTGTTACTTCAAAAAGCCAAAGAGTTTGCATTTTAATTTACAAAATGTTGGGCTCTTGATTGTGTTCAGCAGCCTGGACCATACACCCTTACAGAGATCAGGGTTGGTTAGTGTTCTTTTAGTTCAGCATTTGGCTGAAGGAGCTGTAAGACAAAAGGACAAGGAGAGGCACTTTTAACAGCATCTTCATCAAGATATTTGTCCGAAGCCAAGATACTGTTCAGAACTTCCAGCTTCAGTCTTCTCCATGGTAAAGCCTGCCTTTGAAATCCTCCACCTGCTTGTATGGATCCAGCACTTGATCAACTGAATGACTTCGATATGCTTTTTTTCTGATGCTATTGATTAAAGAGAATAGTATTGCTTAAGAAAGTTGAAAGCTTTTAAAGGTAACACTGCTTTCCATAGGATACGCGTTGCCTCCAACGTCCAGTCAAGTCAAACTTTGATGCAGTAGCTCATTCCTCATCTCCAGAGATAGGATTTTTATTCTGCTGGTGTTCTCAAGTCTCCCGATGGAGGAGGAAAATAATCTTCAGTCCTGAAAATGGGAGGAGGCTCTTGGCGATGCTGTGGTCTTCTGGGGCTGCTTGGTTTCTGCAACAGAAAGATGTTGTTAATCACTCCAGCACCCTTACACCCCTCCCACCCGGGAGATACCTCTGTGTCCCCTGGTGTAACAGTAATAGACTCAGGGAATCTTTCATCCCCTGTGTAGTCTCACTCCCAGACAATGTAAAAGAACTCTCTTATCTCGTGAAGTACAGTTGCACTGTGTTCATTGTTGGTGATGTTGGTCTGTTTGTATTTGATTCTGCTGTAAAATAAATTTCCCCCAGGAGATAATAAAACTTGAACTGAATCGAACTGCTGTATTTGTATTGACTGCATGTGCATGTGTGATTATAGAGACCAGATTTGTGCCCAACAGTGTGGATAGTAGCTGAAGTATTAATTTTTCAGTTTTGGCTGAATTTTAACACAAAGTTAACCCACACTAAGACCCAGTTCCTCAGTTGAATGCTTTTGAGTAGTTTTACAAATTTGAATGTGTTGATGAAGAAAATGAAAATTAAGCTCCTAGAAGGGCAACATGCCACAAGTCTCAGGCTTTTACCATATTGCTTATCTTATTAAACCTACTACTTTATTCCTTTAAAATCACTTGGTTGTCTTAGTTCCACTACCTATCATGAAAACATCAGGTCCTCACACTGGCGTGATCAGAGATAATTTAAAACTACTCTTCCTCTGAAAGGTAAGCGCAGAAGAAAATTGTTTAGGCAGCACTAATGGTACCACAAGGTCAGATCACAGAGTAAAAACAATCTTGAAAATGTCAATATAGAAAAACTTAACTGAGTGTATTTTATATGCCTAATCCATGTTTGCATGGGTTTCCTCCAGGTGCTCTGGTTTCCACAGTCCAAGAACAGGCTGGTAGATTAACTGGATTTGGGGAAAACTGGCCTCTGGTGTGTGTGTCTGTGTGTTGGCACTGCGATGGTCTGGTCCCCTATCCAGCGTGTACCCTGCATTGTGCCCTTTGCTTGCCGGGTTGGACTTTGGCTACCACATGTCCCTGATTTGGAAGAAGCAGTTAGAAAATGGATGTATGGTAATGGAGGTACTCACGCTGAGAAACCCAGGGACGTTCATTGTGCGGAAGATCTTTCTGAAAGCGCTGGGCAGGGTGGACATGTCAGCCTCTGCCTGTGTGACCTGCTCCTCCATCACACCAACGTTGTGGCTGACCATTTTAACAAAAGCCTGAAATGCACACAATGACACTAGATCAGCCTTCTTGTCATATTCCGCAAGAATTATTCAAAAACAACTGACTTAACAGGTTACCAGAATATTTCACGCCTCACAGCACAGACAAATGCAGGTGTTTTGTAATTTTTTCCTTAATGATTCAGACTGACAGACTAATTAGCAGATGGACAGTTTCAGCTCAAAATCAAGTTCTTAGAGTGGCTCTGTTTAAGTTTTTGCTATTTTTCTCTTTGCACTGCTATTAAAATACTATATATTGGCCTAATTTCTTTATTTGTATAGCTATATACAAAAACATGCAACCAATCTTTTTTTTCCTTTGACCAAGCAATGTTTATAATGGATGTAATGAAAAAAATTGTCCACAATCAAGCACCATGTATTTTAATCATTTTCCAAAACTTTAACTTTTGTCACTCCCACATCTAAACTCAGTTCTTCAGCTTTTAACAGCTGCCAAAATAAAACTGCACATACAATATTTTGTTTAATACTGGTAAGCACCCAAACACTGTTTTAAAGTCAGTAAACAGCCTGTTTCTTTAGGATGATCTTGGCTTCGATTAGTTTCTTTGAAAATGCAATGTTTCATGAAGACGAGCGTGATCAGATATGCTTTTCTATGTAATAAACCAGCACATTTTAAGAATTTTATAATGAAAAAATGAAAAAAAGTAGAAAAATTCCTTTGAAAACTCTTTTTAAGAAAGTCTTCACAGTGTTCTCTACACCAGAGTCTGGTACTATATAGGCTTTCCTATACTTTTGTCAGTGTTGTTGCTGTGTGTATGCAAGCTGGCCATGTCTGGCACAACTGTACCGGACAGTAAATGGGACAGGGGCTGAACAGGTTTCCACATGGCTTCAGCTCCGTCACAAAAATAAATTCATAAAAGCTATATGAAAAACCAAGAGTTTTTTTCCAGTAAAAAACAAATCATATCTACTTAATAACCTGATACATGCATTACAATTAATACTTGTTCTGAATGTACACTTACTTCCAATTTATCAATTTTTCTGTATATCTCTCTCATTTCTTCAGATTTCCTGTGAATTTGAGGTAGATTTTCATTTACGACCTGAGAAGTATCATTTCGAATCTGGATAGGGAAAAAAAAGACAAAGAGCTACCTTACGTTTAAACTACTGATCTAGGGAGATGTGAAGAAGCAGACACATGAAACAGTCTAGACAGTGGCACTGCGAGACATTAGGAGCATATGCATTACAATCATACCATACGTGGGCAAAAAATCCTGAGATACACAGCCTATCAAGTTACAGCGCAGTATAGAGAAACAGAATCTGACGGCTCTCTCCCTCTTCCTTGTGCAAATAATACATCACCCCCTCTGTATTTAACAATGTCTAATTTTTATTCCCCAGTTTCCTTGTGCTGTGACAGGCAGACAGCTGTGCTGACAGATCTACCATGTAATCTTCTAGTAAGGCTTAATACAGAGGTAATTAGCGCACCTGGCACACAAACCAAAGAAGACAGTATATTGCATACGCAAATCCTGGTATGTTCAGACCTATAATGACTGAATGTGTAGTTTCAGTATGATGTTTTCTCAAGTGCAAGAGTTTGAGGAGACTTCACAATGATTAAGCAGTAAGACATACATTATTAAGTTGAGGATACCTCTTTTTGTGTGCTCTTAACAGCCCTTACGCCTACTATCTTCAGCAAGATGTGGATAGGCCCTAATCCATTTTTAAGCAATGCCAATTTGTTAAATGCATATGAGACAGTGAATCTTGTCTTGCATCCCTATACGCTGAAGACCAGAGCACAGCTGTTTGGCACCCTGACTGTTTGTATAGAGACAATGCAACCAATGTTTTTAAATACCTGAATCCCATTTGAACACTTTTGGAAAATTAAACTCTCACCTAAATGTTACTGAAGTAAGGTCAGATGTTCTTGTGAAAACCTAAGAAAGGTTACAAATGAGAGGAGGTCATTCTGCCCATCTAGCCTTTTGGTAGTTAATTGATCCAGGGATCTCATCCAGTCATTTTTGAAAGGATCCAGGATACTGGCTTCAACAACATGACTGGCTAGCTTGTTACAGACTCCCACAACCCTTTGTGTAAATAAATGCCTCCTGTGCGAAAACATACCATGTCAAGCATTCCAACAAACTCATCCACTCTGGTGAGCATCTCCTCCAAGCTCTTCTCTAAATCCCGAATCTGGGCAAAAAGAGAGAATCAAGATCAGCAGTGCTTATGCATGAACATATTTTAAGAACAGACCATTTTCAATAACCTAAGAACAAATAAGTCTGCTGGGTTACGTCCAATGGGAAACAACTGAGTTATGACTTTTCTTCCAAGGCAGCAATCAGCGATACGCCGCCCTATAGCTATAACACGGGAGAGAGGGGAATTATTTGCCATATATACATGTACATGGGGATTCTTATTTGTGCTGTTCTCTCAGGATGTGCAAAGTGCAATAGATAACAGCACAGTGCAATAGATTGGGTGGAGCGGTGGCACTGTGGCTAAGGAACTGCGCCCGTGGCTGGAAAGTTGCCGGTTCAAATCCGGCGGCCAGCAGAGGAATTCTACTCCGTTGGGTCCCTGAGCAAGGCCCTTAACCCCAGCTGCTCCAGGGGCGCCGTATAAATGGCTGACCCTGCGCTCTGACCCCAAGCTTCTCTCCCTGTCTGCGTATCTCATGGAGAGCAAGCTGGGGTATTCGAAAAGACGAATTCCTAATGCAAGAAATTGTATAGGGCTAATAAAGTGATCTTATCTTAACCCACACCACACAATGCAGTCGGCACGTTATAAAACAGCAAATAATACAAAATGACAGTCACAGGCGACCATGCACAACACAGCCTCACACGGCTAAGAGCTCGAGCACAACAGCAAGCACGGGGATATTAGGGGATCTCACCTCCACCCCAACGTCGGCTCTGAGGTAAGAGGAGTAGCTTTGGGCAGTTTGTCTCAGCAGCTGCGCGTCCTCTTCCACGTCCAGCGGCGGCGCGCCGCTGCTGAAGCTGTGGCTGTGGGACACGACGCCGCTGCTCAAAGCGTCACTCGTTACCGAGGCGCTGCTCCCGCTCTGCGACACATTGCCGCTGTCCCGGCTGACATCGGCGCTCGACTCCTCCGCCGGGGACAGAGACCCCACACCCTCTGACCGATGCTCCATCTTCCCTAGGTTTTCTCCTCTTTCCGTGTTGTGTCAGCTGATCCAAATCACGCGGAAGAAATAAGCGGAGCAGAGGAGAGTGGGACGGGGGCCGACAGGGCTCAAACCGCAAGCCCGTTTGGACTGCGTTATCTACGGGTCCAAAAACAGAAAATGCCGTTCCTCGGATTTGGTTATATAAACTAGTTCTAAAGGGATTTTTTTTTTTTACTTTCACGGTCTGTCGTTGAGATGTTGCACGGATACAGTGCTGACAACAGTTCTCAATAAATATTTAGTAGTTGTTAGCACACTTCAGGAGTTAAGGAGTATACGAGTGTCTTGGAGACTGGGGAGTCGCCTACAAAAGTTTGCGAACAACCATGTATTGGTTCGTGTCTGGCTAGTTTAGAGCACAGAGTAAAACATTTTTAATGGGATTCCCTTATTAACAAGAAGTTCCCAAACACAAGTGTCTTACCTAGAGGAACTATTTATTGTAGGTCTCAGTATAAGCACAGATGAGTTGGGTATAATTTAGTTGTTCGTATTTTGTTCCTAGACTGCTAGCAGTTTATTGTCCTGAAAATATCTTGAAGGACTCCAGGGATTTCTGGCAACGTTTTCCAGACAGCAAAATGCGAGTCCTGTTGTGCAAGGATGTTGCTCCCGTTCTCAATCCTGAAAAGACATCCCCTTTCTCAGGTCTCCAGGACCCTGTTTAATAACCTCAAATAAATACTCCAAATAATAGGAAAGACTAAAACCTTTTTTTGTATTTTTAAATAGAACTTCTGCTCCACAGTACCCCTCCCCTCACGCACAGAACGAGGAAGGAATTCTGATCACCTGCACTCTCCTGATGCTCCTATTGTTTCTTTCTGCACTTTCGGCTAGATGTGCTCTTTTGATAGGCTCTTTAAATTCTCTGGATTTATATTTTACATCAAAGTCCAACTTGCTACCTGGCAGGGCTGCCAAAATCCTGGCTTCTTTCAAGAAAGGGCAGGAGGAGATCAATTACTAACAAACAGATGGACTGAAAGGACTATTTCACCCTCAACAGTAAATTTCTGAATTTTGTATTTTAAGAAAAATGTGATGCTGGTGTCAAGAGATGATGGAAAGTAATCATATGGCCTCCTTTTTTCTTTCTAAAAAGAGCTATAGTTTTCCCTATAGCTAAGTCAACAGTGCTTTAGTACACAAGCCAAGATACAACTCGAGCAGATGATTTTGGATTTTTTCTAAATGTACAAAGTGTCAGATCTGGTTATGTTACGAAGGACTTCTTAGAATGTGACTGCTACAGCAAATTGTTGGTCTAAAAAAATTGCAAATCCAATATTTGAAGAAAGATACTTGTATTTGACACACTTACTTTCACACTATTGAAACAGCTGTCAAACAAAATCCAGATCTGGGGTAGTTCTTCCAAAACTGGAGCTAGTTCCAAATAAAACAACATAAGCACAGCAAACCATATTTTTTGCATTTATTTATTCATTTCTTCCTTACAAAATACAAAAAAAAAATCAGTGGTAAGAAAATATGGTCATCATGTTTTACATACACAATTAAAATGAACCGTATTAATTGAGAGTTCAGCTTTCACTAACCTTTCACTGATGATTCAACATCAGGATGTATCATAAATGTCTGCAGAAAAGAAATAAAAGGCTTCAGCAATAATCTAATTAACCTAATTAAAAAATAATAAAAAGTACAAGGGCACTGATGAGAGGCTAAGATCTGGTCAAGAAAATAAAAGCAGTGGAATTTCAGAGGGACATTTACAAAGATCTATTTTATTTTCCTAATCCATTCTGCAATAAAAAGAGATCCTGAGATGATTTTTTTGTTTGGCATTCAGTACAGCACTGTTCTCACTGCTCTGTTTCACAAAGTTAGCAGTCTTTGGAAAGATGATTTCAGTGGTTCTTAGGAATTCTGTCAAATATCTTAAGATTTTAAGATTTTGTTATTTAGAAAATCACAGCAAAAACTGACTCCACATTAGTTTCCTTCTAAATAACTGCACTGTGGCCTTAACAGCCTCACATAACACTGATATGTTCAAAGCCTTGGATTATCAAGAGTCTTTGTTAACTCTGAGTGTCAACCTGTCCTTTTGAAATGAAAACTCAATGAACTACTGCAATAGAGAAAATGTCTTGACAGCCCTCCATAAATTCTCTTGTTCCTTTGAGCGCAGGATGACTCCAATTCATTTCGGCGTTCAAAACCACAAAAGATGGGGCAGAACTGCTGGAGCAACGTGCTGCTGACTCGTGATATAAAGGAAATTTGAAAAATCAAAATTACAATGTTTAAATTTCAAACATTTAAAAAAAGAAGATGTATTAAATAATGATTAGATCGTAACATAATTCGATAAATTAAAAAGAGGGAATCTGCAAACACAATAGAGGTCAGGGGATAGCATCCATGAATACAAATAAAAACTATTTGCGTTTTTGACTCCACAATGTAATAAAACAATGGTACCTCCAACCGTTGGAAAACAAAATATTAGAATTCAACTTTATATCTGTGAGAAAAAGTCCAGGGAGAGCACTAGAAATTATTATTTAGGTTTACCTTTAGAATCTTTCCATTTTCCTGGCAGGGTGCCTGGAAATCTTTTTTCACTGGTGCAAATACCCCCTCTTCCAGCCTCCTCAGCAAAAAAGACCCTCAATCAGCTTCCATCAGCAGCTCACCACAAACTGGAAGAATAAAAATCCCTCTGGACCTCACATTTTAGCAACTGCTGCAGACGAAACATGCTAAATAAGTGGTCCCATTTCTCACAGACATAAAGCTATCCTAAACAAAGGGGCTTTTATCGTACCGGTGGATTTTCTGAAAACATTAAGACTTTGTTGCTATTATTCAATTCTTACTGTTCGTTACACAGTCCATGATACAAAACATCTGTTTAACCTTTATACACATCTTGTACAACTGCACTTTTAAAACATAAGAAAACTCCAGCACTCTCTGTAACGATTCCATAATAAATAGTAAAATAGTAGTAATTTAATTCCTAATACTTAAAACATTTAAGCTGGCATTACAAAGACTGGTGAGGAATGCAAACTCATTTTGAGTCACCAGGTGGCAGTGTCCTAAAGCAAATCCCATCTTCTTCTTCTTCTTGCCTTCAGCCTGAGAGTCTTGAGGATACAGCTGGTGGTTTTGGTTTTCACACCCACACTTTAACATTTGTTCCTCTCAAAATGTTCAAAGTTCCGACTTAGACTGTGGTTTTGGGTGGTGAGAAGGATTGGAAATAACAGTCCACGGGCTTTCGTGTGGCAATGGGCCAGCACAGGAAAATGCTACCTAAAGTATGCAAGTTTGAGCTCTCACTTTCCGTTTCACAAAATTAAATTTCTCTGGAACCAAAACGGAGCTGGAAATCTGGTACCTGCACAGGGGAGAAACAAAGACGATAAAAATCGGAGCTTGGGCCTTTCAAATCCACGAACCAGAGTCGTGTTTTTCGGACCCGGGGGCCCACAGCCCCATACCAGGCCCTGGAGCAGCGCTGACCTCTCCCAGGTGCAGACCTTACACACAGTCCAGAGAGGCACAGCTCTCGACGGTGAAGTCAGGGTTGTTTCTTCCATGGTTTTACTTTCAGCCTAAGCACTCTGGTGGCCCTGGTGAGGTGGTCACTGGGCACAGACAAGGTTGAGAAACTCCCAACTAGAGAGGGAAAACACTGCCACTACGCAAAATTCAACTCCAGTGCCAATTTCATGTAAAAAAAAAGGAGGGGCTGCTCAAAGTAAATACTTTTAAAGGGAGGCTGGGCAGAAGACTTAATCAATTCAATTCTGTGGATCTTTTAGTAGTAGAAAACTACTAAAACCAATAAACCAGTGACCGTGTAGAATTTTTAAAAAACGTGCGGCAAAAACAAAAAGGACTTTTCTATCCTAGTTAACCATCACAAACATTTACAATCAATAAAGGATGGGTTGTGCAGTCAAACATTCGTGCACTAACAAATAATACATTTCCCAAGTCACCACCTGTGTGTTACCAAGTATGTGTCCTAGTACTGTACTACCAACACGCACAAGCACATGTGCGTACATGTGTCTGTATCATCAGATTAAGTCAGCACTGCACCTCTATCCTCAGAAGTAATACTGCCTACATTTTTAAGAAATTCAGTTGAAATAATGAAGCACCAAAGCACCTTCCAGTTCTCTCAGTCCAACAGCTCAACTGCCCAAGGAAAATGCGAAAAGGAAGAAAATCAAGGAACAGCCAGATTTTTGACTGGAGAAAGAGGCCTCCTCTGCTGTGCCTTATAAATGCAAGCTGGTCTGTGATAGGGGAAGTAATGGCTGAACTGCACGAGTACACCTTCCAGAAAACCCCTAATGAATGGAAAACTGTTTTGCTTGTTAAAAATAACCAGAAGGTGCCCTACTGCAAATCACTCAATGCCTTTTCAACAAAATGTACCAAACATCTGGTTAATAGAAAATGTGCAGCTTAAGCTTAAAAGGGATCAGAAATATATTGTGCTGTTAACCCCTTACAGTAGCAAGTGCTGACAGTATAAACAAATCGCAAATAAGGTGAAAACCAGCTTTTCCAAACAAAAAACATCCTTTCAAGAAGATGATTAGCCAGAAAGCGTGCTTGCAACTCCTGATCTTTGAACTGTGCAGTACACAAAGCACGTCTAACTCAAGTTACTCGGAGGCGCAGGTTTCTTCGTTCTCCAGGTAAAGGTATGCCATGGATTGGAAGACTTGAGTGAGTGAGGGAAAAATATCCTCGCCAAGCTTCGGTTTAACTGCCGCATTCACTACCACTTTTAACTGCCAATAATACTGATGTCTTGCAGAAAGACAAAGGGCTTAAGGATCAGCTATGAAGAAGAGCTGTGAAGCTGTGCAGAGATGTGATGACAGGACTCTCCTGCAAAAGGCCTGCGAATTTTAACCAACCATCCAAGAGCATCTTCTGCAGGCTGAGCTGGACTGGAATGAACTCTACAACTGGAAATGAGCACACTTCTCCAGTGTTGGCGAGAAAGAACGATTCAGCTTTTACCCTTCTTACAGTGCAAATGGCCTTGCTCAGAAGACTAGTTTTGAGATCATCCCCACATAAACGCCTTGATTATCCAACAGGTACTAGTAAGATTATTTTAAGAGAATGCTATGAATAGGAGCTACTGATAAAGCTTTAATTCATCACTTTAAGACACATTGTGAGCAGTTAAACAGAAATATCCATGGAAACCTGTCAGAAAAAGAGACCAGCTGCAGTCAAGACAGGTTTCCCTAATTCTCAATAAGTTACAAGTTAAAGCTTTATAAATAGAACCCAAGTTTTGGCCCCGTCACCATGACAAGAGGAACTCTGTGATTTTAAAAAGGCTGAACATCTTCAATCATATTAAAATAACACCCAACATTGTTTCTCTTTGATCAAAATCAGTGGGTCAGCGTCAAAAGCTGGTTTTACTCTTTAAAACCTCAATAAACACCTGTTAATCTGACAGATTAAAAATAACCAACCAAAAGCAAAAAAAAAAATCCATTCATTCATAAAACTTCAAACATGTACAAAGTTCCGGTTCTCAGTGGTTGATAAATTATTTGTCTTATAAACGGGTGTTTTTGGCTTTACGTACGGAAAAGTAACGGCTTTGAACATCAGCCCCACCGTTTGTTGTATCGGGGAAAAGGGGAGGGAATGCTGCAGAGGTCCGAGGGAATTCCCTGATCAGCGCGGCTGCGAAGGGATGGGCAGGGAGCATTATAGCGTGATCACTGTGCCGTCCTCCTCCACACCTCCCCTGGGGAGAGCCAGGCTGTGCCGGGGATCAGTCCGCAAGGTGTGGAGGATTTTGTGCAGGCTGCCATTGCTTTCCCTGATGGTGGGGCTGCTGCTGTGATGGTGCTGGAGGGTGAGGTCTCTGTGCAGCTTGTAGCTCAAGTGGCTGTTTCCTGCTCCATTGAGGCTTGGCTGGGAGTGGAAGGAGAGAGTGGAGACAACGGAGGGGGGGCGAGGCGGGCTGGAGAGGGGGGGCGGGGCAGGGGGGTGGGGCTGGGCTCTGGAGGGGGCGGAGCCGGAGGACCGGTGGGAGGGGCGCTTGAGGTTGCTCTCGATCACGATGTCGGACTCCTCGTCGCTCTCCAGCTCGTCGGCGGGGAAGCTGTGCCCCGCGCCTGCGGGCGGCAGGCCGGCAAAGCCCGTGGAGCTGCCGCTGTCCGTGGACTGGCCGGAGCTGCCGGAGATACGGCTGCTGCGCACGATGTTGTTCCGCTGGTTGACTGGCTTGACGGTGATGATGAGGTTGTGGCTGTTGGCGATCATCATGTCCGTCACCTGGTCCAGGGTCTTGCCCGTCACCTCGATCCCGTTCACCTCCAGCACCTCGTCGTTGACCGCCAGCAGCCCCGTGCTCTCCGCCAGCCCCCCCGGCACCATGCGGGAGATGAAGATCCCCGGCACTTTCTCCAGGCCGTGCGGGGTGACGCGCACGCTGGTGCCATCCCGGATGTAGAAACCCAGCGGCTTGTCCGAGCCATGGCGGTACAGCCGGACCCGCCGGTGGGACTCTGGCAGGATGTCCACGTCGATGATGGACGACACGGGGCGGAAGTCCTGAGGCAGGCCGATCCGGATGTGAGGCCGCTTCCTGATGACGTCGGGGCGCAGTGCAACGACCGCCTTCTTCCGCCGCGTCAGGGTGTTGGTGCCAAAGTCGCTGTAGTCGACCTCCTCTGCGGAAACAGAACAAAAACAAGAGCGCTGACCGGGTGTGCTTTATTTCTGAGGGGTGAGAAAACCCTAGGGTCAAAATAAAGGGAGTCAGGAAGGCGTGACAAAGACATTCCTCAAGATTTTCAGGCTGTGTACGTCATTCCCTTCTCACGTTGCATCAGGACTTTCACGGATTAGCTCAGCTTTTCAGGCCACATATTGTGCACAGCTGAGCAGGAAGACAGAAGTAACAAAACTGCTTTTTGCATATGATACCCTCTCAATCTTTTAGGGGAAAAAAGGCAGACTTAACAAAAGAATAACATTTCAGAGAAGACAAAACTATAAAAACAAACCTCTCCCAAATGGTGAATAAATCATTTTCAGAGTTTATGTGCAGGCTGCTTGAGAAGCTTTAATAGAGGTTTTTTGGGGCTATGAAAAATCTATGATCAGACAAACGATACTGATGTTAAATGACTGACACAAGGGAATAAGAACTGTTTCAACCTGGGATCATAACCAGCGAAAACTGTTTCGGACTGCAATGAGAAACCAACGGTGAGAGATCATGTGTTCTGCACAGAAGAGCACATTATTTATTTTTTCATTTGTTGTTTGCTCTTTCATCTCCGAGGGGGACAAGGGAGTAGGGAATAAAATCACAATGGCCAGAAGTGGACATCCTGTTGAATATTCTATTAAGTGACTTCGAAGGAACAAGCTTTAAGCTGTGTTGTTGAAATAAACGTGCATTTCTACCCCAAATCTTCATACCTTTCCTTTCCAGAACTGAATGACGGAACAGGCTGGACTAACATTAAGCTACAACAAACTACTGAGGAAATAAACTGCATGAAACAAATAAAAAACAGCAGCCCCTTGCAAAAGATGGTTTTTGGGAAAATAAAATTATAGCGGTTGTGAAACTGGGCCATAAGAGCATCCCTCCCAGTTGCTTAGACAGCTGCTTTCTATAGCCCTGCCTGCCAGGCGAAATAGCAGTGCACAGCCAGATAAGACTGTATAAACAAGCACATTCCGTGTTGCTGCAGACGGGCAGGCTCTTTCCCGAGCTCAGCCAGGTCTGGCTCCAGTACCTGCTCCTCCGGGGAGCAGGGCGGCAGTAGCTGACAGTTCTGGGAAGGACTTCAAAGGGCGGAATGATTTCCACCAGGGAGAGCAGCACTTCAGGCAGCTTGGAAATCCTGCCAGAGGCTTATTAAACCAGGAAGCGTTGTTGTCAGACCGGGGTGGTGCTGGTGGTGGTGGTGTGATGGTGTGTGTGTGTCGCGGGGGGTTGCTTGGAGAGGAGTGCGAAGAATAGGCACTCTGAGGAATCCCCCCATCAAGATTCTGGATACTCTCAAGAGCCACAGGGGCTTTATGCCACTGCAGCTGTGCCACACATTTTAAAAATGCAGACTGCTGGTGTTGGCCGCAGATAATTAATCACCACACAACCCTCTGTTTACATTTTTCTAAATTTCACCCTTCAGGTTCATTTGATTGGGTCAAATGACAGATGCCTGAAGCTCTCCAAGCCAAAGACATTTGGGGAAAAAGTGTGAAATGTACGGTCTTATTTTTTGAACTTTTTTGCTTTTGAGAACATATTTTTACACCTCCATCAAATTTGGAAGGACCTGTGCTCTTCCAGTGTGAGCCCTGTACCAGCTTTGGGGTGTGAAGTGATGTGAAAGAAGACTATTGGTATTCTTCTGTCAGTCTCCTGCCACTCATGTGGCGCTGCAAATTCACACGCACCCAGCAAGCCTCAGCAGTCAAGCTGGGAAAGACCCCCAGTAGTGTTATCTAATGGGATGGCCCAGAGTAAAGCTGGAAGTGGCTTAGTCTGAGCCCCAGACGAGCAGCTCTTTTGGCTCTCAAAATCATTTGATGATAATAATAATAATAATAATAATAATAATAATAATAATAATTGCTTACACTTATATAGCGCTTTTCTGGACACTCCACTCAAAGCGCTTTACAGGTAATGGGGAATCCCCTCCACCACCACCAATGTGTAGCTCCACCTGGATGATGCGACGGCAGCCATAGTGCGCCAGAACGCTCACCACACATCAGCTATCAGTGGGGAGGAGAGCAGAGTAATGAAGCCAATTCATAGATGGGGATTATTAGGAGGCCATGACTGGTAAGGGCCAATGGGAAATTTGGCCAGGACACTGGGGTTACACCCCTCCTCTTTTCGAGAAACGCCCTGGGATTTTTAATGACCACAGAGAGTCAGGACCTCGGTTTATGTCTCATCCAAAAAAAAAGTATAATTTGCAGGATTACTCAACTGAGCAGCACAAGTAATTTAATATTTTCTCTGCGTTTTACCTGAGCCCGATTTTAATAAGTGGAAAAAATGAAAATTGCAATCAACTTGTTTCTGGGTTCCCTCACTGACTTCGACTGCTTCTACTTCATCACCAGTTCTTCGGTTCTTTTAACAATACTGTTCTACTGCTGAATCAAACTACTGCACTGATATGGCCCTTAAAATGGATTTTCAAAGTAAGAGTGTGTCCTTTGTGAATCAATGTCCTTTTATCTCTGAGAACCGCAAAGCTAGGCTTGTGCACTGGAATTTGAATAGCAAGTGCAAGATCAGCACAGATTTTAATTTGTCAAAATAAGTCATTATTTTAAAAATGTGATTTGAAAAGCATGCATGTTGCCAATGATCCTTTTAAATATTGGTTTGAGTCACAATCTTACACTTGTGGGGGGACACTTTCTGAGGCAAGTTAAAAGACTGCAAACTACAAACACCCTGCTCTAGGGAGACCTCTTGCGTCACACTTATCTCAGGTCTGGGGCTGAGCATAGCCTTGCAGGACCTGGTGGAGCTCAGATCAAGTATCTTGAGGAGGAGAGACATAACAAAACAAACACAACAAGCACAATAAACCAGGCTACCAGCAGTCTGTGAAAAACAAACACATTCACTCTCTCTTGACCTCTCGGATTCAGGTAAATCCTTCAAGAGAGGAGCCAAACAAGTGACCACAGGCTATGCAACAAGTGGCCGTGGGACCAGACTTTGAATTTCAGAGAAGATTTGAAATGAAATCCTGCTCCACACTACACACGCAGCAACGTTTATGGCAGACATTGAGTTAGAACAGGGCGGGGAACTGCAAGCTTAAAACAACGCCCTGAAGCAAATATTAAAAACAGACCAGCAGGTGTTGAATTTGGAAAGACACGGTCTCAAAACAAAACTTTCTTCCCAGTTTGACTTGGAGATTTCAGTTACCACAAAGTCTAAGCTGCTCACCGAATATTAAAGTTAAAGTTTGAGAAAGAAAGAACACCGTACAATATACTTTTAGAGGCAAGGGCATGGGAAAGAGGATCAAGCCCTGCATGTTTAAGGTGCTTTGCAGCTTTGTGACAGTTTCCAGTTTTCCAGAATGATTCTTCTTGACCTTGTTCATTGGACCCTTTACAGCATCATTTCCCATGATGCACACACTCAAACATACAGGACTTGATCTCCGATTCACTGGCTTGTGCGAACAGTTGAATTGGTGTCCACACTGAACACACTTTTCTTCGTTTACCTATTCTATCAATAGGTCAGTGGAGTTGCTATGGATACGATGTCGGCACCCAGGTATGCCAATATCTTTGTCATCTGGCTGGAAGGATGCTGCTCTCCTACAGTGGCTTTGTCTTCAACCTCTGCAAGTGATACACTGATGACTGCGTCAGTGCTGCCAACAGTTCCAAACAGAACATCCTGCATCATTTCACTAATGCCAATCTCTAATACTCACTGTTAACGTATCCTCCCATTATTCTGCCTTTCCTAGTAATAAGCCTCTCTATCGACCGACCAGGACTGTCAAATGTCTGCTTTACGAACCCAGAACTTTGTCTGTTATGCAGACACGACACAGACCTCCATAACCAGCCCTTCTAATGCGCTCATGCTTCATCGACAGGGGATACCCTATGCGCTGCACGGACAGGGCCCTCAGCTCAGCAGGAAACAGCCCTCACAGCGCCAACCTGATGAGGAACTCCCAGTACCAGAACTGAATTCCACTGCTGCTTCCCTTCCACCCTTTCTTTCCCAGGATCACCCAAGATAACTTCTCCATTTCCCAGGATGGCTCCTCAGCTGGAATCGTGATATCTCAATCATAGACTAACTGCTTTTTTAATCCTCTCCATTTATTTACAACTTTCATCTTTTCATACCTTTTCCCCAGATCCCCTTTGTTTGCACACTCTCCGTCTTACACACTCGAAAAGTTGGTTTATCTTTCTACTTTTCTTTTAACCCCTACTTGTTCTTTTTCGGCCAACACACACCGATGGACCTCCCCACTCAAAACTACCTTAACCAATTCAGTCATACACAGCAAACCTGCTTCACAAAATGGACAACTGTTCTGTTTAATAGGGCAGACTTTTCCTTGCAAGCATTTATAAGGTTTAAAATCATTTAAGTAACAGAACTCACAATTGTCCAGTATGGATTGTCAAGGAAAATGCTTTTGAAGGAGAAAAAGAAAACACTGAGCACTTAGGAAGGGATTTTAAAAAGTCATTTAGAAAGTACCTGAAACACTTCAAAGCCGACCACCAGAGTTATTATTAGCTAAAACCATAGCAGCATGATTATTTTTATTGAATCCAGACTCAGAGCCTTACTTTGTGCAGGAATTTATGCCACAAGTGCACAAGAACCTGATGAGAAACACATTGGAAGTTTCCTTGAAGTTTCATTGCAGTTGTGTGCTGCTTTTGTAGCCCTGTTGGTCTAACGCATGTGCGCGAGGACTGGCAGCCTCAAATGTGCTTACAATCTTACGGAGAATAATAACATCTGCAAACAAAATGATTTGGTTTGAAGCCATGCACCCTCACGCCTGACCATTTCGACCGTCTCGCTTTAAGGCTGCGGAGTGGGGAATGGCTGTCTCCAGACGAGAGCAGGCCACGCGCCATTTAACACAGACTAGCGTTCTGTTCCAACAGGAGAAATGTGCTGCTCCTTCAGAGTTCCCACCTGCACTTCATTTTTAATCATGAGAGCCCCCACCCTGGATTTCTGATTCGCACCTGAATAACTCTTGACACAGTAATCCCCACATACCCTGGGAAAGCATGTAAACTCGCTGATCAAAGGGCAAGCGGACACTTCCCAGACCAGATGAATGGAATGCTGTAATGGGGCAGAGGCCTCAGGAACATGCTGCTGGTGAAATGAAAAGGCCAATGCGGTGCACAGTTCACCCCAATCTGGGGCCCCAGGCCCATTCTCACTCCATAAGTCAGTCATACACGTGTTTCTGTTTTACACATGGGTACCCAATGAGGCTGAAAATGCAGTGAAGGGAGATGAAGGAGGAACAGGGAAGATGATAAATAGGTGAAAAAAAGTAGGTTAAAAAATTCTATTTAAATTAACATTGATATAAAAAGAATAAAGCCTTTTGGCTGGCTCAGAGACTGGGGGACAACAAAAACTCTGCCTCGGTCAGCCGTGACAAAACTAGACCAACACCCAGGGGCTGCTGTCTTCCCAGCGAGCAGTCGGGCTCGGCCGTCGTGAGGGTCCGGGTAAAGGCAATGCTGTGCTTTCGAGACCCCCTCTTCCCACCTGCTTGGGCGGGAATGGAGAGCCCAGCCAGGGAGGGGGCTCCCCTCGTCCTGCACCCTGACAGGACCCGGGCAGTCACCTTGGCTCCTGTCCAGCTGGCCGGGCTCCGATTCGGGGACGGGGGGAATTCCACAGCAGGGTGAGCCCTGGGAATCGGAGCGGAGCGGCTGAGGAATGTCAGGGAGTGCTGGCACCACTGCCCGGCCTTGCCAAGCAAACGGCACGGAAAAACAGGGACTGTTCTGGGCACCCAGGTTCATTTTAGCAACTCTTGATGCAAGATGTCCATAACGTCCTTAAAATGTGGGTGAATTTTTAGTCTGCTGTACTTGAAATAAACAGAAGCACTGGACTAACAAGGACCGTTTGCAGCACAAGCGAGGTTTATTGGTGGAATTAATAGGGTACAAATTTAAAACAACAAGATGGTTAATGGGTCTGTTAGGTACAGTAGGTCTGCAAAAGCAAAGCTGCTCACTGTTGCAAAGAAGGTTTTTTGAAAAATTGGCCACATTAACATACACTCACTGCACAGGCCACCCACATATTCAGGTAGTCATAAATTTGACATCTTATTTTTTGGTCAATTAATGAATTTCAAAATGACTGCAGGAATAACTGAAATTGCCATAAGTTTTTAAAAAATAATCTAACATTTATTCAATTTCACTGAAATTCATTTACTTTGTTTTCATACTGAGCCCTATTTTGCGAATCTTGCAGATTTAAAAAACAACCATTAGGAAGAACACATTAGGCAGGTACTCAGTGCAAAACAAGGACTATACTTCATGAAAAGAAGTCAGAGCTTTTAAAAACGGCTGATTGCAACTGATCAAGCAAACAGAAAATTAAGATAACTCCAGACACTACATGCTGTCACATTCATAGAGCACAATTGGATAAGCAGGTCCCATGTAGAAATTAAAGGGCAATATCCATGTAGTAAAGAGTTAGCTCACAATTTACACAATGACATTTAATTTCCAGGGCAACTTTAAAATCTGTTCTGTCTCTGTGTCTGTGGTTATGGGGTAGTTGTTGAAATTGGAATATCCATTTTTCTTCTTATCATTAACATGTCTGAAACAAATTGGTAACACTGAAAAGTAAAAAAAAAAAAATTCCAGACTGCAAAACTGAATTTTGTTGTTTAGTCTTTGAGATCAGTTTATTGGTTTGATTTTGTATTGGTTGTGACCATTGAAACAAAACAAGAAAGCTGCTTCGCTTTGATTTCACAATTAAAAAAAACTGCAATGCAACAACGTTCCAGTGCAACAGAAAACACTTTCTGAAGCAGAGCTGAAAATACAAACCATTTACTTTTGTTTCTGAAGAGAGGTTCTGCTAAATTTGTAATGCGTAAATATACAGGGAAGATACCAGCATTGATTAGCAAAGCTAATTAGAAGCTGGACATTTGTGAGCACCACAAAAGCTTTGCATTGACTGATCAAAGCAGTTTTTTACTGAAAATTTTCAAAGCACTTTTGCAATTTTACATAATGGTGATCAGAAGATAATTTGAGTAAACGTCAACCAGAAGGAAATGCATGATAAAATTTCAAAATTATACTTTGCTTTATGAATTACACAAATTGGTAGAGCTTTGTGTTGGCCTTGAAAAAATCCTAGCAAATTAAATGAAGGACCAGGGCTCGTAATTGCACCAGCACAACTGCTGGATAATTAAAAAGCACTTGTTTTTTATGTTACTTATTTTGAGGATAGCATATCAGCCTTTAAAAACAAAGGGGATAAGGGATTTCAATTGTATCATTATTTTAATGTTATTTTAAGTGTTAGCAGACAAACACCATTATCACTGTACACACAGAATATTTGTCATTTTTTTAAATTTGCAGTCTTGTTTACTCTTCACAGCAGTTTAAATCCCAGTAAATAATGCAGAGATGCCTATGCATGTTTTGCTGAACAGAAGACTGCTCACAAAATCTTTGGAGGGATGGAGTCTTCTTTGCTTAAAAGTGAAACTGGTAACTGATTAGGCAGAGCAAATCCTTAAGCACCGGACAGTCAAAATTTCACACTGCTCCCTCAAAAACCACTCCTTTCTCCCGCTCATCTCTTGAAATGACAGATTCCTTTCCAAAGCTCACCTTTTAAAGAAACCAAGACCCTGTAATCCTTCCAGAGTGCAGGTTCAAAGGAAACTAAAGCAATTCAAGCCTAAGCAAGAGACTGAAACGGTTCTTAAAACATCCCAGCTACTAATGTTTTAATCCCCCCTGCACAGACACATTCACTACTTTACACAGTACATGACAGCCACTCCATGCCAGAAGCTATTTTGACTACATTACCCTTATGTTACAAACAGAAAGAATTGTAGGAAACGACAGATGAAGAGAAAGCTAAGACGGTGTTTAATTTTAGCTTCAGAGATGTGTTTGAAGTGTTAGATTAAATCACACATTTCTTTAACCCCTGTCAGCAATATTCTAAACAGAATGAGTCAGATCCAAAATGTGTCATACATACACAGAAGCTACAGTATCTCAGTTCCTATGAATCATGACATTCAGACCCCCATTAATAATTAAGACTACAACTCTGAAGACCTGTGTTTTTATCGTAATTTGAAAAATGCCACTCAGATGTACAGTGCATCTGGTCCAAGATAAAACTCAGACCTCCCCATATTTCACAATACTTCCCCTTGAAAGTGGATTGTGGCCCTCTGGTGAGACTCTACACTTCACTGTCCACAGTGAGGAGGTGGGGAAGAACACTTCAAAATTATGATTTAATTATTAATTATAATAATTAATTATAATCTCGAGTTAATTCCTGTATGCTGAGTTCTGTTGCTTCACTAATCACAAAGGGCAAAATCACTTACTTTCTGCAAATGAGGAAATTCCAATTAATCCAGGTAAACGCTAGGGTGTGTAAAGGACACTGTCGTGAAACATTACCAACGATTCCCAAGCACAGAATTTCATTACACATTGCAAAGCTGATGCCCATCCTGCAGGGGGCGCTGTGGCACGTCAGTGGAGTTAATGACCTTCTCGGAAAACAAAAACAATTTCTGTTCGCAACACGGCATAACTCGGTGAGCAGTAAATCCCCAGCTTTGGATTTATCAGCGGCAGCAAAATACACAAATGAGAACATTAAAAAATGCCCTGCTGCGCATCAGTGAAGTGTCATTGATGCCAAACCGCTAATGAGGTGAAGGGCCTGCAGGAGGATGGAGCACAAGAGAACCGGGCCTGGACATGATTATGAGATCAAGAAAAGTTATCATCTCTTTAAACTCTTGAAACGTTCAGCCACCTTCAATACGCCTGTTTCATTAACCTTTACGCAATATTACTCCAAGGAGGCAAAACAAGCAGACTGAGGTGTTTTAGACGTAGTGCACAAGTGCTGTGATTAACAGTCTTTTCCACCTTTCAAAGAAAAGCGCTGTGCTCGGAGATACCACGGGCAGCGCTTAGCAATGGCTTTCACCCTTCCCACTAAAGACGTAAAGCAGAAGCCGTCCAACTCTTTTTCAAATGTTTCTCTTTGTGCTCACTCAGCACTGCCTTCCCCTGCCCCTCTGTTATTACTACCGCGGATAGACGATGCACATCTGGGAAAAGTTAAAGAGCTGCATAGCTGGGTGGTAAGTTTTCTTCCCCTAAGGATTACATTTTCCCTCCTTTCTTTTTTAACCTATAGAGTTTTTGCAACAGATCCCGGTGATTCCGTTACATTGACATTACATTATGGCTACATTACAGGCCCAAAACACTGTCCTCTTGTGCCCTACTAACACTGGCCTTCCTCAGTAACCTCAGAAGTCCATTGCTGTGGAAGAAAGAAGAACTAAATTCAGGCCCAGGAAGAGGATTCTTCTTATTTGACCATGGTTCTATCAGGTGGACACATTTTCAGAATCAGCAGAGAAAGTGTCAAAACAGGCCACAAATGGAAACTATGCAGAAGTGTATATAAAATAGAGAACTGGAGACTTTACACAAACGTTTGCGGGTGTCTGGAACCAGGCTACCCAGTTGATAACCTTTTTATAAAGTTGATAAACTTTCTGCCTTCTTTTGAGACGCAGCTGGATGAGACAGACTGAGACTGTTTGATCAATTAGCTACTACAAAATGTGCTGGAGGGGCCTCCTTTCATTTCTAATTTTTCCCTTGCTCTTACATATAGTTGTATGTTTCTAAAAAAAAGCATTACCAGTAACTGCCCAAAAACTAATGATAAAATCCAAGAACGTAAGTAACATTTTTCAAATCTGAAGCAAATACAAGGCAACAGGACTGTAAACGTGTCATTAGCACAATTTGAGTGTATTTCTGTTCTTCTCACCTGTGATTAAGTTCTTATTTGCATATGACACCTACTGTTAATTGTAGATTATTTGATCTGTAGGCCTCACTGTGTTTGAAAGAGTTGATCTTTGTCAAGTACAGAGGAGTGGCTCTGCAAGCAAATGCCCCTGTTGATCCTGCAAGTTTAGACGGGTCTTGTGAACATATTTGATGGAAGTGATGCCCTTCATCTAACCTCACGGGTTACTGAACACAAAACTAAATAAAAAAACATAACCTGTAATCTTCAACCAAGACGATTTACTTTTAAAAAAAAAGTCAGCATCATCCAGATTAACTCCTGGACAAGAGATCTTATTGCTAGAACCCTATATGGAATGCAGCACCAACATTGGGCACTTACATTCAGAGACACAAATGATGTTCTTTCCATTTCATGTTTTACAAGGTGCAGCTCTAATACAACATTTGCTTTGAAAACACACACACGGGTGGACTGAGACAAAACATTTCTTCTGCTTAGATTAAGAGCATGTGTGCATGCAGACTGTAACAGTGCTATGCAATAAAAGGCTTACCTTGAAGTCCATAAGTAAGAAAATTGCACTGATCCTGCAGTGGCACTTTAAAAAAAAAATCTCTGTCCTGATAAACCATTTAAATATTGGTGATCACTTAACAAGTTGGCTGAAGTCAGTTATATCAGTGCGACAGACATAAACAAGAACATTCCTACCTTTAAGAACTGAAAGGGAACAGCACCTGAAGACCAGATGAGATTTATGGGGCACTGTTTGTGTTCTTCTGCACAGGTGGCTGAACTCATATTAGTAAAGAAGGTACAGGGTCCCTTCACTTAGTAATTCACTCAACTTCAGCTCCTAAACTAGTAAATAGGTGCCTTTTTGTTCGGTGACTTTGTTCCAGTAAAGGGTTGTATTCTAGTGCTGGTGAAAAACATTTTTTCTACAGTACTGCTTTACAAAACATTCTTGCCAGGGAATTACAAGCCAAGAGCCTTATATTAATAGCATAAAATATGACATATGCATAAGAATGTCTTCCTTTCCTGCAGAACATTTAACATTAAGCCTGGAAACTGGCCTAAAACACATGGCCTAAGAATATTACAGCATTACAAGTATTTATTTTTTCTGCATTTGCGACATTGGCAATTGATATAAAAGATCACAAGAAGAAACACAGGAATAATTGCTGTAGAAAATGCAGAACTGTCCAGGAAGGTCCTCTTCTTTAGGGAAAGACTATGTGACATGACTAAAGGAGGCAAGGTGACAGTCCATTTGGAAAGGCCTGATGGACAAGAGGCTCTTGCACAAGCTGTATCAGTGAAGCACAAAAACAAATCACTGTACGTTAATGTGCTGTGTTGAAGTCTAGCTATACGATATAAGATAAGAAACATGAGGCCTTCAGGCTTTTAGAAATTACAAGAGCCTGCTGTTTATAAAACCTCAACAGGCTCAATCTGCTGCTCAACAGAAGTCCAGTGAATCTGTAGACAATATAGTACTTAAATTAATTTGGGCATCGCTGGTTTTCTTTTTAACGCCCCCAGATCCAAACGTCCCATTGTTAATCTGCTTCTCACCATGACCCTCATGCCTCGAGCAACCAAGGGGCAGACATGACTCCTTGCCAGACCTGCCTCTTTTCATACTGAGAGGCCCCCTGCGATACCTGTACTCTGGCACCCGAGGAATCACGGCCAGGCAGCCCATGACCCAGCCGCGACCTTAACAGACCGTCTCGAACTGGAGTTCCAGCCAGCACTTCCTTTACTGCTTCAGCTGCTGCTTTGAAAAAACTACACCTCACAGATGTTGATACTTGTCTTACTATAAGACATCCTGAATGATTTAAATGAGTTTTGACTTGCACATCTGGTTAAAAACCATAGGCCTTTTCTGGGCACAGGAAAATGAGTCCAATACTAGCACCTTCCTTGCATTCCTCAAGACTGAAAGCAGGCTTCTCCAAGTGTAGTGCAATGAACCAGAGACTTGACTGCTAAATGCTTTCCACACCTTGCCTTTGCCTGTCCTTTGTTTTTCTGATGCTCTGCAGGCAACATGCATGGTTACTGCAGACAACTTCTTGCAGATGTAAAATACCAGTGGGGAAAAAAAATCCCAACAAATGTCTTTCTATCACGCAAAAAACTGCCTTGTATTAAAGAATAAGATCACTTTATTAACCATATACCATTTCTTGTATTAGGAATTTGTCTTTTCGCATACCCCAGCTTGCTCTCCATGAAACACACAGGCAAACGGACAGGGAGAGAGAAGCTTGGGGTCAGAGCGCAGGGTCAGCCATTTATACTGCACCCCTGGAGCAGCTGGGGGTTAACGGAGTAGGATTCCTCTGCCGGCTGCAGGATTTGAACCAGCAACCTTCTAGCCAAAGGCGCAGATCCTTGGCCACAGAGCCACCATTCTGCCCCCAGAGTGAACTAAAATATGGTCTGTGCATGTTACTCTTGTAATAGGGTCAACTTCAGAGGTTACAAGTGGAACCAACGTGGAAGAGCTTTTATAACCAAAAGCAGGAGGCACTTCTTCAACCAAAAAGGTCATGGGTATGTGGAACAAGCTACTCAGTCAGGTTGTTGAAGATGATACCAAAGCTTCTTCTGAGAAACAGCTGTATGAGATCTTAAGATCCATTACCTTCTAAGTACCAAACAGGCCAGATGGGTCAGATGGTCTCCGCTTGTCTGTAACAGTTCGAATAACACTGATTCACTCTTGCTGAGCAAGAACTGTCCCATTCTTATTCAGTGATGAGGTAACTAAGGATGGTAGCAGTGGAGCAAAGTCTAAAGTTTATGGAAACAATTTCTGTCTGCTTATGTGGAAGAAAAGGCTTACATAATTATTGGTAAGAGCTTCACTGACGATGACCCAAAACACAAGGCCAGTGCAACCAACTCAAATTCTAGATTTAAACCCCAATGAACACAAATTTTAAATGCTGAAAAAAAAATAAAACGTCCCACGAATAAACAAGAAGTCAAGGGGAAAGAGCAAAAAATCTCAGATGATTTCAACAAGCCTTGTGAACTCAGTGAGTCGGTTGCAGGTTTTCTGTGTTTATAGGCTCAAAGGGACATATAACCCAGCACTGACTTTCCCTCTGTGAAATTTACTTAAAATTAAGGTGTCCTCAGGACCCAAGAGCCAAGAGGCAGCAGAGATGACTGCTGTGTTCCCGAGATGCCCTGAACTAAATCTTAAAAAGACTAAACCTCCAGCGACATCCACCCCTCCACAAGGAGGTTAGGTAAGGCTGGCACAAGGACTCTGCTTCTAAATACTTTGGCTGTCAGGTCTTTAAAAAAAAACCTACATCTGTTGTATCTCACAGCTTTACGTGTAATTAATGATGTACTGTCCCCAGATTGAGTCTAGATATAGCCCAACCCCCTCCTGACTCCACCAGGCACAGTCTCTTCATGCTGACTGTAACTAGGCCTGCAAATCATCTCACTCTGACTGGACCCTGGGCAACAGGCAGAGACATGGACAGCAGTACAGATTTTGATAGCAGATATAAGATAAAAGCCTACACTCGCTGAAGGACATTTAACTATGATAATCATTTTATTTACCTGTGCGTGGGAAGAAACTCAAACATGGCTGTCATGCCATGATGATTGTTCACCTTTGTTTATTATTGTATATGGGACCATGTAATTTTCTCTGTTTTTCCTAAAAAAACAATAAACAAATTGAGCATAAAGGGCTGAACTATAGCAAACACATACTACAAAGAAAAGAAGAAAGCACAGCAAGTTACCTCAGTAAACCTAAGAGTAAAATTCCATATACATGAGATGCTATAGAGAAAAAAAGTTTTCAAATGATCAATTTTTGCAGTTTCTCTAATTGATTCGGGCTATCAGCTGCACATGAGAAGGCTCTGTTGCCCATGGTGTGGAGGCTGTTCTCCAACAGCAGGTTTAAGATAAAGTACTGGACTACAATCATGTAATAAGCCCCCAAAATAACCTGGAGACTACTGAGCACCGTATGCATAAGAAGAAAAACTTTGAAGCCCACTCTAAATTCACAGGGAGCCAGTGTAATTTATAGATGAAGGGAGTTGTGCTCATGCAGAGTAGACTCAGCACGTGCAGCAAACGAACCCCCATAATAATCAAGGCATGTTTTTAGCAAACGCATGATGTGATAATAAAAAGCCTCATACAGGAGTAGGAGTCATACCATTTGTGGTTAAAATGGAACAATGTTAGACAGTGAAACAAAAAACAAGGAATGTCAGAAATTTCTGAATTCGTAAATTATCCAGTACGGGTAAACACTATTCTGATTCTATATCTGATCGTTAGAGGGGAAAAGTGGCAAGAGTTGGTTTTTTATCTGCTGGGTGCTGAAGCTTAAATAGATTATTAATAGATTATAAAATAGAGTATTAACTGACGTCTCAACAGTCTCTGATTCCCTGTAATGTAATTTCCTTGTTTAAATAAAGATCTTCTCTTGGCTGATTACCAAGAGCCACACGGCAGAGAAAATAAGTGTTAGTTGTTCACTTCTGCTTCGCATTAGAATCATTTTAAAGTCCATTTTCCTCTTATGATTGCACATCTCATCTATAAGGAAACCAGACAGAATTATTAAAAATTCACAGAGGGAAAAGGTCAACCCAGTCAACTCCCTGGGACGAACTGTGAAACCTTCATGAGAAAACAGTGATTGGCTTCTGACAGCACCTACGTTCTCCACCTTTCTTGTCATCATTACTGGCCAGATCTCCAGTTACTCCTCAGGAACACAAACAGTTGCATTGTATGTTCATGTCTAGATATTGCACACAAGGAAGAGAACATCTGGAAAACTACTGAAGACCTAAGACTTCAGATTTTTTGTAATATGAGGAATGCATTCAAAGCACTGTGTTCCCTTCACAGTGAAGAAAACCACATGACAATTAGATTTAATCCTACAGTTATTCAGAAGTTTTAATTAATCAATGTTATGTCATATGGTTTGGAAAATAAGTTGGCATGCTTTTTAGACATGCATTATTCCACATATTCAATCCTGAAATAACTGCTAATTACAGTAAATAAGGTCTGCTCATTTTGAATTTTAACATCGATTAACATTAACACCTAAAATGATTTACAATGTTTTTTCCTATGAAGAGAAGATATTTTCGAAAGAAAATTATAACTTTTAAATCTCGTCTACAAATTCTTTTACCACATTTTCTCCAGATTGTTCAACAGTGTGGTTGGCAATCCAAAGGGTCATAAAAAGGTGTGCAGTTTTAGATGTTCATTACTCCACAGACCCCTACTGTTGACTTTAAAACCTGCATTATTCTTTTGTTCTTCACAGAAATACACAAAGCCTTCCACTTGGTTTTTATCTCATCTTGATACTGACCTACCTAAACAACTTTCATAATTTAATGGGAAAAGCACTTTCTATAATAGGTTACAAACAAGAGGCGGCCATATTGACCTTTCTTATTAACCCGTGTTCAACAAATACCAGTTCCAGAATAAGCTAAAGCAAACAGGCATTTTATATCCTGACTTGAAAGATTCAATTGTACAAGCACTGGGCAGGAACGTAGTTCCAGTGGTAAGACAATTAACTACTAAAGAAACTTGTCTTTTACAGTTTGGCCAGAGTTTGCGTGACCGGTATGACACTAACAGATCCTAGAAGGATAAAGGACCAGAAAGGTGAAGTGAGTAAAATACACACAAGGCCTGTCACTGAACCATGTAGAAAGGAAGTAATGATAAATGCAGTGCTGCCACCTAGCCTGCCTAGTAACTGTCAAAACCTTTCAACTCCAAAACTGGTGAAAACAGGTAATTAAAAAGGGCAGCATGGATTAAACTGTGAATTCCAGAAGCACTGATTTTGGGCCTCATCTGCCAGGGACTACAGAGGGGATTTCTTCGTGCCTTGAACCTCAGTGGAGAGTATTTCTGCTTTGTGCTCTATCACAGCTAAAGATAGCATCCTGTGAGAAACTGTGGAATTAAGAGAGGAAGCCTACTGCTGCATGATCAGACAAGTCGCTGAGCTCCCGTGCATGAAACACCCACACACTCTTTCACAACACAAAGGAACACCACCACTCTACACTGCCTAACCTTAAAATCACATGCCATCGCATGCTGTCCTGCTTTGTAGGGCTGGCGGGACTCCCCACTGACACACTCAAGGATTAAAACAGCCTGCCATAACAAATCAGCTCATACTTTCCATCCCTCTGATTATAAATTCAACCAAACGAAACTTTAAAGGAGTTTTTGTCAAAATATTGTTGAACTTCATTTTATAGGACATAGAACAGTAGCTCCAGGGTTTTCGTACAGCTAAACTGAAGACCATAAAGGTCTGTTGAAATGTACAATACTTCAAAAGTCATCTTCCAACTTGTATCTTTTTATAAAGGCAAAAACTACAATGGCATTTAGTGTTCATGAATGCTGGAGCTCAGATATGCCAGTCGAGCTCAAGAAGATGGAAGGCCAGTTTTTGTCTGATACATAGGCACTACTATGCCTCCCGTTCTTTTCTTAATGCTGTATCTAATAATTTGATTTTGAAACCATCTTTCATACATCTGTTCTCTGAAGAGCAAACACAGCCCCCCAGAAGGAACTCATTTTGGCCAGGCCTGCCTTGGATTTTGTTTCTAAACCTCTCATAGTCTTAATACGTCTGTGGTTTGGGGTCTAATTGTTCCACATGCTTGTTACTCTTTAAGTGGAATGTTCAGCCTACTCCTTACTCCTTTTGCCAAATCTTTTTTTTTTTTTAAAAAAACAAGGCTCCTCACTTAAAATTGCATACCCCTACATTTTTGTAAAGAGTAAGACAATTTCCTCCTGTAATGGTGGTTTAATGAAAAATTGCAAGATTCCACACTGCACGGAAAACCATCGTGATTTTTCATATTATCGCAGAGCAAAATGATGAACTTGAGTTGGTTTTGCCTCTGTTCTCTCCCAGAGAACTTCCCCGTAACCAGTAAAAGGCTCTACACAGTGGGTTCCCAGGCCAGGAGAGTGAGGCCAGGCCCACAGCGCTTGGAAACGACAGGAGAATCCCGGCTGGAAAAGTGTTTCAACCCTCATTCAAAAGGAGTTAGAAACTAGGGAGAAAAAAAAACTCCAATGTGCTGTGAAACGGCCAAATTCTAATTCTGCATGGCTGACCCTGGTGTTGATCAGTGAAGAATAAACAGACGCGCAGATTCCAAAGAACATTAGATCTGCATGGGCAGTTCCACAGCTGGGGGAGAGCGGGTCCCGGACTGTCTGAAAGGTCTGACCTACTTCTGTCTTTCAAGGAAAGTGAAACGGAGGATCCAGTTCAGTTTTGTTTTTCTCCTCTCTGCTCACTCTCTCCCAGGCAGAATATTATTTTCCTCTAGCATGTGAATAGACTATTTCAGATACTTATGTGGAATACTGCTATATTGCAACATGTCACTCATTTGATTTAACACACTGCTGGAAAATGTACCATTAAGATAAGATACTGCAAGTTTCTGGAGTGCATCAATCAATCCTTGCTTACTCTAGTTTGCCACAAAGCATATTTCTGAATTACACAGCAGTCGACAACAGCAGCACACCATGTGGACACAGACAAGAGGAAAACAACAACTCCCAGCAGGAGAAGATAAACTTCTCAATCAAATGTTTCATGTAAACACACACATGAAGTCTATACTAGATTATTTTACTGAAACACTCCATGTTTCCCTATAGAAATTCTCGGCAATGCCACCGAAATGCCAGGATGGATACCTATAAGAATTTGGTTCAAGAGTCTGACTGAGCCTGTAGTCACATATAGAATGAAAGTTACTGCATCTTTATGGTTGTATATTTAAAAAAGTGCTCTTGTGACCAAGAGTTCAAAAACATGAAACACTGCCATTCACTTGCATCTGCAAAGTGCTTGGTTTTGTAGGCCATGAATGACAGTGCTTCTAGCTTTTGTGGGCAAAATTAAAAACTGCAACAGGTAATTTAACAAGAGCTTCATGCACAATGACACAAACATGCTTTTGCCTGAGCTCAGCTCAGCTCGCAAAACCTTTAATATTTATCAGAACTAACACATACAGCAGCCCTAAATAAACAAAACATTTCAAGTGCTAACCATGAAAGGACAAATCAAGGGGAACGTAAGCATGTAAAAGTTTTCCAGGGAAACAACAGCAGGTAAGACAGCTGACTGCAAACAGAAAAAATAAAATGACAGTGCAATTACATTAAAATAAACACTCAACCAAATGAACAAATAATTACTTCCTATCCCGGGAATGCAGTCTTCAGGATTTCTTCTGTTGGCCTGCCACATAAACACTGAAACCACGCCCTGTATTCCTTACAAGTGTGCCAGTTCTAGAAAAATCACATGTTTTAAAATAAAAGGTAAAGTGGGCATTTTGGATCTTTTAATTTGCTCTCCAGGATAGGGGTATCAAACATGAAATCTGCACACTGCAGTGGTATCTATAAGGGGCAGGACAGGCAGACACTCTCATGTCCAGGGCAACTCGGTTAGAAGCGGCAGACCTGGCTTAACTCTACTAATCTCCCACATAAACAAACCCAAGATACAGTAAACACAGGAGGTCCCGGGGCGTTTTGATACCAAGTTAATTTAGGGTCATGCTTGCTTTAATGAAGCTCTCGCTCAGAAACAGAAACACAGCTCTCAACTCACTGGAGCACGCAAAGCTGACCGAGCAGAAAAAACAGTTTGACGTCACCCAGTCTACCACAGAGCTCTGTTCCCTTCCCCACGGGTGGGCTGCAGTGAAAAGCCCGAAACCCGGGTTTCGCTTAAGGGACGGCCACCCAGTCCCACAATCCTAAAACGCTTCTCAAAACATTGATTGATATTGTATTAACTCTCCCACACAGATTAAATGGAAAAACAAGACTGCATGCCTCCACTTGGGTGCTACCCAAATGGGTACCAGAGGTACCATAAAGGTGGCAGAGATGGTATTCAAAACGGCATGCTATATAGGGCAAGCATCCGATGTGCACGAATCTCATCTTCAGGCAATTTTTTTTACCAGAGAGACTCTCAAATACGGCTATGTCATACCACCTTCACCCCAGGGGGCTCAAGCAATCTGACATCAGACCTGACAACATCATGTCTAGTGCTGATATTAGTGGGGAAGAGCTGCTTGTAGTACAGAGAGAGCAACACATGGCAGTAACGGAGAAAACAAATGCTAATGTAGTTTTACAATTATCAGCACTTTCATGAAGTTGCTATGTTGCTGAAGTTGCTATGTTCATGAATGACAGGTGCTTCAGGTGAAAAAGGTAACTTGGGGGCAAACTAACCATTGTCTGCAGATCAGATTTAACAAGGCTTTCACACAAAATGCACTGTCCAAATCTAAAATTGTCTAATATTCAATTCAATGTACTGTATATGCATGCTGCTTCATACTACAGAGACCAAACATCAGTATTAAATCTTTTCATCCCTGGTGTTGATTTTGTTTCATGGCAACAATTCAAAGGAAATGGTGAAGTTATTTAAGCTATTTTATCCTAAAATCCCCTAAGGCACATACACACGACATAGTAAAGGGGATACAAGACTGCTTTCCATTTCTGGTTTAATTTGGGATCCTGGTTCTTTATATTATTACATTCGGACATAACAGACCAAAAATGTTTTCATCAACCTCTGTTTTTAGCAAACATCAAGTACTTTGGTCATCCTTTACAACCAAACACCTCATCGGCCCGGCCTCATTAGTAAACTGCATCAGATGTTCTGGACAGAGTTCTCCACCCTTCCTCACAAGCCACAGACTCCAGAAGAAGAAAAAAAGCAGAAAGAAGAACTTACAGGATCTGTTGTCAACGTGTCTCCTATTTTTGACATTGGACTTGTTTACGCCGCGGATCGAGTGAAGGATAAAGCCAAGATATTGGCGACAACTGTGGTGAAGTTTGAAGGCTTCTGTGTAATTAAAGTGTCTGAAAATAACTACAGGCAATGGCAGCAACGCTTAAAGTGAGCTGGATACTGGGTTCTCACGGTCAGATCCCAGATGTGAGCAGGCTTCCAGAGCCCAAGTGGGCCTCTGTTACAATGAATTTCATGGCACTCAAAGAAAAACACCACACTGCCCACCACAAAACCGCTTACTCTTGTATAGCAGTAAACAACTTTCTCAGCTCAACAGATTTCCAATGATGAGAGCTTAGAACAACTGGAATACCCTGGAATCTTCTAGAAAGGGAAAGAGAACAATACAGAGCTAAGCAAAGAGAGAAAATATGAATTAGTCTTTCTTTTTATTGTTAACATAGCTGTGTGTTTTTAGACACTGGACTGGAAAAGCTTTGTTTTTTTATTTTTTGTGAATTTTGTGAAGTGCCACTTTTTGTTACACCCACCCAATCTTAATCAGTTAGCTGTGTTTGTCATATCGGCTCGCAGCTCCTATGCTGCAACTGCACATGGGGAGGAGGAAGAAGTGTGGACAGACTCCTCCCACCTGCCCACCTTCGAGCCAATCATCTGTTGACGCATCACAAGGAACACTGCCCCCTCCTGGAAGTTCAGTGCGTCCCTGACCACCAGCACTGGAAAACACCCTCCCAACTGCTTGGAGAATTCTGGTCACAGTCCGCTAGTGACATCACCCAGGCTTGAACTCATAATAACACATCTCAGTTTGGACTCTTGAGCCACTTGAGAGACTTCTTAGTGTTTTGGTTTTAGCTTTTGTCAAACTACCACATTATTACTCTTTTCAGAATTATGTCAAACCAGCTAACAGATTAAGCTTGCATGTTCCTTGTTTGAAGAAATATAATGTATAAATACGTAAGGTTTCTGGTTGAGGCTCAAATTTACAAATGAATCGTGAAGCAGTGCCAGCCTCAATAAGGAATGACAGATATCTACACTTGTTTGAACTATAGCAGGAAAAGAGGTACACAAAAGGGACATTCAATGAGCAAATAAAGTTATGTTTCCAGAAAATAAAAACTTCAAATGCAATATCTACCATCTCCCAGAAACACTGTCTAATATAACCTCAAAATCCCTGAGGGTTTTGCAGTTCAAGAGGAACACTCCTTAAAATAAATAACATGAAATTAATTACCCTGCACTCCCCAAACAAAAGCCAAAATCCCACCAAGTTGGTTTTACATAAAATACGAATCCTCCCCATTTTAAAACACAGATCTGAAGAGAGACGTGTGCTGAAGAGAGCGTGTCAGGACAGTAGGAAATACATTTTGTTCAAAGCTATTTGCGTCCCAAAGGACAGTGACAAGGTTCACTGTATCGTCTGGAAATTATTTGATTTCAAAACTCAGCTCAAAGCCAGACAGTGAGCACACTACATAGGAAGATATTTTGCTACATGCCTAAACATAAACATGGCTCCAGTGTTTGATACGTTCCTCGTCTGGAGCAATTGCACTAGTTACTGTGGCCAGGTTTTCTGGCTATGGTGAGCTATGGTCTGTCACTGCGAGCATCTCTGTCGTCAGCGCTTGTTTCTCTCGGTCGCCATAGGGATACAGTGAGTCTTGCCTTCTTACATGGCTGGTTTGGTTGTCCTTATTCAAAGTTTAGCAGATTTGAAAAATGAGCACTGTACAGATCCAGAGTTCTGACTGTGTCCGAGTGTTAATACATTTGTCGGTTTATTACAACACAGCCTTAGACAGATTTTCAAACAGTGGCCCACACAAGGGCTTCAGCATGAATTCTGTTAAATGCTCCTGGGTCAGGGGTCAATGGAGCTTGTATGTATTTTTTTAAGTTACTCCTTTACCATTTGGCCTCTAAGCCCCATGACAATACTGGTACTTCTTTTAAGGTAGAAATTTAAACAGTGGCCTGTTTTAGAAAGTATTTTTTTTCTCCCATTCGCATTCATTCATTAGGTCCCAGCATTATATATGGAATAATCTGAAGTCGCCAAGATAGCACGTGGAAAAAAAACAAGAGTAAGTCACTTTCTTTGCTTTGTATAATGACAAATCAGTTTGAAAGAAATATTGTGGTTTACAGAGATTAAAAGTAACGCTTGAAAGCAAATCAAATGACCCAGTGACCCTGCTTATTCTAGGCCTCTCCACAATTTCACCAGCTGGTGTGAGTGAAGTGTGATGACTAAGGCCTTGTTGACTCTGGACAAACTGACAAACAGCCACATGGTATTAACACAAGGAAGACACCAAATAATGTGGAACAGCTTAATTTAGTAACAAAATACTGAGGTTTGGACTGGGGCAGAAGCTAATTTGTTTTGCGTGTGTGCCTCTGTGAGAGAGAGTATACAAACCTCTACAAAACACCATGTTATTCAAACTTTTGACAATCCACAAATTGCAACTTGTTCCTTGCAAGTTGTCGCTGAGTCTTTTAAAACACACGCACGACTGTGCAGGGCCTTTATAAGGTTAGCTAGCCTCTTCAAAGATCTGCTATGAAAAATGCACAGGGGAGGGATTCAATTTGGACCCCTGTCAGCACATTCCCACAGACAACGGCAAGAGGACCCTGTACGGGCGAGTGAGCTGGACACACGATACTCTGGGAACAACTGTCTTCCAAAGCCCAGTGATGTTTCTGCCTCTTGAGGTGTTCCGTCTTTCTTCATGGGAACACCCCACTCCCCTGCCAGTAACACCTGATTTCACTCCTTTAATATAGGCCTTCCTGAGCACCTAAGACAAGGATGAAAAATGTCAGTGCAGTTGATTTAGAAAAAAAGAAATGAGCCGAATGTATAACCGTACACATGACTAATTGTGCATCAGGACAGTGTCTTAAGCAGGGAGATGCCTTGTCCAAGCTATGTACTTTTTATGTGCAAAGGCTGCATACAAAATGAAAACTGTAATACTAATAATTAGCTATAAATTTAATCCAAGGTACAATGTGCACTCAAGTGTAGAGCAGTTATGGCCCGTGAAACACGTTTTTCCTATAGTAACTCATTCTCGCTGAAGACCACACTGCTATAATAAATAGATTTCGTGGTCAAATTGCTCTGTGCATCCTTGTCTTACAGGAAAATAAAAGCTTACTTCCATCCAGATCTGTGGCAATCCTTTCAAAACAGGAGACATTTATACTGTTTACCTAGTAAATTTTATTTGACTACTTCCACACTACACATGGCAGTAATTCAAACGACATTCTTTTACTCCCTAAAATGGTTAATAAATGTAATGCAACCAAATATGGACCAAACTAAGAAGAATCGTACATGCTGCAGATATATCCAACATGTAAACAACCAGATGGAAAATGAAGAAAAAGTTGTGGATGGCTTCACGGTTCCTAGTCAATCCAAGTTTAAGTCAACCATCTTCAAAAAACTGTGTATCTAACGGAACAATTAAAATTAAGAACTCCATTGAGGTCAAGATGGACAGTACTCAGTGTTAAACATTTGTTCAGAATTTAAACTGCTATAGAGTGAACTGGGGATATACTCCACAGTTTTGCATGTTCACTACCAACACAGTTATTTTTTTCTAATGACCAGTGAATAAATCCAAAAAAGGACAGTGACTTATTTTTAGAATTCTTTTGAAATACGTGCTTATCTATAATCTAATGTTTTTATATTTTTGCCAGTGAATGCTTCTGGCATCCAAAAAAATTATCTTTAACTGCGCAGACAATATATGTAATTCTGACAGAACATTTTCAGCATGTTTTATCTAGACCTCTTTATTTCCATTTTGGAGATCAGGTATCCCTTTATATTTACTGTGTCACTGAAGGTAATTTAACACCCCTTTTTAAGGAGTGATGAGCATCTGAGAGTTCAAAAGGACAAAGCATTATCCTCACCGTCTTAACCCTAGGAGAAGTCACCAGATCTTGATCTGAAGTTCCTTCTACAGAGAACCATCCCTGGTAGACATAGTACAGCAGGACTGCATCTACTCATATAAATTAAGTTGTGGCAGAATGCTGTAAATCACATTTTACAGTTAATAATAGTCACCATCAGAGTAATGGACTCAGTGCAATAAAACCTATGCACATCACAGAAGTCACAGGAAGTAGGTCTTAGTCTGCCATGAGCCTGGCAAAGACAAGGGAGACCATACCTCTTCATAATCACAAAGACATGATGAGAAAGGATGGAATTTGAGATCTTAACCGAAACAAGAAATTAACATGAAAATTCTGTTTACCGAGGTAAATGTCTTTTAACTGCACTGCATGATCGGACGCAGGTCTCACCGAATAATTCACATTTCCGATGTGATGGTAAGAGAAACTGAAAAATGTCCACATACAAAAAACATAAATCTGTTAAAGTTACTGAGTTGTTCACTGTAAAACTGCTACCTATCTTCCGGTAGTTAATACAATTTGTTCACAATTGTCCGTGTGAAAGGCTCATAGTCACTTTAAAGAAATGTAAAACCGCTGATCAGAGACTTGTCTCTTCTTTAATATTTAGGGATCAACATTTATTCTCAGCAAATGTGTAATAGTTTAGGAAGTTAGTCTCTTTCTCAAAGAACAATACAAAAATTCCCAGTCCCAGGGGGATTAAGGAAAATTATGGTCACCCTAGATAAAGCTATTCTTTGAGAACTTATCACAAATAGTAGATCGTAGAGTATATTTTGACATATCCCACACTGTCACTGGTAAGCACCATGCCTTTTCTTCTACAGAAGCCCTGAACTGTCTGGTTATCTTTTAATGTTCCCGAGTTGTTGCTCAGAAGAATGTCGTTTCTGCTGCATCTGCAACTAGCAGGGCTGAGAGTGAAGGAAAAACAGTTGACCTTGTGTTCTTCCAGTATCAGGGAATTGTAAAATTAAACAAAACTGGGGAAACGAAATAAAAACATCCTTTGCAGACTGATACGTTTAGATTACCACAGCAATAAAAAGTCAAGTCAAAATAGGCAGCTATTTTGTTTTTAGTTTTTCGTCAATATCAATAAGCTTAGAGCTCCTGCCAGTTGGTAACAACCTACCTGTATATGAACAGCAACGCTCATCTCTGCTGGCCTTTGCTTTCGGTCTCGCTGGAGAAAGTGCCAATGGGTGGCTCAGCTTGGACACTTTGCTCATATTTGATCGGTCAATGGCATCCACAGAAACACAGAAAGAGGGCTCACACTCAATCAGCTGTGCAAACCGATGTAGTTTAATGTATTAAAAATAATACATTTTCAAAAAATAACCTTGGACCATATGAGGAAACCAGGCCACTCATCCTACCAAAAGGACTACCTGCCTTAAAAAAAAGACAAAGTATCTGGACAAGTAAGGAGTGAGTGAGACTGAGCATTCTTTAAGAAACTACTCAGATACATCCAAAGAGCAAGTATGTTTCACTTCACTTGAAGAAGAAAGCTAACTAAAGAGCGCAAGACATAAATACTGGCATCATAGTACTCACTGCGACCTAAAATAACACCTATTCTTTTACATAAACTCAAAAAAACTCCCCAGGGCTCTGTCTGGATCAAAACAGGTTTGAGAAAAAACACTGGTAACAAAGGGAAAATAAAAGTTTAATATTACAGGCTTTTCCTTTTATTTCTCTCTCTCTGGAGGCAATGGAGCCTGTGCAACCACTTACTTGTTGTTTGAGGAGCACTAATTGTCCTGAAGGAACTTCTACTTCACCTTATAGCCCAGAGGAAAGTAAGAGGTAAAGCAAAGGGTTACGTACTTACTATACATACAGTAAGAACCTGCAGGTCTAGCACCTGTCTGGTCATGTCTGTATGTTTAAGCCATAATTATTGTTAAACGTATGTATGCTGTATTGCAACAATCCAGTGAGACCTTTCCTACCTGTGACCGAGAAGACTTATCAGAAAAACTCTTCTAACAGCATGACGAAAGTGCTGTTTGATGGGAAATGGCTTCCTCTGATATGATGCCGTTTTGAAATTAGCCCACCCTATGGAAGGCCTCTATTATCAGGATTACACAGCACAAAATCTTTAGGTTTATGCATATTAAACTATTAACAAGATTCATTTATCTTTGTTATGTCAGCCTGAATCAAAAAGCACTCAAAACCACAACTCCAAAATTTTAGAAACTGAGCTGAACAAAAGGGCACAGTCAGCGCTGCTCCTGCAGACAGAATTCCCTGCATACCTTCACATTAATCTCCTCTGCCACACAAGTACAATTTCTTTTAACCATTTTGTGCATCTGGAGCAGAGCGGCATATTGTGTAAAATCTTCATAGCTGTTACAGCCAGTTTTCCCTCTGTAAAACAATCTCTTTTTCGCCCCAGTGCACAGCTATCCTGAAAAATAACTAGACCCCTGACAGGGAGCCAGAACCCTCACATACTGCAATGCCGATACTCGTAAGCACTGCCGGAGCTGGAGTCTGTCAACCCTTACACCTTTGCCTGTACAGGTAACAAGCAGCGTGGATTCTCAGAGAGACGGTGGGGAAGCCACACTTATAGTCCCTCAGGGAAGTTCTTTAACCACGCTGCTGGAGACAGGCAAGTCAAACATGGGGAACTGAAGAACTGGAAACAAATTACCACCGCTACACATGAAACATTTCTTCTGCCCGACAATCATGTCTCAGCACTCGTGTACTTGACTGATGTTTCTGGTGGTCCAGGTTTGAGCTCGCATGTGAAGATGAATCAACAGCCCAAAATGTTGCATTTTTTTAACTTTTCAATGGAATGAATCTCTTCTTGTTCCCTTGCAGCCAACATATGTGGACTCAGCTTGCCACATATAAACTTCTTAGTTTATAAGTCTCATTCATCACTTTGGAACTGTAACTCTTTTCCAATGCTGCACAAAGAATTGTGCTTATGAAAATCACATGCATGCTCTGAATGGAAAAACCAACCAGGGACATTTCAGTGGAGAATGTTTCTGCAAAAGTGATGCCCGTGAATAAACAATCAGGAGAGCTTCTGTGATTCTCAGTTTAAAACGCAATTCAGCACTGAAACATGAAGCAGGGGCCACAACTGCAAATTACACGGAAATGCCTTTAAATCTGAGAACAGGAGGCACTTCTTCACACATGAGGTTGCAGGATTTTGAAACAAAACCAGTGTTGTTGAAGCCGATACCCCAACTTCTTTCAAGAAACTGCTAGATGAGAACCTTGGATCAACTGACTACTAACCACCGAATGGGTTGAATGGCCTCATCTCCTTTGCAAGCTCATTGGTCTTCTAATGGATCAATAAAGCATAGCCAGCATAGCCAGCTCACTTAGAAAGGCTGGAGAGTCCATCAGCTCCGAAACGACTTTCCATTAGACATCAACCACCTCCCGGCAGCTCTAAAATGTCAACAGAAAGTGTTTAAAGACCGGGGACTGATGTTCTAATGTTTGAAATATAAACATTCGTGTTAGAAATTAGTTCTGCACTTTAAACATAGTTGGCAACTCAGAGGTTAAAATACTGAGGAAACGCCCATCAAATAATTTAGTGGCTGCTGGAAATTTTTTTTTTTTGCTTTAGGCCGCCTGGATGCATATTTGATGGTGTGATTGGAAGACATGTAAACACGGCCATGAACCAGAAGAGCCCCACCCCACTCCCCCAGAATCATGGTTTGCTGAGCGATGGGTTTGCTGTTAATTAAGGTCAACACGCAGCCCCCAAAGTGTATCAGCAACGACATGACAAAAAAAAAAGTGAGTAGTTGAAGAGAGGTAGAGATCTGAGAGGCATGACCTTCAGGGCAGACCAAGCTTAGCCAGCAAAAAAAAAAAGAACAAGAAAATGAAAAGAAACTTCAAATGAGAATCGAGAAGAAAGCAATTAGTATTTGGCTGCTCAGTGACAACTGACGGCTGACTAACTTATACTCCCCACTGTGGCCTCCCTCTGTCTCTGTGCTGAGTTACTTGGAAATCTGGCATGTTTGCCCTAATATTCTGGAATGAATGGTCAAAACATGAGTAGAATCTGCTCTCCTTCTAGTGTTAACGACACTAAGATGTCCCAAAAATACGTCCTCTTGTGCCCTCCAGGGCTGGTGACAAATCGATTGTGAGTGGTCATGTTGCTCAGGACAGGGGTCTGGCGGATATGCAGAAAATTCCCAGGGGAGCCGTCAACATCAAAAAGTGTTGGCATCCCACTGCAGCCTTCCCACAGTTCATTCCAGTACTTACAGCGTAAAAAAGGGAGCACAAATTACTAACATTAACTTCAAGCTATAGTATTGAGTTTCTTTTTCTTTTTTTACCAAAACTCTCCATTGGCACATTGTATGTTGATGACTTCAGAAACACTCATTTACTACACTTGGCTCTAGCACTGCACCGCAGAGAGCCAGCACATCTACACAGACTCTGCTCTGGCATGGAACAGAAGAATGACAAGTCAAAAAGTGCCACACTATATTAACATTTGAATTGTAGTAGAACCACCAATTGCTAATGAACTAAGCTCTGGAAGCCACAGAAAAGATGGTGGAAGGAATTAAATGATGGAAATAAAAACATATAGAATTCAATCTAGCTGTAAGACGTACTTGATATAAACACCCATACCACTATGACCTGAGGGATGTCTGTCCTGATCAAACTCAATGGGACAATTTCCACAATGTATTAGGAAAAGAAAACTGGGACCTTTTATACAGATGTGAATAATGTTCTTCATCACTGGGCTTGTAAGTGTATTAGCACAGGATAGTACTGCCTAATCTTGCTAATAAATTAACAAAAGACAACTTCCTTTTGTTAAAGTTGCACTGTTACTGTATATATCATTTAAAAGGATTTCTAAAGATAAAGGCAAAAACTCAGAACAAAGCTTTGTAGAGTACTATGTTATCTAAACTAGAGTACTAGTACTTGAAGATATCTTGCATTCATAAAGGTAAATTTTTTGAAAAAGAAAATGCATATCTGCGTGTTCCAGGCTCACGCCAAACATCTTAAAGGGCAACACAGCTAAAAAAAAAATGCGGGTGACAACTTAAATGTTTTGCCAAAGGCCCATTAAAAATAGATGATTAAAGGAAAGCAACAGCCAATCCATCTAAGCTGGAGATAAGAGAGACATCAATTTATAGCTAGGATACCTATATGAGTGGAGGCCTGGCCTTTGAATAATGTCAGAGACCTGATTTACAACCTTTTTAGACCCTCATTACCAGCTCATTTGGAATGTGAGGCAGGAGGAACACAAAGAGCTCAATTAGCTATGGCATGGATACCACATCTTGCACTGCAGGCACAAATGGCACCACCAGAGCAGCGTTTACTGCACCTTTTGTTTGGCAAAACTACAGGGGAGCCATTAAGAAGCAAAGTGCCCCGTTCCACCTCAACAAAAACAACCAGAGCTCACCACGGCCCCAGTCAGAACACTGCTACTCCTTAAAATGACATATGCTGTATTATTGTTTTCCCTCTGCTGGTGACTGATGCCAACAGGGGTTAGACGCACCTTTGGATAGTGGTAATGCAAAAACTTACTGGAATCACGCTGGCAGAGGGCCTAAAAAGCAAGGCAGAAAAAAAAAAGTCCCTCTGAAGAGTCCAAGAACCATGAATACTGCAGTAGTCGGGTAGGCTACTACAGGTTGGCATAAAGCTTCTTTCAGACATCAGCAAGGAAATATAAAACTGTATAACAACCTGCCTCAAATCGACAAGGCTGTCCTTATTAACCTACAAGAAAGGCCATCTCAAAGGCTCATTCACAGATAAACTACCCATCTATGCATCGTCATCATTGCCTCTTCTCCTGGTGAGGGCGGCAGATGCCAGGTTTGTGCCTAGGATGTAATCTGGAAAGTGTGCTCTGTAGGGCCAGTCCTCCTGCGTACATCATTCGAGAGGGAGGGTTCAGGAGAGGAAAGCTGGAAATATCAAGCATCTTCTCTCGGGAAGCACTTCAAATCCTTAATCCTGCCCCTCCTTACAGTAGCGTGTGTGTGGACCTGGTAATTCCTCCAATTCAAAAAGAAGGACAAGGAGAAATAGGCAGTGCCCCAGAAATGACTGTTGCCACGTACGCGCTGTGTCCAAATCAGCACTTACTCATAGACGTTATTACAGGTTTCTGGGACACATGGCCTCAACCTGGCTGCTTATTTACTGCATGACATCACTACCTGATTATGACTGAGTTATTTGCGACAAGTTATAACTGGACAGTCTACTGTCTATAAGAGATGCTGTGCTATTCATAATGTACAATTAACAGATTATTACACTGTTAATTAAACTGGATGAATAAGAATGGCTCTCTTCTCCTGGGTGTGAAGGGAATGTTTCTTTCAGTTTTTCTGAAGATTAAGGGTCTTTAGACCCCTCTGCATGTCTCACAGAAAAGACTCCCAAGTCCATCTGCAAACGTGACAGGTTACATGGCTACCTCAGGTGAATTTGGATAAATTTAAGGAACGTTGGCCTAATAACTTGGAGAAAACTTGTCATTTCTTAGAGGCTGCAGCAGAGATCGCACAATGTCAGGCAAAGTAGAAAAGCATTGGATCCACGTTGTGTGTAGCACGGCTGTGAACACTGAAAACACCCACCACCTGAAACACATGGACAGAAGGGATTGCAGCAGGGACACATGAACGTTAACTAGACACGTGCAAAGGGACTGCATCGCTCCAGCATGGATTCCTAATAATCTGGCCAGTGAGCATAAAGGATCAAGAATCACAAAGGCCGGCCTCTAAGTCACAGATGAGACTGCATCATTATTCCTGGTTAGGAGTATTCAGCTCGGATGAGCTCATTCCGATACTTCCAGGTAAGTGTGGCAATACATAGATCAACAGTCACGTAGCTCCAAGTAAGACAGTGCAGACATAGGGAGCTGTTTTTATAGCCGAACTCTGGAAGCCATTCATTTTGTGGTTCTGAATGACGGGACTAACATTAAGTTGAGAGTGGTTGGACTGCACAGAAGCAAAAAAGACTAGAAGCATGTCATACATACAGCACAGTTTCAGTGTTAAAATACATTCACCCTTAGGGGACTCGCAGGGGCCACAGAAACTGGAAAATAATGACTGCCACCTCCACCCTCCAAAAACAACATGAGTAACACTTTGTATAAAGAGAAAATCACCCATGGGGACACAGCTAGTTGTATCGAAATGCATATCTCTAGACACGAACGTATATAGCTGAATAAATGTGTGCATTTAAAGTAATCAGTAATAGCTAAAATGTCCTCCTCCAAACATCAGACAGCCTGGACTTAGAAAAGCATTATAACACAATAACAGCCTTGCATGTGGATTAAGTGCTTTGTATACTCATACCGTACCTATGTCCAGTGATATACATCTCTAAGTTCCTTATAAAAGTCCACTGCTGGGTAGAAGTGTTATCTATGAAGGGACTGGAGGAGATCCCTCACCAGCACTGTTCCAACATGAAAACCTGGGGTCTAATCGACCTACTCCAGCACTCAGGCTGGTAAGGAGTTGTTCTACAATAAGAACGTTAATGGCAGAGCAGCTTCACGTACCTGATGATACTTGGACTAACTGGAACACATTTTTAGCACAGATCAGATGTACCTTCATGCTTGTCATTCATCATAGCTACAAACTGTCTAGTCCTGACGTAAGAAAAACTGGAGCTTCTGAAGTCCCTGAGTTTTGAAAAGGTGTCACATTTGCATGGGCCACAAGTTGACACCAATTCCCAAAGCCTGCTCACAGGACACCATGAGGAAATTCCGGGTTTAAAAGAAATACTCTACATTGACAGGTTAGAGCCCATGATGGTCATTTAAAACTCAGAATGGTATTTGCCAAACTAGAACAAGGGATTTCTTTGCACTGAAATGTGAATCAATGACCTAAAAGGTGTGAAAACAGCCAGGAAGCACATTTAGGACGTGGTTACAAAGAGAATGTGCTGGCGTGCTTTTGGAATAAACATCCTCTCGTCTTCCAAAGGCATGCTGGGTAGCTGAGTGGGTGTCTACTCACTGCCTGCGAGTGAGGAGCAGTGTGTGTGTGGCCTGTGATGGACTGGCATCTCGTGCAGGGTGCCATCCTGCCTGGTGTCATGTGCTTCCAGGACAAATCTGGGTCACTGCCACCCTTACCAGGAACAAAGCAGCGTGCTGTTAGTGAATGAATGGCTAGACTAGTGAGAGTTGTGCTGAATTAGTACAGGGGACATTAAGTAAAGCCTGCAAGATTGTCTCTGTCTTCTTATATCTTATGAAACATTACATAACAGCTAAAATAATTCCTGCCTGGCACACGCTGAAATATCTTCTGGGATATAAATATCCCGTCTATGCCTTCACCTTAACTTCAAAGGTTTTGCGTTATCTTAGTAGATCTTTTAGGCTTAGAGACCTGCCCAAAAGAGCTCTATATCAGTTTAGACTTTGGGAATCCTGGCTAAGACTGGATTTAAACAAAAACGATAGCAGACAAACGCAGAATTATTGCAGCTGCTTCTATAAAAAAAACTTAACAGATTCCATTAAAGGTAGATGGGAGACAGATGTAGCTCTGCTTTGTGCAGGGTATAGGCTATTTGATACCCCTACACTCTCTGCAACACTACGCTCTAGGTGAACGATAAATGTGTACCAGATGTACCGCGCTCAGATGTAAGAAGTATCCATTTTTCACTCTGAAGAATCCCCCCCCCACCCCCACCTTTTGATGTCGAGACTGCTCCATACAGACGTGAAGGATAAAAGGGCTGCACACTTTAACAAGTCAGGGATCTCCAGTCTGCAGACCAGGCTGTGCCATCGGGAAACACAACAGTGGAAGAAAAACAATGTGGATTTTTGTTACCATGTACAGGAACGCCCACTCCAGGCAGCGACCCAGTGAGAACCAGCAGTCAGACCTCACAGCTGTAACTCACAGGCCTTCACATGCACAGCGCTCACAAAATTGACCCCGACACTTTTAAACCTCACTGGCCATCGGTTCTCTCTTTCTTTAGACCTCCAGCTACAGTCCATTACAAAAACGTGCTAACTGGTACTTGGGGGAGACAAAACACCAGTCCTTGTGGGCCAGAAGGCTTCTTCTTGTTTTTTTCTCCACCTCAGCCCTGAGGTAATTACTTAACTGGACAGGCTGAAGCGTCCCCTTGTTCTTGAGACGCTGGAGATTTAAAGATGCCTATGAACCCTGTTGGACAGCAGCCCTTGAGGATCAGAGGTGGTCAGCCACAACACTAGTAATACTGACTGTTTTTTTTTAAAAAGCAACAGTTGAAAAATGTACCAGCCGGTTGTTACTTGAAATTCTATTTATTGTGATAAAAGCGAGAAACCGGGTTCGAGAGAATCCGCGCACTGCAAGCAGGAGTGGTAGGGGTCTGCTGTAAACCCCATGGCCAGGCGGCGGAAGCTCGCACTGCGAGATTTTTTAAAACACGCCTGGATGGGACTCCAACTGCATTGTGAAGTTAGTTGTAAAAAAAAAAAGATCAACATGGTTCAAATGACCTGCTCTTTGTTTGAAAACTGTAAGGTTCTAACGAAAGAGTCACAGGAAATGCAAGTGTTCAGGATGCCCTAAGGGTTTTCATTGTGTCCTGTGTTAATTGTGTTTTTTGACTGTGTTCTAGGAACCCTATTCTTCTTTAAAGATAGTGCTTCTATATAATATTCTTATCACATTCTGCAACTGCTGCTAATTAAGTATCGTGCCAAGGGCTCTGCCAGTCATTTCTTATGGGGGCTGGTCTACTCTACAGAAAGTATGTTTTTTAATTGTTACATGGTTGTCCCAGCAGTAATGCACTGTATCTGAGCCAAACTTCCACACACTACACAGCTAAGCACTTTTTTGTGCAATTTAAGAACACACAACAAACACATGCCAAAACAGATGAACAAGCAGCTATTTAAAAAGGTCTTGCCTGAGACGTCGTAATTACTTGAGGCTGCTGGGATTAAAGTTGCAAAATCAGAGCACAACCATCATCAGGATCAAGAATAAAATGAGAATTAGTGAACAAGCTGAAATTAAGGGGATAAGCGCTTAGGCCTGGGAACACAAAGCTTAACACAAAGGGTCCCCTCAGTCATATTGCTGAAGCAGGTTTCTTAGGATCCTGCTTCAGCAACAGGGATAATGAGATTCTGCAAAGGGCTAGAAGAGTTTCTGAGATCAATTAGCTACTAACTTTGAAAAGTGCACAAGAGGCTGAACTGCCTGCCTTGTGCTGAGAAATCTGAAACTCTTCATGTGCAGGGGGGGGTGCCAACCTGTTCTTGGAGAGCCACAATCCAGCACATTTCATGGTTCACGGGCAGAGCAAGACCTAGCCTGTTTTATTTTGAACATTGAAGCAGGCTATTTGTTCAATTACATAGTTGAGAAACCTTTCTAACGGAAAATACCAACACCATCTACCTATAAAATATTATAACTGGTCATTCCCAACTTAAGTTACTATATTTTTTAAAACTATTGCTGGTCTTTACACATTGATGATTTAAGAGTACTCTAGAAAACCTCCCAGTTTGTGGCTCTCCAGACCAGAGCTGGCCACTTCCTTTAGATATTCTTTACCTTCATATACACATTCATTACCTGACTGCAGTAACTGAATCAACTTCATGAACTGTGAAGCCCCACTGAATTCTAGTAAGAACCAGTAGACTGGTTACTCACCATAAATAATGACCTCACATCTGTCTAGCCCACCTGTTTTGGCTTTGTCAAGCGAGAAGACACAGAAAAAACCTTCTGCAAAGTGCCCAGTTTTTATATCCAGCATCCTTAGTACAGCGATCAGTGCCCTGGATTCAAGATCAGACAATTGTCAGGTCACTTCGTGGCTGGGACACAGCTGTTGTCCCCTCAAGCAAAGTACTATACTCAGATTGTGTCACTAAACCCAACTCTGTATTAATGGGTCTCCAAACTGCCATTTTATTCGACTTGCCTGGTAAATAAATGAATACTAGGAGAGTCACAGAGGCTCTCAATAAATGTTGGTGGTAAAGTGATAAAAATTACACTATTTGCCATTTCAGTATACAACCAAATTATAGCTTTGTGAGCAATTATTTTAATTGCTCTAAAAATTGAACTGACACATTGAACGCATTTAAGAATTGTGAGCACGGCAGAAATGTTTCGTTTCAACCATCATCAAATGGTGAACTATAATTACGGCAACTGTTCAGGAACGGCCTTGGATGTAAGAGTTTATTTTTTTGCCTTCCCAGTATTTATTTAACTTCAGCTGGCAACCCAGATTTCCCTTTTCCACATTTGTTTAAAGTTTAGTCTGAGAGTGGCTCTGGAACATGCTTGCAAAACAGCTTTATTGTTCAGAAACCACACTTAAAGACAAGAGACCCCCCACAGTTTCTGCTGAAGAGGAGACTGCCAAGTCATCACCTGTTGTCCACTGTAAATGCACTATGAATATCCCAGCTTGGCGAGAATATGTACACCACAAGTCGTATGTACCACACCTGGATAAACAGGACTGGCTTCTGAAAATTCAATCTGGCGACTGTCAGAACAAGAGAAACATGTAGTGTAATGAGGACCAGACTGAGCTTCTTTATTATAAAGGCTGAGATGCTATAATCTGCTTCCTTTTTTGATTCTTTACTGTGTGCAAGAGACATTTTTCCCCCAGTTTCTATAGTAAGGTACAAGGGTAGAATTTAGTGTCAGGACTGAGTTAAATGGCAGGAACTCTGGACTCAGCAGGCAGCCTTCCGCTTCTTCCATGGGCTATGGTTCAGGCATTAACTGGAAATTTGGAAGTACAGTATTATTTATCAAAAAAGGGATCAGGAGCAAGGACCCATGTACATGTAAGGTCTTTTTACAACACAACCAGAGACCCTGCCAGCACACACACTACAACACATAACACACAATTCTATTTAACTTGCAATAGTAGTAACTGGAGTAATAGTGACTCCAGAAGCATACAACCAAGGATGATTTCAGAGCTAGTTTATTAACAAAACACTATAATAATGATGTCTCACTCGGGCTGGGCAGGAAAACACAAAAAATATGTCTGAAAACAACTATTTTTTATTTCAGTTGCGATCAAGTTGTTTTAGGCTTTTAGTCACTTCTTCCTTAACGATGCATAAACCTGACAGATGTATGTTTGTTTTACCTGTACCAATTTAACTTTAGAAAAGAGGAACTGTATTTACTCAGCCTCCATGCTGGAAGATACATTTGCATTTCAATGCCCAACTGCAGCACTGACTCACTGTCTGATCCAGCCTAGACACAAAAACACAGTGAAGACCAGCAGAGACTCAGCGAGCCAGACAATCATCTGAAACTTTTATTGACTTAAGACACTGAATTCCTGAGGCTGAAGTCGATTCCTGCAGGCCACTGTACTGTTCGGCCCTGACAATGATGTGATGAGTTTCTGAGGAACAGGAGCCGTGAGTAATAGGGTCAGGGACCAGCACAAGCTTATATGGGAAAGGAGAGAATCTCACACAAGGATGCATAGTACTGTACCTGCTTGACACGAAAGCAATTCTTAACAGGTCTCAGATAAGATTATGAGAAATGTAATGGACGTGAACTACTAAAACATAAGAGAGATGTCTGTGGGTTCAAATCCCTAGTGGGACACAGCTGTTGTGCCCTTGAGCAAGGCACTTCTCTCAGATAGCTCCAGTAGGCTGTGCTGGACAAATCAGTACACGCCAAACTGGCATTGTAAATGAGAATCTGTTCTCAGTTGACTTGTTTGTTTAAAAAATAGATTAAATAAAAAACAGCTACTTCAGCAGTAAGACCAGAATCACTGTGCAAAGTCAGCCCTTATTCTTAAGAAAACATCTGTCTTTTGCCACATATAAATATAGCCAATTACCTATTTAAAGACTGTCCCTCAGTGTAAACATCTCAAAAAGGACTTTTATCCAACACTGAGCAACAATTGTTTAGGAATCCATGCACTGCAGACGGAACTGAAGAAAAGCACTATTTCTTACATCTAAAGCCAGCAACGCGTTGGAAAAAGGAAAATGTCCTGTTGATTAGATTTAAATTCCAACATTTCCCACCCTTCTACTGTAAATACTTTTGAAAAGGCACTGATGGTTCAACGGGATGTTTTAAATAGTTCTAACAAAACTGGCCTCAGAAAAACGATTTTATTCTTACAACCGCAGGGCCCACAAGTAAAATCATCTGCTGTGAGCTTTTTTCTTCCCATTGCCCGTCACTTGCATTCTAGTCTCACGCTGAGACACTGAGAACCTACAGTCTGAGCAGTAGCCGTTCATTTGAGTCCTGGTGTTACCCGAGCTCTTCACAAGCTTCCCAGCACCCCTTTGGCCTGATACCGAGCTTCCTCCACTCGTGTGAAAACTGCCAAACTGAATAACGAGCAGAGCACCTCCTCCCCCAAAAAAGATATAGGGTTACAACTGTACAACTTATACGTAAGACCTCATTGTGCTCAATTTGGATTAAAAAAAGACACTGCTGGTCTGGAATCCAACCAGAGAAGAGCAACTAGATTCATTCTGGGGCTTAGGGTAATCTCCTATCCTCACAGGTTGAAGGAACAACATTTCTTTACTCCGGAACAAAGATGACTATGAAGGGACCTGATCCAAATGATTAAATCCTCAGACATGCTGGTGTAGCGGAACTAGTTCGGATACAGTGACATCAGCGCCCTGCCTGCACGTAGCAGGGACCTCGGCTGCCTGGGCTGGGGGAGGTCTCCTTTAGCTCATGCGGCTGGTTCCCTGTTGCGTTCGCGCCCCAGGTGCTGCGGGACGGAACGAGTGGCGGAGGGCACGAGCCCGCGCGGAACCGTGACGGTCACACTGACAAAGACAACGCATTCAGAATGAACAGTGACACATGTACCAGAGGCTATGGGGAGTGCATTCGAAGCTGAGAAAAGGAGGCCCTTTTTCACACAAAAGGTTGTGGGAGTATGGAACAAGCTACTCAGCCATGTTGAAACTGATACCACGGCTTTTTTCAAGAAACGCCAGGATAAGATCCTGGGATCAACTTCCTAGATGGGTCGAACGGACTCCTTCCTTCTGAACCTTTTCTTCAGGTGGATCTGCTCTATCACTGTACTCAAACTGGACACAACAGACAATGGTTAAAAAGAGTAAATAACCCATACCAGTAATACTAAAACACTTTCTCACTCTTCTCGCCTAAAACATAACGACAAATACTTCAGAGATTAGCAAGACTGTTCCTGCCCTAGTTCAGAAAGAGACAAAATTACATGGCAAGTGTAACTTCCATACAGTCCTGCAAATAAAATCATGAATAATTCATTGCATGGGTTTGTCTAACATTTTTGTGCACTGACTCTTGTTGGCAAGGTGATGCTGTGGCAGGATTTCTTGAGCTGTGTTTTTACTTAGTGTGACTCAATAATGTGGCTGATAAGTTTTACGGCTGTCAAATAACACAAAAATGGAATGATGATCCCTTCATTGAGCGCTTCTGTGTAGAGGCTACAGAAGTAGTAAAAACGCGTCACGAGAAGCGATTTCTCTTTCTGAAGCTCTCCAGCGAGCCAGGCGATGAGAAACTCCAGACTTCCCTGCAGGAAGCCAGCTGTCCAGGGCTTCCCTTTTTGCTTTGCATTAAAAGAAACCTGCAGCTGACTGTGCTCCCTGGCCTTCCAGCGTTCACCGAAACCATACCTTGTCTCTGTATGAAGACTCTGAGCAGAGGGTTGGCCGTCGACACGGCTTTGCAGAAGTTGTCGTCGTTGTTGATCGGCAGCAGGTCCCCGTGGATGTCAGCGTAGCCAATCATCACCTCCATGTTGGTAATCCGGTGGATGTGAAGGATGAGCTTGTAGAACTCTTCGAATTTGCCAGGCTTGAACCGGTCCACAGAAAACCGCCGGAATTCTGCCCCATACTACAGGAGAGAAACCCAAAAAGAAATAGCAGATCATGGTCTTCAGGTCCAAGGGGAGCTCAAACTCCAAACTCAGATTCAGTGTGCAATTTATTTAATCACCCAACTGATGGGTAAAAAAACTAAAATAGAGCTAAAATAAAACAAACAAACATGGATGAAAAGGATAAACCAATAAACCATGCATTTACCAGTTTGAATGTAAATTTTTAAAATTACAACCAGGAATAATTATAGTGCCGAGAAAAAGCCTGTGAACCCCAAAGATAGGGGTTTATAGTAGCCAATTCTATGTCTCTTGTAGCACAATGATGTATGAATTAAGCAATGAGTGATCAAGGTACAGGGGATGTGGAAAAAGCAAATGTTAGCTAGTTAGCTTATTTAACGCAATAATTACCATCTGGTGTTTAAACAATTTGGGAAGTCTTGGGGGCTGAGTTAGGAAGGCTCCATTCTGTATAATAATCAGAGACGTAAGTTTCGTCTTCAGCATACACGTGTGTGGTAACAAGTCATGCAACGATCCAATGAAATCTCTGAGGATCTCAGAAAAGGAGAAGAGTGGAAAATCATCAAAGAAGTTACAAAGAACCCCAGAGTTCCAAGGAACTGGCGGGTCTTGCCATGGCTAAAGTAACTGTTTATTACTGTCAGAAAACTGGAAGAACGGTTTTCCTGGAATAATAGAAAAAAAATGGAGAAGACTATTGCTCTCCAAAAGGAACCTTGCTGTCCATCTGACATTCATAAAGGAGCACACAGATGGTCCAAAAGGCTTTTGGACAGAAAAGTCAAAGGTCAAGCTCTGTGGCCACAGTAGAAACATTATCTTAGACAAATCTCAAACACTGCTTTTGAACAGATGATCCCCATCCAAACCATCAAACATTGTGTGGTGGGAGTATGATGGTTTGGAGATGCTTTGCTGTCTCAATACCTGGATGACTTATCATTGACACAACCATGAATGAATTCGGCAGTGTATCAGAAGATTCTAATGGAAAATGTTGGGTAAGCTGTCCATGAACTGAAGCTAAACCAAAAGTGTGTTTTGCAGCAAGATAACAATCCTAAACATACAAACTGATGACTATAAAAGAATGGCCACAGATGATGAAAAGCGGCATTTTACAATAGCCTAGTCAAAGGATGGATGTAAACTCCATTACAATGTTGTGGTTGGACCTGAAGTGACGTGTCCATTCAAGGCTGCCCTCAAATGTCACACAGCTGACAGAGTTCAAAAGTGGAAGCCAAAATTCCTCAAAACAGAAGTGAGAGACTTTTATACATAACTGTTTTACAGAAAATATTAAGTTGTCGTAATTGCTGCTGAGGGGTTGTTGACAGCTGACAGTTACTGAATCTGAAAGGTCACATATTGTCACAGGTGAATATTGAATGTTGCATTATTTGAGGATAAATAAATGTGGAAAGAGTATCATGTTTTATGTAATTTTTTTAATCAGGTTAATTATTAATAGGAGATAAACAAAGAGAGGATAACATTTCAGGTTTCAAACATGAAATATAAAAATCCTAAGAGGTTAACAAACTGTTGCTCCGCACTGTTCAGATGACCATGTCCTTCATGAAAAAGGAGAAATGTATCTGTTATCACAGGGTTTTTTTCATTACAGTAGACATTTTATGATTTTACGCTCCTATGGCACTGAAAGCAACATTGTACACGAGACAGAAGCCTCAAAATGTCTACAAACATTAAGAAAAAAATATGATGGTTAGATAACCTGCAAGCAAGAGACCACTTATGCTTTCATCTATCTTTGCGATAAGCTGAACATCATAAAATAGCTAAACAAATCACTTTTAAAATTAGAAGCCACTAATGGGAAAGGTCCATCAATTTTCTGCTGCATCTATTGAAAGGTTGAGAATGATTATCAATCCAATTTTTATTTCCGATACCATTAGAAGGACAGGAGTGAGTGGGGCTTGATTACTTGGTTCTTTACCTGTGGGACTCTAGGCACTGTAGAAGCCTCCCTCCTGCCTCTCGGTGCAACCCAGGCCCTTGTCCTTGGGACAACTGGTTGACATCACTTACACTGACAACGCTTACACTGTGCAGACAGCAGGATTATTTGCACAAATATGAAAGTGAGTCACCCACTGAAAAAGTAAAGTACCGGGGAAAAGGCATGGGATATGCACAAGAACAAGACGCAAATTAGAACGTGTTTGCACTTCAGTGCATATAACTGGGAAGTGCAAACGAAAAGAATTAAGAGCGATGGCAGCGTAATCACGAGCTTTTTGATCCAACTCAAACACAGCCAGGCAGACTGCCTTTGTTTTGAGATTGCATTCTGATTATGCACACCCACACACACACACAACTCTTACAGTTACCAAGGATTACGAGCAACTGCGCAGCATAATGATGGTCTGTTCTGGCTGAGCCTCTCCGACCACCAGAAAAGCCAACAGAGTCATCCAAAGGTTACTACTTTCATCAAACAACCAGTTAGAATCAGCAAAACGCAGAGAGACCGAGATGAATGAGAGGGCAGACAAAGCGACCAGGTTGACCTTACAATAACAAAAAGAATCATACACCAGCAGTTCTTGGAACACGCTGCACAGGATAGTCATTTTGTGGTAAATTCGCAACATTTCATTACACAGTGAAATCGGATCTGCTGGGATTGGAGACATATACTTGCAAACTGTTAACGGCACCGGTTTTGGAGTCCGGCACACACACAAACAATCCACCGACTGCAACGTTAGCGGTAGGACTGAGGTAACAGCTTGCGAAATATCAAAAAATGCTATTTGATTTTGGCAATAAAAACAAAACGGGGAATAAACCGCCCCATTCTATCAGAAATCTAACACGCTTCAAAGCTTCTGGTGTCCAGGTTGAAGAGGGAAATGTTCAGAAAGCAAAGCCTCCACTGTTGACGCTGGCCAGTGCCAGTTTCAGATGTTCAACAACAGCTCAGGTTATTAATAAGGTCATGAAAGTAAAACTCAGGTTTTCAACCTTCTTCAAAAATAAAAACAGGAAAAAATGAAACTGTTTTAAAATAACAACGGAGCAGCGCTGCTAGTATTCCAATCCAGGGAACTAAAGGTCTGCTGAAAGACCTGCGTGTTGATGAGTTATGGCAATGGCACCACTTCTGTTTGCACAGCCTGTAAGTCACAGTACTTTGTCCCAGGGCTCTTCACACACCACAAGCATCTGGTCTCAGTGTCAACACAAAAAAACACATCGTGACTGGGTTCGCCAGTTAGCTGGAGCTCTCCGTTTCATGTCTTTTTCCTCAGATTTTGTTTGTGTTCAAGCAACAACCACAGGAATTCATGTATGGAATTCTTTTCTTCAACAATTCTTTTTGAAGTAACTCTTCGGAACTTATATCTGGGACTGAGCCTTTTTAATTCTCAAAAAGATCTTAACTAGTAACGCAGGTTTGAGTCTAAGTCATTAGGTACGCTATTGACTGGGCGTCACCAGGGGTGGGACGGCTTACTCATCCCGGGCCTTTTCGGGCAACAGAGCGCCCCCTATGACCTGCAGGGTGCATGCGTTACGAGTGGGAGGAGCTCCTCTTCCTCTTGGGTCCGACACTCCTGGCTGTGGGCTGTGGCTCGAAGAACGGCATGCTGGAGAAGCTCGTCTACACCTCATTCTCCACCCAGATGATAAATAATGAAAAACTGGCAATTCAATATATACTGTATATCATCTTCAAATGGTACCGGTGACACACAGTAAATTCAATCACACAGTCATTTACTTTTCTGTTTTTGAACATTTACATTTTATACCCGACTTGGAATCACCAACTGCTTCTGTACATTTTTTCACGCTGAGGCCACATTTCTGTCTGGAAGGAAGGCCAGAAAGGACAACACAAGCTCTAGTGGAGCTCTTGCAGCTTTATGTAGCATGGGAACAACTGCACTGTTAGTAAAAAAAAAAAGTCTACAGTAAACCGGGCATGCAATTTACTTCTATATTTAGAAGTACAAAATTGCACACACATTATGCTGTTTAACAGAACTGCATTTCTCCTCACTTAAAATCTCATCTAAAATGAGATTATACTATAAAACACATCTGCTTATAAACCCACTTATTTTTTTTCATGTAGTAAATTCCAAACTTTAAAGACATCTCAGGTATGCTGGTCTTTGAAGGGACGTCCATATGCACAGGTGCATAACAGTTAAAAAAAAACGCCAATAAAAACTCAAATTTGATGGTCAGTTTATAGTCAGCCTGAGAACAGAACATGAAATCAAAGGTCAGTAGAAGTTAATGTGGCCCTACATCGTTATACAGTGAAAGCAGCAGTTTTCAAAATATCGTAAGAGGTCAATGAAGCATTAACTAGCTGCATAAGCTCTTCAAATAAAAAGTTCCAGACTCCTAGAACCTGATATTAAATTCCTCAGTTCAATATGAGAGTACTAAACACGCTGCACGACAACTCAGAAATCCTTTGCTAAATTATTTCCTACTTAGTGATGGAACACGAGCCACCTAATACATGAAAGGCAGAAGCATTTTCATGCTGATGTGCTCGTTCATTGAACGCTACTATACGCCAAACACCAAAATAACTGACCTGCTCTTTGTGAAGACCCATAACTGGATTTTCCTGCTCCACTAACAATTTTTCTAGCAGGTTGGAACACGGTCACACCAATTATGCCCCTTTTCTAAATAAATCTGCATTGGCAAAAAAGATGCATCATCTCAACAATGACACCCTATATCATGTGTCTATGCTATCACACATCTGCAGGTTGGGACAGGCAGGAAACTAGTCCATCAAGCTGTGGCTGCACATGACTCTTTAAAGCTTTCACAGGCTGCATTAGACATCCATCCATTACCAGAAAGCCACTTCTCCTGCTGAGAGTCACCGCCAGCCCAGGAGCAGAGGGCAGAGGCAGTACTGAAAGCACAAGACTGATTTCCCCCAGAGGGAGTGTCAGTCCACAGAGAAAAAGACAAGTTTCGAACAGTTAATCAAAACTAGCCAACATACCTCTGGAAGGCTGGAGGACAATGGGGAGATGTGGATAAGGGCACCAGGTCATCTTTGTCTTTTTTTTGGCTCGGACATTTATCAAGGTTTAAATTCAGCTTCTACCCTGCTGCAATGCGCATCCTTAACAGCTAACTGCATAGCCTCAGAACTCAATGCACCTCAGCACTACGCACTTTTTCATGGACTACCATGTTTTTTTGCCCCCACTACTACATATTAATTGTCCCCTATGATGTATTTATTGCTCTGGCTGTTATTTATTATGTTTGTCATGTACTGTCGAGTGTGTGGCATTGTCTGTCGTACTGTGTCATCTGCTGTACTGTGAATAACATGAGACGCTGGCGTGAATAAGACCTCCAACGAACATGCACGAATACATGTACATAAGACCAAGTAAAGCAACGTTTCAGCTGTGGAGCCGAAGAAGACTCAAAGAAGGACCCAAAGAAGGCTCCAAAGCTGAAACATTGCGTTTCCTTTCTTCTCTTCTCAGCATGGAATAAACCATCACTTGTTCCTTTGCAGCCCACGCATGCTGATGCAGCTCCCTATGTGAACTACATGTACATAAGCCCATCTTCTCTACTCCCTAGCCAGGCACCTGTAAAGATGTGGAAGAATCCTTGGGAAGAAGGAAGAACTCAGATCGGGACACCCCCTGCACAGCTGGCCATCTTGGTTGTAAATGGGCCTGTAGGCAGCTCTGCCCCGACTACCCTCAGGCACCAGAACCACATGAGCTCACAGAAACAACCCAGGAGTCCCTCACTTGTCACTCACTGCCCTGTAAGCTGTAACATGCTTTAGGTTTAGTCCACAGCTGGTTGACACACATGGGTTCATTTTTTACAGGCCTTTCAGAGGACAGGCTGGGCCCGAGCCAAGCTTCCCTTACCCTTTGGAAGTGGCTGAGTACAGGGGCATAGGGAAATCTGGAATGTGAATACAATTACAGAATATAAGACCGCAAAGAGCACAAACTGCGCTGTCCGCAAAGCGCAGAAACTGTTCTCTAGGTGTATTAGAGAATTTTGTTTATTGGGTTTCAACACTATCAAAAAAATTGCAGATGAGAAATGACAAAATCATGACAGTACAGCTTTAACTGCAGGTTTTATTATTTTCAATCTCAGCTATTTATGCAGTTTTTTTGCATGTGTAGTAATCACTCTCTCTTCTTGAATTTTAAAAACTCATGACAGATCCATTCATGGCTGTGAAAGATCTGACTCGTGGCGGAAATCAGACAAGAGTTTCACACAAACGTTGTACACAATAGCCCTGCAATACACAAACTTGGATCACTAAAGCCTTATCCTTCCTTTACAGGACATGTAGAAGTTTGATAACATTCAGCCTCCTACCATTACACATTTAAATACAAGTGCAATTAACATAAAAGCAGAATATACTCACAAAGACACTACAAGGTATGGCACACTCAAATTGCAGCTACAACTGTGCTCCTGCAATTACATTAATCTTTTCAAATGCAGAAGAATGTTTTCTTTTCCTCCTCTGGTAACTCCACAGGATTACAACCCATACAATCACAATCACCGATGCAGAATGTTGACCTTTGAGCACGTTAAATGCAGCATTTAAGACAATGCAAAGCTTTATGGGAACAACAAATTAATTCAGCCTCCTCTTCAGCCAGCTACTTGGGAAAAGGCATCCCACATTTCGGCATTTTCTGGTGTTCTTTGCTGAGCAAATAGAAAGAGTAGGATTGTACCCAAATACAAATGTTTCTGTATTTTTTCTTCAGGCAGTTTTCCCAATCAAAGCATTTAAACTCAGAAAGGTTTCTGCTATTAGCCTGCAAAATCAGACACTGGTTTATCATAAATGTATCATCTCCTGACCATTTTTAATTCAAAATCCTATTAGTTTGCCTAACGATCACCATCTGTTTTGACCCCATGATGCGGTTTTGTACAAAGGTCTCAATATGAACTAGAGGCAGTAGGGCCATGGTGCTCAAGCAATCAAGCCCCACGTGTCTTTCCAACAAGACAAAGCCTGCTTATACCTGAATAAGCAGTGTAACCCTGGCTATGAATGGCAAACAGGGCTGTAAATACCTTTTCAAATGGGCTTCTTTTAAAATTCTGTTCTTAATATTGAGTTATTAACAGTGATATTGTTTATAATAGCTGTACGCTTCAATTTGATTTTGATTAGAAATAGTGCAGCCATACAAAAATTTGAAAATATGTTTAAAAATAAACGTAACCCCTTTACATTACAGTGTCATACGTTTGGGGTGTTCCCTGGGTAAAAATAGTTTTCCTTTGGAGCCCTCAATATTCATTTGTTCAAACCAAAGATTCTTCATCTGTTTCTTACGCTCTTCCCCAATCATCTATTTTTTAATTTCTTTATCCAACTCAGACTTATGGGGGAGCTGGAGACTATCCCAGCAATCAATAGGTGCAAGGCAGGATACACCCTGGACCGGACACCAGTCCACTGCAGTGCGATTAATCATTCCTTGATTAACTGGCACTTTTGGCAACCTACTGCTTCAGTGGGTTAAGTTAATTTACAAATCACCAATTGTAAAAACATCTTTCAGTTTAAGATGTAGTACCTTTAAAGAAATGGCATCTTTGAAGAATAACTACTGACTTTGGGCACCTGTCTGTTTCCTTCTCTGGAAAACAGACCTGCAGAATGAGCTGATACTGTGTCTGAGGGGGGTTTCAGTTGTGCAATTCAATTTTTTCTGCCCGATACTTGTTCTTGTCAATACTGATACACCCAACTACATTGTGTCCTGTTATTGAACCAATAAAGAAGCAGATCTGACAGGTAAATTCATTTATTACGCTTAACATTCAATTTCAACAGAGGGCTTACTCTGAATGGCACAGATTAGCAAGAAAGTGGCCACTGCTAGAATAATTTTTCAGCTGTAAATCTGCGATACCTGCTGCACATCAAGTGGCAGATGCTGTCTTGTGGGATTCTGTCCCATTTGTCTCTGAGCCTGACAAAGCACAATGACCCCCCAATGCCACACACACTGTCTCAGCCCATCACACGAATGTTCAGTGGGACCCGAAACTGGCGAGTAGGACATCCACAGCCCAAATGACATTCTCATCACACAAAAAAGCAATTGTGACACAAGCAGCGGAGTGGTGGGTTAGCTCAGCTGGTTCGAGCGTGAGGCTTATATGCTTGGTTATGGGCAAGTGCAATCTGTGGTTATGTGCAAAATGGAGAGGTAATGTGCAATTACAGGGGCTTAGGGTGATTGTGTGGGTACACTTACAGTTTCTGGTAAGCTGCGTGGACTTCTGTAGGAGTGGTGTATAATGACTACGTAGGGCATGATGTCTTTTGTGTAATGTTATATTTATTTTCAACGTAATGTTTGTTTATATATTACTTTCTAAGCCTCTGCGTGTGTAAAACACAGCTTCCTGGATGCAAAACAAGTATTACTGAATCATTAGTGTATAATAATACCAAGGTTGTGCGTTTGAACCCCATACATTCCACATTTCACTTATGTTGTGCTGTTATGGAACAAGTGACATGATCACTGGGCCCGAAACACAATATTTAAATGCCTACTTGTAGTACTGTATATTCTAAATATTTCTTTTTCTAAATATGTCAAAACGTTTTCACTTTAACCCAAATCCCACTGGGCGATCATTCTTCTCCTGTTAGTTCTTAAAATGTTCTGATCATGATCCTGTTCACAACTCCAAAGCACTGGAGGTTTTACTCATGATATCTTCTGAAATATTTAACAGATTTCATGAAAGAAAATAGTTTGGCTTCGTCTTCAAAAGAGTGTTAAAAAAAGCTTTACTTAATTATGAATTCTGAACATGAAGATTACCAACAGCACAGCTCTGTTAATTTGGCATCGCATCTCCTAATTTCAGAATACAATAACCCAAGGGCATCGTGCAGAAAGCCTAAGAAAAGACAGAGCTTTCTTTCACCACAGTAACTCAATCAGAATTTTCGTCCACATTATAAAGAACTGCATGCTGCATAATTTATCCCACTGAAACAATACGAATGGTCTGGCAGAATCCTTAATGTCCCTTATCAATGAGGTCCTTCATCCTGCTGTTGCAACACTATTTAAAGATTTTTAAACCTGTTGACCTGCAGTAGTGTGAGCCAGGTTTTTAGATATAATAAGAACATACAAATTAGAAAGGTCCATTCAACCCACAAAGCTCTATATTCCCTGCAGCAAAAACCAAGTCCTGAGCCTGTTTGCAGTTGTTTCACGCTGGACTTTCAGTGCAAAATCAGTGGAGCTGGGCTCAGCTGGACTTTGTGAACAAAAAGCCCTGGGGGTTTACAGACTGGAAGTGAATGAAGAAAGGCAAAAGCACACAGACATATAAACAAAGTTTTCTTTTAAAAATGGCATATGAATCTCAAAAATGTGCAAAATAGCTTTTTTATAAATCACAGCTTCCTTAAATGATGCTAGTTAGGAATTTAATTATTTTCATTTAATCTGTGTTGTTGAAAAAAAACTTCTGGAGAGCTTTACAATGGCTTACATATTGTTTCTTATGACCTTTGCCAAGGGCTTTTTGTTTCCTTTAATTCAAATTGCCAACAAATGTGGAGTGACAACCACCATATTCATGATGCTGTCCAAAGCTCAAAAGATCAGTCAACCAAGGGGATACACTTCAGCTCAGGGTGCAGGTAGTCATGAGATCAACCCTGCGGTCACAACATGGGGCAAAGGCAGGCGTGAAGCACTTTCTGCAGAGCGTGGGACAACTGTGGGCACTACAGTACACAGGGTCAAGAGAAGCCAGCCAGCTATTAGTTCCAGTCTCCTGCTTGAAGAGTATCTGAACTGATGCTATTCAGAATGATCAATTCAAAACTATAAAGCAACTGATAAGATTTTTGCTCTTCCTCTTCCGAAACCTAATTTACATAGGTTTCAATGCACTGTAGCAAAATCTACATTCCCATGCTATAACCCTCACCTTCTAGATATTTCTTTAGCAATATGCCTTTATGCTAATCGAAAGGTATTTATGGCTCTGGAGATTAAATAACTACTGCTGCTTAGACAAAGACGTCACTAAGTACTACTGCAACCTCTGCTTCACGCGCAGACTGTAATAATTACATCCCAAACTAAGACTTACAAGATCAATGCCCCAGTAAGGAAACTGTGCTGCAGAAATACAACATTAAACTGGCTACATAAAGAGCCCATGGCGCTTATTGGAAGAATAGGGGTGTTGACTAGTATCCTGGCTAAATTTCACTCCAGGCTTCAACAATCAGGCTTTCCTTACAGTCCTCTGTAATTCAATGGAATAAGCAATTCCTCACATCGACACTGGACCTGCTGTGTCGGGGGACTGCTGGTGCTGAACCGCAGAGACATGTCAATCATAATATGGGGCCCGTACTTCTAAAGAAGTGGGTCGTCTTCCCCACAGAAGAATTTTGGAATGAGAAGTGTAAAGCTAAACGCAAGGAATTGTGTCAAAATATTATTCACTGGGAAAAAAGTCACGTTGCTTAATTGTACCTTTAGAATAGCTGGGCAACAAGAAAAAGCATGTTCATCCAAACACTGCGCCTAAATGATCACAATTAATTGTAACACTCCTAGCCCTTATAGAGCTATTTGCAGAGCTTTGTCACGGCATGTTTACAACATCAGCTACATACCTGATATGACAACATGATACTTTTCCTTTAATTATGGCTTAAATAAACTAAAAATTTAAGCTTCCGAACGCATGTACTGTGTGAATAATAATCCCTTCAAGAGCTGTTAAAGCGACAAAGCTTTGAAACAAACAGTGGATTGCAGCGCATTTCCAACTCGACGTGGTTTCGACGCAGGTATGAAGGTATAGATATACTTATTAATGGCGGCTCGTGTGACCCACGAGAACAGCAAAACGCTAGTTCTTTTTTGGGGGGGAGAGTTTCGAAAGTTAAACCCAACTTTCCAAAGAACATCACAATTAGGAAATTGGTCTATCCTGTTCTGGGATAGTGTGTTATCAATATTAAGCATTATGTCGAGAAGCAAAACATATCTTAACACCATAGCTTAGCAACAGGACGCCTAATTACAGTCAGACAAGATAGTCTAGTTTCTTGGAATACGCCTGAGAAGTTGGACAATACGGTCAAAGAATGAATACAGGTGGTTGACAAAGACCGCTCCGAGAGATGAGTCACTGGGCATAAGCAAGTTCAAGCAGCCAAATCGTAAAAAAAAACATTTATCGAATTAAACCCCCAGTCTGAGTCACAGAGCACGCTGGATTTGCTCCTCCGGCAACAAGTCACGGCAGTTATCTTCGTTTCTGAATAGAAAGGCGTAGCGGGGTTTCTTTGGGGGTGGGGGTGATACGTGTTTTATTCGGCCCTTTCCTTGTAGCCTTTTCATTTCCAGTTTTTCCTGAAAATCGTGGGAGCTCAGTTTTCATGGATCTGCCATCTCGTTCGCTACCAGGCGGAATCCTTCGCTTGTGCGTGCAAATTCATCCAGGTCCCAGCTTGGCTGTTTAAACACGGATTTTGCCTAGCGTGCGTTTTTCGCACTCCACATTACTAAAGTGCAGTAAGAGCTCAGCAAAAACCGCACAGAGTTTTAAAAAGGGAGGGAGAGCATTTAACCGAGATGGATTGCAAACATTTACCAACTGGTAATTGGTTTCGAAAACACAAGAATGCGCAATTCCAAATTGCACTTTAGTAAGTGCTGGCGAACTCATTTACAATTAAAGATCTCAATCGTTTGCAGCATCCACAAATTAAGAGACGAGTAAATAAGGAGTTTAACTAAATAATGGTACCCCCGCCACGATAAAACAAATCCTTACCTTGCTTTTTACTTCAACAGCCGTGCAGTCCAAGTATCGTAAGGACTGGGATTTATTAAAACTCCTGTTCATTGTTTTGGTTACTTTCAGAAGTTCCCACTCGCCCTCGGAAACCAGGGCTTGCAGATCTGTCAGTGAATTCCTCTGTCCTGTGTGGTGAGCGGAAGAAAAGAAAGTTGAAAGTTTCTCCGTTGACTGTATCCCGAGGATCCGTAGCACTCGGCTCCTAGCTCGCCTGTGTTTCAGGAAAGCCGAACTGAAGAGCAGTACAACTCACCGCCTCTGAATGGGGGAGTGAGTGAAGTTTGCGATGACATCACCGCGCCCCAGCAAGGATACAAACACTCCCCAAATCTGTCTGCTCTTGTGGCGGAGAGCTGTGTATCCTCCGCCGCAGCAGAGGACGCGGTTGTTTCAGGAGTGTGCGCGCCCTCAGCGGAAGTTTTGGAAGAGGTTACTTTTTACCAAAATATAGTTTGTGTCTTGTACACAGAGGGATGTATTCAAAATAGCATCTAAAGCGATCGGCGGACGCATTTAGATGTGTAAAATAGGCCTGTTGTACTAGCTTTGCCGTAAAACCGAAAGTTTGAGAAAAGTACACAGTAACGCAATGCAATGATCACACTTTGACGATGTTAGGAATTAGGACTGGTAGGAGGTAGGACTTTTGTGATGTTATGAAGGGGGGGCGGGCGTGTAAGTTACTCCTAGAATAAAAGTTCTTTATGTTATGTTTGCTGAAAACAGTTGCGGATGAATCCGCAGTGTTCTTTTACTTAAAAAAAAACACCCCAAAGTGACCAAAGGCATCTTTAATGACAGGCTTTCATTATAGCCTTGTAAACCACTTTTTGCACTTATTATCCCCAAACAAGAGGGAACACTTTAAATTTTTAAATAAATTCACCCTTTGAACTCCCTACATTTTGACAAAAAGAGCCCTAATGAACACTACTCAATAGTATTTCTGAAGTCTTAGCCCTGAGGAGAATTATCTTCATTGTCAGAAAGCTGCTTATTCACTCTGGAAGGGAGGCTAGATTAGTGCAGGGAAAACACATAGATAAGTGTGCAGGAACAATTCAGAGAACCCAAGCAGACAGTTTTTAGAAGGAGAAAAGAAAGGGTAGCATCAGAGGAACATGTCAACTCCACACAGAAGGAGTCCAGAATTGAACCCTAGAGTTGTAAGACAACAGTGCTAACTGTCTTGCCACCATGATACCAGAGCAAACTATTTCACAATTTAAGGAAAGCACTTAAAATATGTTCAAAGTCACCTCATTTTATAGCATGACACTCCATGGACCCACTTTGGTAATATGATATATCCTTATTTCATTCATTATTTTTAGAGGAAGCTGCAAATAACAAATGTGATGTTTTGGGAGTGAAGTTAAAGTGTCATGGGACAGGCTGCTCAAAGCATTCTCTTCCTATTACTTTCTCTATAAGTCTTCTTTCAGGCACTCTTTTGTTCTGTTATTGAGGTATTTTGCAGCATATTTGATGTTTTTAATGCTGCACCACTCAAAACAGATCCAGGTCAGTCTGTGTGGGGTCTCAGGAGGCTTGGCCAGGAGAGGCCATAGCTGTCTCCATGGTTACTGCTCCCTGTCAGCACAGAGACAAGTCTGACAGCTGTCTCTTTGTCTCTGGACACCTCCTCCCTGCCAATCACAGTGTGACAGCTTCACCTGTTCCATGCAGTGACCCTGAGGCAGTAACACCTAATGATACTTAACTGTGGTAGAGTCACTGAAAGCTCTCCTATTCATTATTAATGAAAACATTGTTTCTCAAATGATCGACGTGGACAAACAGCCACTTTTTCATGGGATCACAGACATGTATTGGGATCATTTACCCTGTAACACTACTATTCGCTTCCACAATCCAAAATAAATCAACCTTTATCAATTTGTTTTTCAGTTTTTGCAAGTGGCAAATACGATTTCTACTGATTTAACTATTTACAAAAAAAATGGTGTGGAACGTACAGGGACGTGTGTATATGAATGAGTTATAAAGTTTACTCTGACTGTTCATAGTCCTTTTTTACATCCTTGTTGAACATGAAAAACAAGAGGAACGTAGGACAGTGATACTCTGTTCCTTACAGCAGGTTTTCATTTTTATTTTTTTAATGACTTAACTGGTCAGGACCTAGAAGGTCTGCATTAGAATTGCAATAATAATTCACAATATGAAACACTTTGACATGTCATCGCAAAAAACATGCAAGACAAAAGGTTTAACATTTATTTATGTTGATTTACAATGTACATTTAACAAAATATCCTAACATTTTTGGTGATGTTATAATACCATTGTTTGCTGTATTAGTGTCTGTTCATTCTGAGTAATAATACTGCTCTGTTTTAAAACAAAACAAGTACATACAATGGCAAATTATTGACATAGAATTTAACCTGAGGTATTTTGTGGAAATTAAGTATATAATCTTCAGGTGCACGTTAGACATACAGATAAACCAAAGTAAGAGACAAAAATTATTGCCAAGAGTATGAATAGTATAGAATATCATTAAAAAAGTAAAAGCGAATGTACCGAATCAGACGGTCTACAATTGCGTACAAGTGGCTCAGACTCCCCTCTAGTGGACAACATTTGTTCCTGCATAATTTCCCAGGAATCCGACAAGGAGGAAAACTGAAATCTTATTGCACCCAACAAGTGCCTGCACCACACTGTGTTATTACTTTACCCAAGAGCGTAAACTCCTGAATAGAGACGCAGTGACTTTGCACATACATATTATACATTTCATGTAAAATATGAATGAATCTTAATTTTTTAAACAAACGGGTATTAGTCATTCCAATTTGTACGCTATCTTTAAATTTATGTTAACCTTTTTACACTATGACTATTATTAAAACCATAAGCATAAAACCTGTATGAGAGAGAAACAGAAAAAAAATCATACAATTATTAGGATTTCGCTGTGCTTTCAGGCAATGTCATAGAGTGGTTTTATCCTTTGAGATTTTCACAACTGTTGAAATCCTTAAACCATCCTGAAATCAGCTTTAACTACCAATAACAAGGGAGCCACCCACAGTTGTGCTCAGGTGAAAAGTTGTGTCCATAACACATCTATAACATGTCTATAACACGTCTATAACTGATGAGATACATGTGATTGTAGACAGGCCTGTTCTCCAACTCCCAGAGAACCTGCATACTTACAGTACGAGAAGAACACAGTGTCAGGTTATTTCCAGTGCTGTGCTAGGCAGGTCCAGTTCTTGAGTGTTGGGTTCCTGCAGGACTCAGGCAGTTTTCAAATACTAAACAGAAGAATATCTAGAAAACTCAGAAGCTGGTTTGGCATTTGACCAATTTAACTCGTTCAATGAAGTCATTAAAGTCTGTAACTCCAGAACCAACGCAGAACCCTGCCCACCCCGGCATTATGACTGCATCTCATCAGGGGCTGTATTTCCGCTGAGGACAGCCAGGGCATTAGTGACCATTCTCTTCACCATCTTCTGGGTTGTCTCAAAAGTATGGGTTCCCATGTGCGGCAGCACAATGACATTCTCAAGCCCGAGCAAGGGGTGATCTCTATAGAGGCAAAGAACCGCAGCACAATATGTTGATGTCACTAGGTATCCCACCACAGGCTGTGATATTGCCACTAACATTTGTAGTGTTCATTCTTTGTCACTAGTTGCCCCTTTAAGGTGGCCTTTTTCCCCGATTTGGCTTTCCAGATAAGAACACTTAAACTCCGCTTACGATTACGAAAACACGAATCAATTAACTGCCTGTCACCATCAAATTCTTGCTATACAGAGAAGACAACACTGGCTGAGGAAGCTGAGCTGCGCAAGTAAATCAGTCATCCTGACCAAGGCAACATATATATTGATCACAGTTGAAATACCAGGGTCATCACTCAGGAAGGAGCACTCAGAAAAAACTCTGACAAATACAAAAAAAACATGCACAAACCACACAGAAGGCAGGCCACGCTGAAACTGAACTCTGGACACAAGAACTATGAAGCTGCAGACTTAACCTCCAGTGCCACCACACCCCCTGGTTAAGCAGGGAACAGAAAGTAAATGTGGGCTACAATGACAGAGCAATGACAGGCGGTGATTTGCACAGACTGACCTTGGCAGAGGTTCAGGGTAAGTGACATCCAGAGCTGCAGCTCCAATCACTCCTTTCTGAAGCGCATCTACCAGGGCATCCTGGTCCACCACCAAGCCTTCGGCCAAGAAGGAGAACATGTTTGTCTTTAACAATACATAACTTAAACCAGCCAGCTGGAAAACATGCCAGTTAAAACACTTATTTTTACATATGGAAACTAGGCCGTATGCGAGAGCACATGAAAAGGAGTAATAAAACTATTGTCCCCTGACAGCTACTGTTTCCCTCTTCTTATTAGGTGATTACTGAATTATTTCTTCACATCAGCACGAGGACTAACAAACTGCCTGTGGCATCCACAGAGGTGTACGATTACACCTGTTGAAGTCAGTTTATTTTGAATTACTTTTAATTAATCTCAATTTTAATGAATGTTTATTTGAGTAGTCAATGATTATACACCCAACCACTTTGGAATGACCAATTAATGAGACTCAGCCTTCCTGTAACAGCTCCTGTTGCTGTGAAGTGTGAATGAAGACAGGCTCACAGTACAAGCTCCTATGATACATTCACCTGTAGACACATTCATGTCAAACCATGGAATCCATCTGTTGCTCAGGTCCAACTCGGACCCTAGGAAGATACCCAATTACACTAAAGCACAAAACATCTGTTTCTCTTTGTCACAGAAGTAGTCCCATTTGACATGGGGAGAATAAGTTGCCATTTAGCTAATTAATGTCCTTATTTTGCCACGGAAATATCTGCCACTGACCTTTTGGAGCCAAATTCCATTTTAATTCTTTTGCTCAGTTATGTGGTGCTGGTAGCTTTGCATGGGAAGTTGTCTTTGTCGGCCAAAGAATTGTTTAGAAATACCAACCACAAACAAATACTGTAATACATTTTTCATAATGCAGCTTATTGTTATTGTTTCCCACTGTACTGACGTCCTTCCAGAAGTTTGTAAAATATCCACAGTCAAGACTGTGCTATGTTATGCTTAAAAAATGAAATCTGAATTTGCTATTTAATGTTTCTTTTCAATTCTTGATAACATTACCAAAACCTGAAAATGTGCATTTCGTTCTGTGTAGTATCACAGGGTTCTGTCTTTGTGTGTTTTTCTTTCACGCACCTACCTCTGCTGATGTTGATGAGTGTGCTGGTGGGCTTCATCAGGCTCAGCTCCCTGGCCCCTATCAGCTTGTGTGTCTGTGGCGACAGGTTTACCACTAGCATGACAAAATCAGACTTTTGCAGCAGCTCGTCCATCTTCTCACAGTAATGCGCTTCCACAGCTCTCTCCTCCTCCACTTTCCTGCGTGGAGACAACTCTCAGTGACAGACACAGAGGGCAATACTCAATACAGTACTGCTGTTTAATTATGGAAGATGGTACTTTTACAACTGTATTTCTGTACCTGAAATGAAACAGAATTAGGCCTTTTCCCGCAGAGGAACATTATGTTTCATTTCTCCTATCTAACATCCTTTCCTGATGTCATCTCACACTCAAAAACAGCCTCCTTTGAATGGTATGTAGACATTAAAAACTTTTTTATTAATGGTTTTATTAATATGAATGACTAATACTTTACTCTTCTCCTACAATCCCAGAACTACTGAGATTTGTACTTGCAATACCATTAAATCTAGTTACAACTGAAGAGTTTATCCGTCAAGGTTCAAAATCGCTCTTCTGATGGCTGACTGAACTAAGGTCTACAACCACAAAGGCAATGTGTGATTGAATATAAAGAGTTGGAGCTTATTAACAATTATAAACTTTTGAATTTTCACACCACTAGTAATAACTAATTAAAGGGTGGGGTCATATAGGTGTTTAGTAAATGCTAAGCAGTCAAGAAGAGACAGAAAGCTCTTGACTTGCAAGCCTCCCTTGTGTACAGTATATTGAAGTCACCCAGCATCATGATGTTATCACTGCAGCTAGTGAGGTGGAGAGGCCTGTAATGTCTGCTAAGAATGCAAAGTGGGATCTAAGATTGCCACAAATTATTATATTTATATTATATTTAATGGACATTTGGCAACAATGGGCACACCTTCCCCCCTATTAGTCTGGTAAAATGAGGCTGGTATGTGATCGCAGCCTGGATGATGCACTGATGTATTTGTATGTACTTGTACCTCCGACTGCGGTTGTGATACAAGATTTTCATTTCAAATCCGTGAGCTCTTTGAGCAACCTTATATCCAATCCTGCCCATTCCGATGATGCCGAGAGTAGCACCGCTAACATCGATGCCGAGGGCAACTTCTGGGAGGTGCTTTGTCTCGTGGTAAAGAGAAAATGTGTAACCTGCCGAAACACAATATCGCATCACCACAAAACCACAAGACCATACTATAGAACACTACGTCATGTCATAAAGACCAAAACACAAAACAGAGCATCAAGTGCCAAAACCATTCACATGAAGGTTTATGGTAAACTGCAACAACACATGTTCTAGCAACATAGCTGTGCCACTGACCTCCTGGCCCCATTTAGATACAGGTCAAGCTGCCTACACAGCAGAGGAGTTCAGGTAATCAGTCACAACAAAAGAGAGGTTGATATAAAAACCTTCTACTTAAGCTAGATGATGGAGATGGATACCATATGTTGGATGCACACCTAAAATGACAAAGTTTTTTTTCTTCTGGGAAGCATTTTCATCATTCTTTTACAGCAGGTGAGTACTATAAACGGACAGACCTAATGTAAGCGATGCATGATTGATGAAGAAAGACCCACCTTTCTCCTCAAATGTCTATGTAAACTGAAGTGTTTTAGTTTTACACAGGGCTGGCTGACTGTGATATTTGAGGGTCCAACTTTAAAATAAGAGAAATTAGGTAACTATACGCCAAGAATAAAAAAAGCAAAGATTCCCGTGGCCCAAAAAATAGTTCATTCCTTATACAAATGAAACTCAACATAATTGTCCAATGGGATAAGTAGAAACTGTGTCAGAAAACTGCCTGGTTTCAGAAATTGTTTAAATTAAGAAAAAAATTATTGAAGATCACTTGGGAAGCAAACACTGATATCTTTATGATGGTAAAACTAAACATTATTTTCTGTTGTTCATCTACTAACTAAAACTGAAGTAAAGTAAACTAAAATTAAAACTAAAAAGTAACTAAAATTAAACTGAAGTGCCTCAAAGCCACTGTTTTGGATGTAAGGTAAAGTCTGTCTGATCACAGGGAACTTCTTCCCTGCCTGACAGCTTTAAGCCCTGCAGACTGGGACACAGCATTCAACCTAGCTAGCAAAACCAACAGAAGAAGTAGCAATTATACCACTGAACATAGTGAAAATTCTGAAAGAGTCACAGAAGGAGGAAAGTTACCCTCTATAAGCTTCCGGGCTGATGCCAGCATCAGGGCCATGCCTAAGTCCGCAGTAGCATTATCAACAATATGTGGGGTGTTGGTCACTTTTACCCCAAAGCTGTTGATCAGAGGGATGTCAAGATGGTCAACCCCTACCCCTCCATTGACCACCACCTTCAGGTTAGGCAGGGAGCGCAGGAGATCCCTGTCGATCTCAGGTAAAGAATTCCACATGAACACTGCTTGGATCTTGTCTGCAAAGCGCTCTCTGCTCTTGGTGAACTCGCCAGTGGAGATGAGGGTGAAGTGCTTCTCCACAATGGTTTCAAAGCTTTTATGGATCCCATCGGCATGACCGGGAGCAGTGGCTAAGATGTGAGGCTTTTCCATCGCCTGGATATAAAAGGAACATGCTGTTACTCCTTGCAAGACTACAAATGAGCAAGAGCGTCTTCAAACGAAATGGGTACTGGATTTTCATAAGCATGCAGTGCTTCAGCATGACACAAGTAAAACATTGCCTTTTCCTTAAGACCTGCCTTTTTGCAGAAAACTGACAGGTATTGTATAGGCTGCCTGGTATAAGGTTTGCTAGGCTAGTCTAGACAACTGGAATTAGGTCCATATAGCAACAGGAGCATGGACAAGACAACACCATGTATAGCGATTGTGGCCACTGAACGGCTGAAGTACAAGTTCCTCTGTACTGAATATACTTTCCTTGCTTCCCGGCACAGAGCTCTTAAGGACTGCGTGTCCATTAAACCCATGTCATGCTTAAGAATGCAAAGGAACAATAGGGTTATTCCATGCTGAAAAAAAGAAGACAGAAAACACAATGTTTCGGCTGTGAAGCCTTCTTGTGTCTCAGGAGATTGTAGCTTCGTTGTTACGTGAAAAGAGCTTTAACAAGTTACAGAGCGATTCAGGTCTATTATATTCTACCACTTCCACGATGAGCTTCAACTTCTTTTCACCGCATTAACAAAGGTAACCAGATGAGAGAATCATTAGCCTTATTGCTCTTTTGATATGTGAAAAGTTAAAATGCGAAAGGTTCTTACCGTTTTTGCAGAATGTAAATACCGACACTTGCTTAGTATTAACAGCAGTTTGAACGGCTGACGCTGCGCAGTGTTGGAGCTGAAGTCAGTGAATGTCAAGTTCAAGGCGTCTGTAATCTACCACCGCTTCACCGATAAGCATGACGGCGGGGGAGGGAATTGGTGGTTTGAAGTATTTTCCGATTAATAAGTGTAAATTCGAAGCCCAGAGAAATCCAGCTGTTCAGTAATTCTGTTAATGCGATTTTCCCCCCACTTTTAAATATACTTGAAAGGCTCTTTCACGTGTACAGCATTTTATAATCTTCGGTTTTACTCATAATGGTAATGGTAATTATGAGCAAAAGTTATTTTTCCCAATTCCTCAACAGATTATCTAGGTTTTTTTTTTAAAAAAAACGTCTATCATTAACCTCGCTTTTAAACTCTAAATGACAGCACAAATAGTTAAATGGAAGGACAAGTTTCTACTTGGTGTTGTTGGACACCATTTTGGCTGTATAACTTCAGTCACTTACTCACTTTAGTGCCATATGATAAATACAGTATTTATGGATATTTTAATTTCTTTATGATTTCTGACAAAGAAATCCAGGGACATGTCTGATAGCTGTCTTTTTGTCACTGAACACCTCCTTTGTGCCACAGTGTGACAGCTTTACCTGTTTCACATAGTGACCCTGAGGCAGTAAGACGTATGATACTTGACTGTGGTAATATCACTAAAAGGTCTTCTATCCATTATGAATGAAAACATTGTTCCTCACATGATTGATGTGGACAAACAGGCAGTGCCTCATAGGATCAAGGACAAGTATTGGTACCATTCAGCTTGCAGCATTAATCACGTTAAACAAATGCAATGCAAATCATTAAACTATACTTACTGACAAAGGTTATAAAATAATCCTAAATATTTGTAAACTGCAGTTACGATTTCTACTGATTTACCTATATCTAACAAAAAGATTGGATCATACATGGACTTGTGTATACAAATGAGTTTGAAAGTTTGCTCTGACAGTTCATGGTTCCTTTTTTATTCTTGTTTAATATGGAACAACAAGAGGAATGTAGAATAGTGATACCCTATTCCTTATATATGTTTTCATTTTGGTGCATTTTTTAATGACTTAACTGATGAGGACAGAGAAAGTGCATCAGATTCACAATAATAAATCACAAATTCACCTGTCAATATTGACAGATTTTCCTCAAAAAAACATGAGACAAAAGATTTGATGTTTATTTATGTTCATTCACAATCAACTTCTCTATCATGATAAAACATTTGACTGTCCATTAAAAAACTCATCAATTTTTGTCAAATCAAATCAAATATCATCCCCTGACAGCTGCAGATTCCCTCTTATTAGATGATTACTGGATTATTTCTTCACTTCAGACAAGGACTAACAAACTGCCTATGATATTCAGATAGGCATATGATTATTTCTGTTGAAGTCAGTTTAATTTGAATTATTTTAATTTCAGTTTTAATGAATTATTTCGATTATACACCCAACCACTTTGGAATGACCAATTAATAAGACTCAGCCTTTCTGTAACAGCTCCTGTTGCTGTGAAGTGTGAATGAAGACAGGCTTACAGTACGAGCTGATACCCAATAACACTAAAGCACAAAACATCTGTTTTTCTTTGTCACAGAAGAGGCGACATTTACAAATCATAATGCTAATAAGACTGTCATAACATTCAGTTTCTTTCTTATTCAATCATTCCCATTTGACATGGGAGATAATTAGATGCTGTTTAGAAAAATCTTGTTATCTGTTTTTATTTTGCCATGAAAATATCTTGCCATAGATAAAAATGTATGCTTTTTCGGTCAAATAATTCACAAAGACGTATTACATTTTTTCATAATTCAGCTTATTGTTATTTTTTCCCACACTAGTTCCTTCTAGATGTTTGTAAACATGTCCAAGCTCATGTCCAAGCATAATTACGCTTGAAGATGGAATTTGCATTTGAAGTACTGCTGTTTAGTTGGAAGATGGTACTTAATTGTTGGAAGTCATCGGCTCCTTGACATCTGTGTTTGTGCTCCTGAACTGAAATGGAATTCGGGCTCTCTCCTGCAGAGGAACATTAGGTTTCTCTACACATATCCAGCATCATTTCTTAATGTCACCTCACACTCAAAAACAGCCTCAAGTTCATCCCTTCTCTCCTTCCTCCTCTTGCTCACTCCTCTATTTCTCTCTCTCCCTCGACTCCATCAGCTTCCCTCTGCTCCCCTCTCTCTCAGAAAGCTTCCTCTGAATTTCAGTCACTGCCTCACCTGTCCTCTGCCTCGCTCTTACACATTTTTTCTTCTGTGGAAAAGTAAGAGAATCCTGGACCACATCGCCACCTATTCTCATCAGCGTGGAAAACCAGCTGTCAACTCAACTCACCTGCTTTATCTTTATCTTTATCAGGTTTTAATATAGTTCGTCACTTGCAGCTAGTAAATTTCTACATCTCTTAAGACGGTAGCATTTTAAAAATATGTTTGGCATTTAAAACAAATCTTTTTGACCATTCCATACATTTTATAAATAATAGCATATATCTGCATCTGTAATCTCTAAACCCCTGAGATTTGTACTGGCAATACCATTAAATCTGGTCATATCTGTGGGATATATCTGTCAATTTACAATATCTCTTTTCTGATGGCTGATTGAGCTAAGGTCTACAACCTCAAAGGTAATGAGTGAATGAACATAATAATTTGGAGGTTATTAACAATTATAAAGTTTTGAACTTTCACAACACTAGTAATAACTAATTCAAGGGTGAGTGTTTTGGAAAGGGGGGGTTCTGATATGTGTTGAGTAAATCCTAAGGAGTCAAGAAGAGACAGAAAGAAAACCCTTGGCTCACAAGCCTCCCTTTATGTTAACTGTTGTATATTGAAGACACCCAGCATCATGATCCAAAATCTAATGACAGTTATTCAAAGGATGAGTGTTCATTTCTACACCTGGACGTTTGGCATAGATCTATAGTAAACACATTGGCTGTGGTGACAGGAGTCTCTGTAAAGGCAGACATGACTAGACAGACCACCGATGTCCACATGAATATGCTCCCCAGTGCATCAATCTACATTTCATTGTTCCACCGCTTAGAGCTAAGTATCTTTATGAGCATCCCGTCAGGACTGCATATCCATGAATTTTCACTCTAGTAATAAGACTGTCTCGCTTTACAGTCTTCCTTTTCTGTAGAATTTGTTCTGTAATGTGAGTTTCTATTTAAAGTGAAATAAATGACATATGTTTTTTTTAAACCAAACATGTTTAACAATGTAATCTAAAGACTTCCACTTTCAAAAGACACAATGAAAAATGACTGAAAATAAGACAACTTGATAAATAAAACTCAAGAATATTTACCTTGTATTTCTGGAGAGACAGTTACGTGAAGAAGAGATTTAACAGGTTACAGAGCGATAGAAGTCTGGTTATATTCTACCACTAACCAATTAATCCTTAACTTCTCCTCGGAACATTCACAGTATATAATAATAGGTAACTAGAGGAGAGAATTATTAGCCACAATATATTATTTCTTTGATACTGATGTGAACATTTCTTTTCGCTATTGAAGAATTTGTATAAATCCACCTACTAGTGAATGTTTTTTTAAGATGTGCATTTTTTGAGACGCACATGATGCGCTTTTAAGGAGATAAAGGGACATGGAGAAGAAAGATGATAAAGAGGCTGAGTGGGTAGATGGAGTAGGATGATGAGATGATGGGGCCATGAGGTTTCAGGATCAATTATTTACGAAGATGTGGAGGAGGCGAAGATTTCTCTCCTGGAAAGACTGGAGGCCCCCAGGTGAGGGAGGAGCAAGGGGCACCTATCAGTGGACAAGACCTGTCAGTGAGGGCAGAGCTGTGATTCCTGGAAATGGCAAGATGCCAAAACTGCATGCATGGGCAGCCAAAGGAATTTTCCACCACCTTTTAGGATGTCTGGGCTGGGGACGTGGTAGAAGTGGCACAACTTTCAGCCCTTGACTGGAAATCCTGCACTGTGGTGTGGATAGTGGGATATCCTGCACTGTGGTATGGGTAGTGGGATTAACAAGCATGGCAGGGGCAGCTCTGCCTTGCAAGGGACTGGGGTATTTCTGGGCTGCCCGTATCCCTGTCCATATCACGCTTGGAGGCTGTGAAGTAGAAGACTTGTTTTTCACGGAGCCCTGTCAATGAGCTGAGAGTTGTTCTGGGGGCTTGAGGCAACTGAAGGACCAACCATGGGGACTGACCCTTTGGCTAAAAGACCTTAACTAGTTTGAGACCCACATGATACATGATACTCTTCATCCAAGAGGACCCTGATGAAGAACCCTCACTATCCTTGACTATTGCGCTTCTCAGAGAAGATGCGGGTAGCTGTCTTCTTGCTGTGTCCTTGCAAAGGGCGGTTTTCAGATTGTTGGGGGTGGGAGCTTTTACCTGCACATGGAGAGTAACGTAAGGTTAGCTCAAGCAAATCACGGCACTTCCACCAAGCAGATGAGCAAGCAAGTACCCTGGCAGCAGCAGGGCAGGGGTTGACCATGCTCTGCAGCATAGAATCCTCCGCAGTGACCAGAGACAGGACAAAGATCAGGGTCTTGCTAATGTAACGAATACGCCCCTGCGTATAACAGGGATCTCAGCCTCCCAGGCTGGGGGAGTTCTCCTTTAGCTCAGCTGGCAAGTTCCCTGTTGCGTGATGCCGGAGACCCAGGTTCGCTCCCAGGCAGTGAGGGACGAACTGGCAGGGCAGGAGTAGCAAGGGTGGAAACCCTAAGAACTGTTACACTAAACGGTGCATTATTTTATAATACAAAACGCCTGACTGAAATTCACATGCTCCAAATTCGTGCATTTCCTTTGCTGCTCATTATGAAGAGCAGGATATTACTGCACTAACTAAAAAGGTGGTTCCTCTGTGTTGTACCTAATATGCTGCACATTGGACCTAATCCTTGAGAATTACAAGGTAAACATGAAACTAGGAGAATTCTGGGGCATGAAAACGCCTCAAATTAATGCTATAATATCCTATCCGCTAAACACACAGGGTGTGTGGTTACAAAGAACGGCCACCAGAGGGCAAGGTAAGTCCATTTTGTGACTGTTGACAGGTTTGAACACTCACTGGGCCCTCAGACCGTGGGTTCAAACAGTTGTAACCCTGTGCAGCAGAGAAAAGGGGAAGAGCAGTCCTTTATGAGAGGCAGGTCCACTCAGGAAGATTGAGTTACAGTGGTAATTGCGAGGAACCTCTTACCAGGAAGGGTCATTTTAATAATAATAATTCCTTACACTTATATAGCGCTTGTCTGGACACTCCACTCATAGTGCTTTACAGGTAATGGGGACTCCCCTCCACCACCACCAGTGAGCAGCACCCACCTAGATGATGCAACGGCAGCCATAGTGTATCAGAATGTTCCCCACACACCAGCTATCAGTGGGGAGGAGAGCAGAGTGATGAAGCCAGTTCAGAGATGGGAATTATTAAGAGGCCATGATTGGTAAAGGCCAATGGAAAATTTGGCCAGGACACTGGGGTAACACTCCTACTCTTTTCAAGAAACATCCTGGGATTTGTAATGACCACAGAGAGTCAGTACCTTGGTTTTACATCTCGTCCAAAGGACAGCGCCTTTTTACAATATAGTGTCTCCGTCACTGTACTGGGGCATTAAGACCCATCCAGACTGCAGGTTGAGTGCCCCCTACTGCCCCCACTAACAACTCTTCCAGCAGCAACCAGGCTCACACCTGCTGAGCTTTTGGTGGGTTGCCATTTGAGAGTTGCAGGGTGATATGGCTGCCAGCTGTTATCACATTGTGTTTGGATGTGATTGTATTGAAAAGAAGTCTGTGTGGAATGTATTAAGAATAAATAAACGTGTGTTCTTCTGCCTCCAGAATGCTGAGGAGAAAGAAACACTTGACACATAAACACATAACACATCATGACATATAAAGTTTTCATCCCATTATTCCATTTGTGTGTCCCATGACTTGCTTGTTTCCCCAAGATAACAGGAACTTGGGGATCTGTTAGCTTGAGCACTGTGAAAGTTTGGGGTGACAGAGTCATGCCCCCCCACTCCTGCCTCCAGCAACGTAGATAAAAAATGACTGTCAGTGCCTTTTGGCAAACAGACCCCAACTTGGAATTATTGTAATGTACGCCTAAAATATTGTGCTTCTTTCTCAATGCAAAAGAAGTTTAGCCCTCATCGTGAGATCATCCTTGCTGTACGGCTTTGGCTGGGTCCTGTAAACCAGTGAGCATGCTCTCACTACTGAGCTCCAGCTCTCAGAGTGCTTGCTCGGTGGGCGTACACATTGTAAAGAGAAATGAATGGTGACCGCACATTTCGGGAGCTTCTGCAGGTAAATCACTCCCACGGGCTACAGACGCTTCTTTTCTCAACAAAACCAGGGAAGCAAAGAAAAGGCCTACAGGTTAAAGAGCAGTTCACTTTGGATAGCTTAATTCTGCTGCTGATTAGGAAGGGGCTTTTGCAGTCGCCAGCAACGTGCCTTGTCTTCCTCTCTTCTGAAATAACTGATCCGAACTGACAGACAGTCCTGTTGCTCCTCAGGGCCAACTGCAACCACTGTTGAGGGATTAGCTTTCGCTGTTTCTGACTTCTGTGGGGCCAGTGTTTTCGCTGGCGAGACAGCATGTGGTGAGACACTCTGGCCTGTGCCAGCACGTACCTCATCAAGGTGATCTCTGGAAGTTATTACCGGGTGATTAAACCAGCCAGACAGGAAAGGCAGATAATGAGCCAGGGATATGAAATTTGCCTTGTTGACTGCTGCAGGCAGTTCCTCTTGTAACAGTGCCTCCGTGTGTTAGGAAAGCTCTTAATTGATAGGATGAACCCAGGCCTATTTCTGCCTTATTGGACTTTGTTCTCTTTTGTAGACCCCTGAAAAAAAAAGAAATCTAAAATAACTATCACTTTGTTTGAACACAAATGCTTTTATTGGAGCCTTAGCTGCTAGCATAGGTAGGGCACTTCTGGTGTCAATCATAAGAAAACCTCCCTCTACCTATCCAGCCAGGCAATACATTCACTTGAAAGTTTCGGCTTAAAAATACTTTTTGAATCTAGAAGTGTACAAATGTATCGTCTGCCATGATTTCCCATGTATTTTCTATGAAATGACTGTGTCATGTCTGTGGTGATCAGTGTTGCCGGAGTTTAAACAGAATTGCATCAGTGATAGAACACGTTTCTCTTTCATCCTTCTTGATCTGAAAACCTACAGAACCACAGGCTGAAAGTCTTACAAGCTCCGAGAGCTCTGCGAAGTCTGTCTACAAGAAAGGATTCTCAATATCACAGAATAATAATAATCACCACGGTTTGCTGTCGCTGATGAGAAAAATGACCACACAAAATGCTACAAACTGGTGGAGGTCATTCCAACGTGCTCATTTGTTAGATAAAAATCTGCTTTCCAGCTTTTCTGGATGGATGTCAGTGAATTGGCTTCAGAATATCACCGACTCTTCTATTTAGTTTTCCTGGCACTCCTGTTAAAGCGAAGCCATGCCGAAAATGTCACTTCTGAATAGTCTTCTTACTTTCACCTCATGTTCTTTTTTAGCTAGACGTGTTTGTCCCCTGTGCTGACCTTTCTATTGAAGGAAATTGAAGGGCAGCCAAGAGACTTAACATGTGAACGAAACCTTTAAGCTCTTTGTCCCAGCTCAAAATTGACCTCTTTTTAAACATCAAGTTAATATTCAAACTCTTTTCTCTTCAAACATCACGTTAACCTTTAGACAGCACTCTAAAGCTGTATGTGAATAAACTTTTATCTCATTTTCTTTTTGGTGGGGATTCAACACAGACTAATCTTTATGTTAATCATTTGTACTTATAATTTCTTTCTAACTTCCCACATGTGTTACTTTGAACTATAAATCTTATACAGTATGTATTACCAGTGCAGAGTAGCCACTGCATGTGTCTCTAAGAGGTGGGGGAAGACAAAGCACTTGGCAGTAACCCACACAAACACATGTCTGCACACTGCATGCAGGACAGGATACCAGCCTGTCCTAAACTAATGGAGTGAGGCAAAGGCAAAGCCCATACCTGAGCCACAGTGGCTCATCAGGCCAGAGCTCACCCTGGTTTCTGTAGTGTTTAACAGACTAGGGAGTACGTGACTCCTCTCTGAATAGGGAGCTAGTCCATCACAGGGATTAACCCCCCAACAATGGGGTAGACTGGAGCAACTGGGTTAAATTACCTCAGGGTACAACAGCATTATTTGCAGCTGGGACTTGAACCCACAACCTGTCAGATATGAGTCTGGAGACATTGCGCCTGAAAGGTGAAAGAATAGAATTAGTATACTTTTCAGTTCCAAACAGGAAAAAAGGTGCTACGGTATGACCAGATTATTAAATTATTTTTAAAGTTTTTGTTGTGTATGTTTTACTTATAATTTATTTGTTTTGAAAATTTATATTTTGACCAAGTATAGTTAATGCAAGTTATTTACTGCAAACAAAGAAACTGAAAAAGATCAGATGGTGATTTTTCCTTTAAAAATAGCTACGTCCTCTGAAGACATATGGGACGTCTCTCTAAACTGAAATGGTCTGTCGTAGTTTCAGTGCGTCTTTTTTATTCATAACTTTCATTGTCCTGTCGAGACTCAATTTGTGGGTTAATATAGCTCATGTTTAAGATGCAAAGGCTTTCTCACACGCTGTATTGAAATCACAGTGAGGATCATCCAAAACCACAAATGTAGTCATTTTTAATTTACATTGGGAACAACATCACTGAGCCCATCTTTCAGAAACAATTCTTTGAGTAACTCCAGCACACGTTATGGTCTTAATTTTTTGACCATTTTTGGGGGAATGTTCAAAACATTTTCTTGTTTTTCTTCAGCCTCGCAGTAATAGATTTCAGCTTTCTGGAGCTCTGCGTAGTTCCACAGAGCGCCGGAGTATTTTTAAAACCCTTTCTTGGAATCCCCGATTGTTTCTTTGCATGTGGGCTGACTGATGCCCGCCCTGCACAGGGACAATGAGGGAAGGCAGACAGGCTCCTCAGACCTGACCACTAATCAGGCCTTCATCTGCTGAGACATGAGTCCTGCAGACCTGACAACAGCGTTGGCGCCGACTGTGGGCTGTCTCTTGACGCCTTCACCGCAACCCTGCAGACTCCTAAGAGGGCGCAAGAGTCTAAAAGACCCCTTGACATCTGGTCCCAGACCTACCCCTGGAGACACCCGGACAACCCCGAGCCCGGTTGGATGGTCACCCTAGCTCGAACACTCAACATCTATTCCATAGCAAGCACCTTTCATGCAATCTCTGTATGGAAGATTGCTCTGCACCTCACTTACAGTACAATAACCTACAGTATCCTGCTATTCAAACAGTTTTTCATACAACAGTGTACTTACATATAGGCTGACTGTGTGAAATGAGACTCTGGAACTCATATACACACTCTGTTAAGTGACAGACAAATTCAGATGCTGGACGTTTGAGCTTCGTGTTTTCATTTGGCACTCCCTGCACCACCGTATTGCAACAGTCTCTGCCTGGAGTTGTGTGTCAGCTGCCAACAGTGTTGGGAGTCCTGCATAGACAGAGGAGAACACTTGGCTCCTGAAGAGGACTGGAAGAGGATTTCGCTAACTGCTTCAGGTAAATGGATTTCTTAAATTGAAGTTAAAAATTGAGTAATTTTTTAAGCATAGAAATACATTTGCTATTGCCAGTCATGGGCCACTGAGACTCATAAACACAGACATAGACATACACGGACCACCTTTACCGTCCAGCTGGTTGCTTAGGAAAATGTAGAGTTCTCCTTCTGTTCCAAACGCAGTTACATTTAAAAGTTTCAACAAAAAAATCTGTGATGGCACTGCCTGTAATTAGGATTTTTTCTGATTTCTCATTTTGTGATAATTACCTTTTCGCTGTGCGTGTCCCTTAAACTTGTCTAACTAAGCTGGAGAAGGAAAACTTTCAGCCCTGAGACACACTGGAACCATCTTGTAAAGAAAAAACTCTTGCTAAGCCTGGGCTGAGTCACTGTTCTGGTACATTGCAGTCGGTTTGGAGTTGAGTACAAAAGAACGCTCTGAATTGAATCCTGCAGGCCTGGGGCTTCCAATGAGAATATAAGAAAAGCACACAGGCAGCTAAAAAAACAAACGGTACTACAAAATGCATAATGTGTTGTTTCAAAGGGATTTGTTGTATGTTGTATGTGGGGTTTCAAAGGCCAGAACCTAACCATGCAAGCCAGGGGGACAGGTGGAATCCACCTTGGACTGGACGCCAGTTCATCACAGGGCTCTCAAACACACACACACACACACACACACTGCGGTTTATATCATTCAGTTAAAAAGAGGGGATGCAGTTTTCTGTGCTCAGAGTCACAGGGGTGACAGGGGTGTTTAAAGCTGAGAGATCAAGGGCCCAGGCTGGTACCTCTGAGCCTCGCTGAGGATGAGCCAGGCCCCGTGCCCTTCCTACAGAAGAGGAATAATGTCAAACAGGCCTTTCACACGAGCGGATCCTGCAGCCAACATGAACGTGACGCAGCCTAGAAAGCAGCGGGCGGTGGTCATGCACAGCATCCCTGCTCATCCCCCTGTTTTTCTGCACCTGATGCCCTGCGACCCAGAAGCTGTAATGAAGTCTAGCGCAGGGAATCCACAAACAGACTACTGGCAGTCGACACAAGTAGGCCCTGCTGTTTTGAAGCCGTGGAAACACAAATATGTTCAGAAGAATTTGTATAGTTCAGCTTCTGTGAGTAGACCCTAAGAAACAGAACACGGGACAATGTTTTGAACAAATAAATGTCCGAGGCTCCAAAGCAAAACTATGTTTGCCAAGCGAACAATCCAAACATACAACATGTAAACGTTATAGCATTTTTTAAAAACTGGTGTTGTCAGATTTTGGCTGGCTGGCGAATCCCTTTTCCCTCTCAGTAAAGACTCCCTTGTCTAAATTAAAATGGAAGACTACAGCTAAGCTATTATAAACAATAGCACTGCTATTTATCGAAAGTTAAAAAAGAATTTTAGGTCAGCATTTCTTTTATAAGTACTGTCATAGCAGATCCACTGCCAACAGGGGCAAAAAAGTCTCTGTTTGATTTCTGGGTACACCGTCAATAAATCTCTGAGGCCTCCTGGGGTTACTAGACCTTCTAAAGCCTCTGGGAAAATAGTGTTGTTTGTTTTTTATTTAGAAATGAAACCATTATCGTGCACACCTGTTATCAGGTCCTCCACCTGGGGTAAATGTTTATTTCTGTTCCATAAACTGGAAAATCAAGCTTGCGAGTCTCTCTGACACTCAAGAGTTCCTGCTGAACCAGCATGTTGGGGCGCCAGTCAGACCAGAGAAGGTGTATCCTGTCCTCAGGGCTGTGGTTTCACATCGCAATCTTCTGCTCCGGGTCAGAGGGCAGCAGGAAGGGGGAACATTAGCTGCTCTCTAACTCTGTGAGCAAGATTGATGAGGTCACACTTAAAACCGGAGATCCCAAGCAGTGACTAAACGGTTTAACCAAAACACTTTATAACAGGCCAAATAAAAGGTGACGGATTTTTAGATTCTATAGATGCCCTGCATCCCATTTTGAGTGATCTGGTGCCTTATATCAGCACCACTGCTGAATTAACAGTTCCTTGATCAGTAAAACACAAACCAGAGGACACAAGTGGAAACTGTGTGAAAGTGCATTTAAACCTGAGAACAGGAGGCACTTCTTCATGCAGAGCATTGTGGGAGTCCGAAACAGGCTGTCCAGTCATGTTGTGGAAGCTGATACCCTGGCTTCTTTCAGCAAAAGACTGGGATCCTGGGATCAATTAGCCACTAACTACCAAACGGGCTGGAAGGCTTGAAAGGCCTCCTCTTGTCTGTAACCTGTCTGGTGTTCTGTACTGCGGTGGAGACACTGCTGCTATTGTATATAGATCTGTCCGACATGCAAGATGTGAAGACAATAAAGAGAAAATGACACTGCCTCTTAATTCCATTGTACAGCTGCTAGAAATCAGCAGGGTTTTTAACAAATGTACAAGCGAAAATAAACATTAATAAACATCAAGTGTAGTCGCTGTCATACTGACACGCAAAAGAAGGCAGCAGATGGGAGTTTTTGTGGATTTTCAAAATGTGTTTTGAAATTTCTGATATGCCAAATGCTAACATCAGAGATGGAGAAAATGAAACCCAGACTCCAAAACGAGTGACCTGCCCATGGGCTCCGTGGCCTTTCCTCCAGCCTGCTCTTTTACAGGAGGGCAGAGAAAACAGAAGAAAATTGAGAACATGTGCAAAACTGAACAAAATGAATGGAAACTCTTCAAAGTGGACGGACAGGCCCACTGTCTTGGTTCTTAGGCCTCTTGTCTCTCCCCCAGCTGCCTTGACCGTGTGACTGGGGGTGGTCTGAGCAACATCAAGTGAGGAAGGGCTTCATGGAAAGCTTACGAGTCACAGATTGCTTCCAAGACATTGTTTATTGATGTTTTAGATAGTGTGTCTCAAACGTTTTAGTAAACCATTTAGTAACTCTAAGGAATAAGCTGCTGAGATTCACTGGGCAAGTGAAAAATACCCAGGATGACTCACACACCGGTTGAGAATGAAACCAATCAGATTTTAGACAAAGAGTTTTCTCCTGTTCTGAGCATCACTTGGCAGATCTCTCTCTATTCAGATCCATCCAGGAACGAACAATCACTTCAAACAAACCGATCTGGTTCAAAACGGTTAGATACGCCTTCCTTCCTGTTGTGCGTGATTGAAAAATGTGAACGAACGGCACCAGCGGATCAGATTCCCTGTCCCGAACGTGCGCTCGAGGCTTCTTCATGGTGAAACACTGCCGCCACGCTGCTCAGCACAGCGCCTGTGACGTCACGCGGACGACATGATGGGAGGGGTTGGGCAAAACTGGCTGAACATACAGTTACAAATGGTCTGACTAGCACCAGTATTTTACATGTTAGTATACACGCACAACTAATTTGGCCCGTTTGCTAATTATTAATATTGTGCGTTTCATTCACGTGACCATCCCCATCTGCGTCTCCCGTGCGTGGAATTTCGAAAAGTGAGAAGTTTATACTAGGATTTATATTTTTTTGGCTGACACTTTTATCCAAAGTGAAATATATATATATAAATTCACAATACTTTTAATAATAATAACACATAATATATTATGATCTTTATATTTTATTAATGGTTCATTTATAATAAATATATTTATTATATATTGGCCTTCTTGCTTTAAGATATTTCCTGGTAGCCTTTTTATTTTGGGAAGAACAGAAATATCCTAACGGAGAGATCTGTGTTTTTCTTTTCTATACATTTTCTAGAACTAACCTATAATGTTCCTTACATTTGAATCCTGACTGATTTTAAAAATTTGCTTTGGCTCCGGTGGGTTTCTGCTCTGCAATTTTGTCCAAGCACTTCACTGCAGTTCAAGAAGAGGACAGCAGAGGGCGCGCTTCTCTCACGGTATGGAGTCGGCTTCCAAGACAAGCAAGCAACCAAGCAGATACAATTCACACCTGGTCCTATTCCCAGCTAATTAAAACTCTTGTTTTACTCGAAGCACAACATTCTAGGTTAGCACAGACAAATAATCTAATTAGGTCGCTCATAAATATTATGCCTAGTTTGCATGTTGTAAAAAAAACCTAAATAAGGTACTTTAGTTATTGAAATGAAAAACAATGAATTAAGACAATAGGAATTAAAATCATTTAAAAGTAGATTATTGAGGATTAATTCTAGTACAATGCTCTGCATATGTATATATTGAAAAGAAGAATTCAATTACTTGAAAAGCTCATTTATTTTCAGTGCTATCTTCTGCGGCTTGATTTGCAAGACAGTAACCGCTGAAAGTTTTTGTGGGTTGTGAGTGATACTCCATCTACAGTTGGTTTGCTGCTGGTTCAGCCCCATGATCTTTGCTATAATACCCTGTAACCCCTGTCAGACCTAGATTAATTGTCTGAATATAGTACATTGGTGTTTGCAGTGGTTTCTTGTGGTTTAATTCAAATAGAAGCGTTGAGTGCTTCTGTCAGAAATCTGCACTTAGGAATATAAAACAAAAGGTTCACAAACTGAAACTTCACATTGATTCTGCTTATTTCCTCCTTCACTTCCCTCTTCGACTCATGTCAATGAAGAGAATGTAGAAGAGGTTACCCCCTGCATTTGTGAGGCTTTTGCTATTCCTGCAAACATGTCTTGCAGTGTTCAGTATGCTTCTCAGGCTGCACTAGGCCCCCGGAGCAGTGCTAATGAGGTGGAGACAAACACGTTTAGGGGAAGGGTATGTCACACATCGCACACAAGCCATCGTTTGGAGTAGCCTGAAAATAAAATATGGGCCAACTGCCAATGACATAAGAATCACAATGTTTACATGAGCTACGTTGCTCTAAGATGTTTGGTTGCTGGGACGTATGCTTTGAAGCAGAATTGAAGGGGAATTCTCTCCCAGTTAAGGGGGGTGTTTTTTAATAAACCTGGACAGGGAGCCTGAAAACGTTGCGTAGGGCTGAGCTCACTGTGCCCCTTTGTGTAGCTCGCAGTTCCCAGGTCCTGGCGGCTGCAGGAGAACAGGCAGCACAGGCCCGCTCTGGAGCACAGCGAAAAGAGGCCATGTGTTCACGGGGATTACAGCACGTGCGGCTTTATTTAAAGGCCTGCCAGATGCCCCTCGCTGAGTGTGAATGGAAAACGAGGCGAAAGAATGAGCTGGAATTCACTGCGGCTTAAAAAAAGAGAGAAAGAGAAAGAAAAGACAACAGTCAGCAAGTTCTCTAATAGTAGTGTCCTTATTTTCTTCAGGGCTTTTTTTTTTTGCTCTGCCTGACCAGTTGAACAGCTCACAGAAGTAGTTTTGGTTTCTTTTTGTGTGTGTTTTTCAGCAAGGAGGCACATCCATCCAGTAGTCCTCTGTTCCAGGTGAGGGTTACAGGCAAAGTGGGTACAATTAAGAATTTTCAATCCAGTGATGTTAGCTTGGAAAGACACATTTAGAACAATCATAATACTATGGCCTGACATCCCATATGCTAGTTCAGGGTGATACAGCATTTCTTCCCATTTTTAAGATACACCTAAGGTCAGAGAACACAGTGAAAAACACGTCGCAAGCATTGTGACAAGCGTCACAAGCACAAGAGTGTGAGGACTTCCAGCAGGCTTTATAACCACTGATGTTTTTTACTTTGTTACACAGGAAGTTTATTCCCTTTACAAAATAGTGCTGTGACCTTGTCATGGCTGAGCACACATCATGGGCATGTGGTGATTCTGTACATTTCTTTCATTGCTGGATTGGATTTTGTAAGGGAATTGAAAACACTTGTGCACGTGTTTGATGGACGGGGGAGTTTTTCCCCTTCCAGGGATTCGATCTGCCATCCCTTAGGCATCATCCCAGTTTTCCAACTTCCAGCACTTTTGTTTTTTATTATTTTATTTGGCGAAGGGAACACCAATGACACATGAGGTAGCCCAGAGGATTGGGAGCTCTGGAAGGTGTGTGTCACCCCAACAGGCTCCCACAGAATGAGCCTTGTTGCACAAGTCAAAGGGCGGGATGGACAGAAGATGGGTGCACCTTAGTACTGCCAGGGATGTCAGGGATATTGAGAGAAACCGTTTTGCAAGAAAGCGAGCTCTGTTTTTGTTCTTCAAATAGATAAATGTTGCTGCCGAATTTTGAGTAGGGACAACTCGGGTCTTACAAAGATGGCTCATAAAATGTTTGCTTATTACACTGTCCCCTGGTGTCACTTAGAGAATCCATTAATTCACTTGTAGGCGAGTTCAAAAAGAGTGCAGTTTTTATACATACAGGTCCAACATCTGTTGCACTGTAGATCCTATTACTGCTACAGACGTGTACACCATTAGAGTCTGTGTTTGTACCTAAATTCAAAGCATCTCTTGAAAGATACATTTCTTTTTGTTATGGAATATGAACAACTTTCATTTGCACAATGTTTTATTACTTAAGTACGAGTTTCTCCCACTGGCAAATGCTTCAGAGTTAATGATCTGTCCAAGAAGACTTGGAGGAAACTTGATATTTTCCTGATTTAATGACAGAAACATCCAGGATGTTAAACAAAAGCAAAGTGACGCTCAGGTCCAGCCAGTTTATGCACTGGAATCAATCTTTGAATTTTTGCATTGCTTCTTGGCCTTGGAAATAGTGTGTCCCCTCATCAAACCAGAGGAAGAATTGGCAAGTTTTTAGATTGCAAAATGATCAGTCCATGAAATTTAAATTACTGCACAGGATGAAATCAGTGCAGGTACTGTATGTGTCACAAATGGATAACGGCAGCTATGTACTTACCTATGGCATGCACACTATAGTTACACTTGGTCCTACATGATTCATGATCACCACTACTGCTGTCGACTTCCTGACCAGGAAAGGCTTTTAGTAGACAATTTATTGCTGATTTCATTATACGTGTTGTGTTCTCAGACGCAACATGACGGATGGCACAAAGGTTACCATTTCTTTCCGCAGGAAATAAAAGGTTTGAAAAAGATTGAGCCCCACTGAGACAATCAAAGAATTGTCTCAAAGAGCATAAACACTAAAGCTCATTTATACTATTGAGTGGTCAGTGAAGCCATTGTCGTTATAGTGTGAAGCAAATGTTTCAGCAATCTCTCTGCATGACAGCCGAAGTGTCACATCCTTTTTAACATCAGGGCTTGTAAACTCACATCCTCCTGTGAGAAACAGAATAAAAGGGGGCACTGTCTCATCAAGTCCTCCCCCTGCATGTAATTAGTTTAAAAGAAATATGAATGTTTAAAGGCACTAATGACTGATAAATACGGAAACATTCATGGTCAGGGAACTGAAACCTTAATTTCAAACGCACCATCTTTTAATTTACAGAAAGTGCCGAGATAATGCCAGCAGAGTGAGTTAATTTTAATCTTAATAAGAAAAAAGGTGATTACTTGTGGACTGCTGGCAATTGAGCTATCCTGCTGTGTTATTCCAACACAATTATTGGTTTGGGTTTGGGGAAAAGGCATCCCAGGGATTTTTTAGGTACAAATCCAAACAAAGACATTATGGCATGTTCACCTCTTTATGATTTACAGTAGTCTCTGGAGAAATCTGTTTGCCACGCAGTTTTGGTAACCTCACCTGAGGAATTGTTCTAGTAATAAAAGGAATTGATAACCTCCCCAAGTGAAGAATATTTCATTATTTAGGCTAACCAAAAATGTTCTGAAGGATGTAGGGGCAGGGTTTTTAGGATTATTATGCCCGACAGGCATGGTGAGGTGAATAAAAACAAATTTTTAAATTAAATTTGCAGTCATAATAGCATGTGGTATTACCATTGAAGAGTAATAAATAATGCTCCATTATCTTATAGTTATTTATTAGCTATTACTCAGCTTAATTTAAATGATTAGTTAATGATATAGCAGCAAAGGAAAGAAAGTGTGTCAACCTCTGACTCTCAAAGTCCATTGAGTTTGGAGTATAGTACCTAGAAACTATTTGAAGGCAAAGAGAAACATTTTAAACCAGTACAGTTAATTAAGTGTTTAGACCAATTATTTAACATCCGTGATTATAAATTCGATTCAGACAACCTTGTACTTAGCTTGTGTGTTGGCATCCTGATTTCCTGTTGTACACTTATCCGATAAGTAGAGTATTACTATATGATGATACAAAACATTAACAGCACAAAATATACTCCTGTGGTGTATATAGTGCCCACTGTTGCCTTGCTAATGTATACTGTGGGGCACTTTCACAAACATTTGATACAATCCGTCACTAGTTCCTGTATTGCAGGATTCTGTTTGTATAGTAAATGGCAATTTTGTTTCAGGGTTTAATGTTTTGTTGGCTCCCAAGACATTTACCAGTTGTAGCAGTTTGCCCTGGCTGCTGCAACTGTGTAGAAACATCCTTCGCTTGGTTGAAGCCTCATTTCATATCATGAGGTCTGGCTGTGTAATATCATCAGGACCCTCTAGTTTAGTGTCAATGAGCCTTTGAAAGTTAGCAGGTGCTCCGTGGAGACTACAGTAAATTAAAACAAGCCACAGGGTGTTATAAAAGCACTTTTTCTTAACCTTCCCAACTCTTTTAAAACAGATCCATAATATCAGTAGTAATGAACCAAAGGGGTCACTTGAATAAATGAGTGTATCTATAATAAATGCATGCACCCCCTCCCCTCAACCCTTTCTGCAGCAGAATCTTTTTAAAATTAATCTGGGTTGCCACATTGTACCATCTAGTCTTTATGGAAGATTTCATGAGGAAATAAGTGACTGGTTACACAGAACCTCAATCAATTAGTCAGCAGCAGAGGGCTCTCAGCAGACATAATACAGAGTAACTGTTGAATTACAGGTACAGTTAGCTGACTTGGCTTTCAGTCCACTGCACGAATGAAACTTAGAAGTCCAATCAAATAAAGTATCACTTCATTGCCAAAATGATTCTGTCATAAACTCTTTGACTTTCACCCCAGAGTTTACTCATCTCTGAACATGAACTGATAAACGGGCATCCTGTACTATGCACAATATTCAATTGTGGAAGTTTAAAGGCTTGTATCCTATTCTTGGTTGGTTTTATAGGTCTTTATGCAATTTTCCCATGTCATAAACGTATTTCAGTATGATGTTGATTCTGTAAAACAAAACATTTATTGTTTCGAGCTGGATCTTTGAAACACGCCTTCAAAAAACTCGGTTTGAACAGTTCACTGTTTATAATATTAATTGCTTACACTTATACTGTATAGCGCTTTTCTGGACACTCCGCTCAAAGCACTTTACAGGCAATGGGGACTCCCCTCCACCACCACTAATGTGGAGCCCCACCTGGATAATGTTGGTTTATATCACCAACAGCAGTGTAATAACCTTCCAGACTGGTCTCAGAAGATAAGCAAGGGGGGACCTGATCAAGGATGGGGAAACAGGAAAGAAAAACAGTTTGCTGCTGTGGTGGTATATGTGGACCAGTAGGTGAAACTGTTCCCTCTCTAACAGAATTTCCGAACCAGTACCCCGATATGGTGACCTGGGGGACACTGTGCTGTTGGAGGTGCTGTCCTACTGATGAGAGATTAAATTGAGGTCCTGACTGCTTGGTCATTAACAATCCCACAGCACTGTTCACTTTGCCATTATTTCATTAGTGAAGCAATTTCTCTCTTGTTTACCTGATCTGCTGTGAAGTGTAGCTGCAGGTGCAGAATGACTGGGATGCCACACTTCGGTGGTGGATGTGAAGTGCTTTGGGATCCTTTGGGACAAAGCGCACGTCATAGATGCAATTAATTATGACATGTATTTTATCATTTTCACAGGTTTAAGTGGGCATAAAGTGACAAGATAAAACAGTACCTGAAGTTCTGCATTGTATGGTCGGATTATCCCTGTTGTAAAAGAGACCGATTTATTTTAAGGTGATCTTAATAAAAGCAGAACCAGACTGACGTTTCAAAAGCTCCTCCCAGGAAAAGGTCATACCAGCGGTGCTGTCGCAAACACGCACTTTTTGGAGAGCATTTTTGCCTCTATTGAAATCATCGCACCTTGAGGTGGATCCCTGCCGCACGCATTCTCTCTGAAATCCCTTGTGAAGCACAAAAGCTCTCATTACCAACAGAAGGGGTCTGTTCCTTCCACCTCCAGGTTTTCCCAAGTTCTGTATCCCCGCTGCCCTTAATCCGGTCACCTCTGCCTTGAGCTTGTCATTGCCCTCAATGGCTATGAAGTTCAATAGCTGTCAGGCAACTCCACCTCTTGTGCACTTGTTTTCTCTCAGCCCTGAGGCTATTGATGATGGCATTGAGGTTTCCTAATGCGAACCTCCCAAACGCAATCGTTAGCTGCCTTTTGTAACTCACTGTAAATCCCCACCCCCCACCCCTGGGCTCCTAACCTACAGCTTGTCAGTCGAATGACTTAAGCCTGTTGGCTTCGGGCTCCTTGGACTGCTGGTGAAATAGCTCTGCTTAAGGAGCTTAGTGATTTGGAATCTGAATGGGCCATGGAGGGGGTTCCAGAAGCCCGATCAGGTCAAGCAAACTCCAGATGCATATTTTGAAACAGCCAGCCCCAAAGTGGAATGATGTTTTATAGTTCCTTTTATACAGGGAAAGCCTGTGGAAAAAAATAGCATAGCTGCAATGGCAATTATTCTGTTGGGCATGAAACAGTTATGGGCTTACTATCTTTTTATTACTGTATGGATTAAACAAGATCAAAACTGTAATAATTCATTCCCAGCCCCATTAATCTCATGAATTGATGGGTTTTTCTAAGCCTTTCTAAGCTATAAACTTTAAAATGATGTCACATTTTCTTTTTCTTTTTTTAAAACATGCTCCTTACAAACCGCCTGCTTTTTTTTTCACTTGATTTTCCAATTGATTTTTTTTAATCTCCTGTTTTGCTTTCACATATTTTTAATCTATAATCCTTCAACTCTAAAAGGTCCGGAAGGTCTGTCAGGACAAAGACAAAAATAGCCGTTGGAAACAAAAATATTCTCAGTTTGTTCGGTGTCTGTATTATGCTTTAATTACAGAATATATATATATATCATTTTCTGCTGCTCTGTGCTTTCTGCCCATTCAACTCAAGAGCCTCCTCTCTGACACTGTTGAGGAGTGGGTTAATTGGCTGTCTCCCTGGGCCACCATAAATTACAAAATGTTGTTTCCACAGGCCTGGGAGACCTAGCTGTTCCTAGTAAAGAGCGATAAGTTGTTTGAATTCATCCCCGAACAAGGTTATCTTGTCCTTCCTTCAGTTCTCTTCAAACAAAAGCCCTTGACGTTCTCAGACAAGAAAGGCCTACACATTCTTATCCCTCTGTTGCACTTTGATGGAGTCAGTCTGCACTTTTCACAAAGGGCTTCTCTCTAACCTTCCGACTTCTACAAATATATTCAATCAGCCTCAGACTGTGCCCCTCCTCTTGGCCAGATACACTAGTACACCAAAACATTCTCCTTTTTTTCCAGATTTGTATACAAATACAAATGAAAGGGAATTTACTCTGGCAGTGAACTGCAGCAGGGTTCAGTTTTTGTGCGGCACACCTTAGCTTCTCACGTCTCGTGTCAGTGACAGCTCATTTTTTTTCAAGTGACAGAAAAGCCGCCCTGGGACAGCAAACACCTGGGGGAAAAACCCAGCTGCTGCTCTTCTCCAATTACTGAGAAGAGTTACCCTTTTAATTTCTTCCGTTGAGGCAGAATTAATAAGACCTGTGGTTTCTGAGGGAAAGTAGTTATGTTTCAGGTATTCTGAATGCAACACGACCACAGTGCTTTTGTATATCAACTATGTCTTGCGCTATGCGTATTCTTTGAAAATATTTTTTTTGCCATTAGCTACAGAATTTGGGAATTTTATACACATAACCTGAAGCTAAAATGAAACAAAAATAAATTCAACTTTGTATTCTAACCTGAGTTTAGAGGTTTATAATAACATCCCATGAAACTGTCATAATTCCAGCACATTAACACTCTGAGAAAGTGAGAATTTGTCTTTGAACAGCATGTACTCTGAAAGAAAACCTAAAAAGCAGCACCCTTTGAATTCAGCCTATTAATTGTTTCCCCAATTTAAAGTAGACAAGTTAAGTAAGAATTTGTGTAGAGCTGAAACAACAGGGAAACATTCAATTTCTTTCCAACCCTTGTAGAGGCTTGTTTTATACTAATAATAAAGTGAGGTCTGATCACAATATTTAGTGAAAAATTCTTAATTAAAAAACTTGAAAACTATGGTTTGAAATTGGCGTGTCATTCTGAAGTGTCTTTTGATATGTGGGTTTGGCTAACAGTAGGCTATTGCTAAGGATACAGTGGCTATCAAAAGTATTCACCCCCTTGTGCTTTTTTATATTTTATTGTATTACAGGAAGGAACCATAATGTATTTAATTGGGATTTTTTGCTCTTGATCGATATTAAACACTTTATAATGTCAAAGTGAAAACATAATTGAACAAATCCGCCTAAACTGATTGTAAACATAAACCAGAAATTAGAAAACACAGAAAGCAGTCCAGACATGCTAAGCCTTTGCCATTTCTTATTCTGCATTTGACAATGCTTTTAAACTTTGACACACGAGTATCAAGTATACACAAGTATTTGTGTATAGCATGGTGCTTGGATGTCACAGTGCCTGACCCATTATGCACACTCTGAAATACTAAGAAAAATGTCATTAAAAGTGTACAGCCAGGCTCAGTAACAATTTGTTACTGACTAATGGTCAAAAGAGTTGAATATTTGTATTGCAGCAAAGTAAGAGATGAATTAATACGTGATTTTTAAAACTCTGTTTCACAAGGGATCCATATAAGTAGGCATGGGTTCATCTTTGAAGTGTTGCTGATTATAGCAATTGATGGATCCATTCAGGCAGCAATTTTCTTTACCATGGCATCATACTTCAAGAACCTTGATGTATGATTTGAAAGGATACAGGTTGACAATTTATGAACAACACCAGGGAAGAGTACAGTCTGCCCAGATAAACAGCACAGACTAAAGACTGATAGGGTTACTGCAGACTTCTCATGATGTTATCTTCATGAATTAATCATCTTTTAACACTTTGCTTCAGATAATCAGTGCGGTGTGCTGCTCATGTTAACTATTTTTCTTTTTCAGTTCCCAGTCCAGCACTGCCACCCTTGAAAAGATTAAAAGCACACACATGTTCTCTAAAATGTGCGCTGTGATGTCATTCTCTTTTAATTCTCTGTCTGGAAAATATGGCAGCATTTAGTCCTGCTATTAGTGACTTTACAGCACTTGACTTTAAATTGAAAAGTAACTTTCTAGAAAAACCTGTTCCTTAAAAAGTGTTTTCAGAGCCAAAAGAGTTTTCCCATTTTCTGAGAACAGGCTTCAGAGAAGCTATTGTACTTCTGTGCCAAAGGAGAATACTGTCAAGGCAGGTGATACAAACTCAAAGTACTGTGAGAATATAAGAACGTAATAAAGGTTACAAATGAGGGGAGGTCAAGCTGGGTAGCTTGTTCCAGACTCTAACCACCCAAGACTGGAGAAGAAAGGTGTCCCTGTAGACTGGAATAATGCACAAGGAGGTCTCCATCAGTTGGTTTCAGATAGGGGGCTGATGCATGTGGGTTTCTGAACCCCCTTACAAGCATGTTGTACAAGCATTCTCCTAGACCATGTTTTGCCTGGGACTCGGGTTGGCAGGGGTGTAAATGACAAATATGATTAAAATTCCATTTTAGGAGAAAAGTTTTCAATATAATAATATATTATGGACTATTGCAGTGCGATACAGTGACTGACACCCACCAATTGCATCACCCTCTGTCAGCTCTTTCAATAATAATAATAATAATAATAATATTGAAACTATATTTACAGTGGGACTTGAAACAGAATATCCACACCAAGCACCCGGGGTGGAGAGGGAAATGTTATTCCAGGTAAAGAAATTACTATTTAAAGCGGTACTATTTAAAGCATGTTATATAAATCTGCTTTAGGCTCTGTGAACAAGCAGTAACACAGACAAGCTTACACAGGCCACGTTGGACGATAGGCTGTTCTGAAAACTGTTATATAAACGTCTATGGAACATGTGACGTGATGAACACTGATTGTGTTTTTTTTTATTTATTTTCCTAGAAAGGACAATTTTCCAAATATAGTTCATTTCCCTTGGCCACTGTGCTCTTCTTCATGGTTTGGGAAGGCTTACGAAAAGTGTACGTTTTTATACAGCACAATTTAAAAAAAACTTTTTTGGGATTTAATTTTTCTAGTTTTTCGAATGGCCAGTTGTTTTTGTTGTTGATTTGGAAGAGCCAGTGGTCTATTTTCGTGAAGCCCGTGACTGCACACGGGAGATCAAGGAGGACCAGGCAGACTCCCCCAAGCCACCTTCCTTCAAGCAAATGGTGTTTAACACATGACATGGAGTCTTGTTCAGGATGTTCAGTGTTGATTGGACGAGAGGCAAGGCCCTCACCAACAGCAGTATGTGCCTGCAAGTGCCCGGGAGGCCAAAGGGGGTGCTGTGCCACTGAGAAACGAGGCAGCTCTGATGGACTAATCCCGCTCTACCTGCTAGTGCCATGAGGCTGGCTCGCAAAACCTTTGTTTTGTTAACTTTTTCAGTCTTTATAATGACTTTTGCTATTGAAGCTGCATGCTTAATTGTAATAACCTGATAATGGGGCTCAAAGACTGAGCTCTGGGCCTGAGTCATGTCACAAGTTGAATGTAACAGGGATTTCCTAGGCATCACCACTGAGGGCAGGATAGGGATAAGTTGGAAAGCACCGTCTCGCGTCCTGGTGACACAGTGACAAATTGTGCTGGCAGGCTTTTGGTGCTTTTACGAGGAAATTCCATCCATCTTTCCATCCATTTTCTACTTTATCCAAAACAAGGTCAAAGGGGAGCCAGAGGCTATCCTGGCAAGCAATGGGTGCAAAGCAGGGTACAACTAGGATAGGATACCAGTTTATCGCAGGATGCACACAAACACCAGGGCCAATTCTTCAAGAAGCCAATTAACTACCGTGAGGAAACCCATGTTAACATGGGGAGAACATGCACACTCCACACAGACAGCACCCCAGGTCTGGAATTTTACCCAGAGCTCTGGTGCTGTGAGGCAGCAATGCAAACCACTGTGTGCAAAGGGATTGTTACCGGGAAATGTGTGTCTCTTCCCATTGGTGCTACACCTCCTGTATGGGGCTGAGTAGTCTGTCATATCTTAAAACACCACAGTGCGGTTTCAGGGTTCGAAGCTGTGAGTAAAATTGTGAGAACTCACAAAACTAGCAATCGCGCCTTCAGGTGGATATATATCAAAAATAACAGTGGAAAAATGTTAAATTAAGTAAGTTGATAACACATACCGAGCATCAAAGAAACTTAGAACAGCAACACATTCACAAAGTTGTTACAAGGAAAATCACAAAGCTTTTTTTGTCACAGGTGCACTAACATTTTATTGCATGTGCATGAGTGGATCTATACAGAGTTATACAGGGGTTATACAGAGACACATCACAGGCTTGTCCCATGTGGCCGGTGCTGGAAGCAGTACAAGTACAAGCTGTATATCTATGATGCCTGCTTTGCACCAGGACGCGGTTGCTGTGTTCTGGGCTCCTGCCCCATTTCTCTTGTAGATCTTTGATAAACATTGTCTCTCTCTGAGCCCTAGACGTCTCACATCATCCCAGTTCATCCCACAGATGTTCAATGGGGCTCAAGTGTAGAGAGTAAGGCTTTACTATCACGCTGTCATCTCAAAAGCTATTTCTCTTTTTGACCCCTTTTGCTCATATTAAGAAATACATTACATACATACATTAATAAAATAACAGATGGCTTCACAAATGCCAATTGCGGCCTTCGGTTTGTAGAAGCTGGCAAGAATGCAAGAAACAAACTCTACTGCTAAGGCTATTTTTTATAGATCTGGAATCTGTTTCACAAAGCATATTTTCAATATCCTATATGGCTAGGTTTTATGTCTGACATTAGAAATCCAAGCACTGCCCAGAAGACAAAGCCATCCACTGTGTTAATGTTTTTCTGTTGGCCTGCTCGCAACTGCAATAACCTTTTGGAAGAGCCTTGACATTTGGGATTCGTTATTTATATCTTGATAGAAATATAGTGCATTTTAATTGTAAGCAGCCTTGGGCTCTATGAAGGAGTGAGGGTGCCAAGCGCAGGGTGGAGGTACCCTTAGCTCTTGTGGTTTGGTGCAGTATGAATTGCTTCATGCGAACAGCACGCTAACTGAACACATCCGTGTGCAGTTAGGTAACCATAGCACATATTCTTTTGACAGCAGGAAATTGAATGTTTCAGCTCAAAAATAAACCCGAGGTGCAGCCTGCTTTCAGTAGGACAGCTCCACAAAGCCTTTGATTTAGGGTTTTTTTTTTCCATTCGCAGATCTTTGATGCCAGCTCATCTCTCAAATTGACCTCAGTTGACTGGCGAAGCCGACAGCTCGCGCACTCACCAAGCCTGAAGGCTGCGGGCTCGGCTTTTTCCATCGCCTGACAGTCATGTGGCTTTTGTGCGCTGAGATCCTCTTGTCTTCAGGAAACTGCAGCGCGGGGCTCACATTTGCAGGTTGCATGTTCGGAGTTGGGGGGGGTGTCTGTGTTTTATGGGCTTCTCTGTATGTACTGCGGCTTAGAGGAGAGATACTGAAACACAGACTAGTAAAAGAAAAACAATGTAATCAAGAGTATATAGTGTGTGGTGTTGAATGGTTTGCAGATTTACTCCAGGATTTACTGCCAGTATGTTCAGGGTTTAATTTCACCAGTGTGCAGCCTTAGCATGTGTCGGCTCACTGCAACAGGCCCTCTCTCACAACCGTCAGTGAAAGAGGTGTGAGAAACAGGAATACTGGATGCTTGGAGACAATGTGAAATAGAACACAAAACATATTGAAGATATAAGCCTGATATGTTTTTTTAATTCCTTTTGAGCTTTTATTTCACCCCTGCGCAGAAAGGTGAAACTGTCACTCAACGTAAACAAGGTAGATGGAGCTACGGAGTATTTACATTAGTGCCACTCTGAAAATGTGGCCCAATCATCCCAATCCATCAATTTCCTAACCGCTTCTTCCAGTTCAGGGTCTGGTCTACCAGCCGGTCCTGGTAAGCACCTGGCGCAAGACGGTGCTGTTCCTAGCCCATTAATCAAGGTGTGGTATTTTTTATTTCATATTAATGCATCATAACTTTGTCTGTGTAAGTTGTTATATGACTGAATAATAATAAAAAGTACAAAGAAAAAAAAAGAATGAAATGGTTGAAGCACGGCACCTTGCCCAGCTCCATCTTCCAGACCTACCATCAGATGTACACTAGATCTGAGTCCTCTCCTCCGTCTACAAAATACATGTACTGAGAGAAATAAAACACACTACAAATGAGTGGAGAGGCCAACGGTATGTGTTATGTTATTTGATGGGGCACAGCAGTGGCACTGTGGCTAAGGATCTGCACCTCTGGCTGGAAGACTGCTGGTTCAAATCCTGTGGCCGGCAGAGGAATCCTATTCCATTGGGACTCCGAGCAAGGCCCTTAACCCCAACTGCTCCAGGGGTGCTGTATAATGGCTGACCCTGTGCTCTGACCCCAAGCTTCTCTCCCTGTCTGTGTGTCTCACGGAGAGCAAGCTGGGGTATGTGAAAAGACTAATTCCTAATGCAAGAAATTGTATATGGCTAATAAAGTGATCTCTCTCTCTCTCTAAATGTCAGTATATAACTCCAGTGTCTTATTTAGTTGCTATTTTCCTTTGGTCAGAATTTTATCTTCATAAATCTATCTAAAAGAAAAACATATGACTAACAAACTAATCAGGAGCGATTGCTCTCTGAAGTCCCAGGGGCTATCACCTTAAGATAACTTAGATAATCTCATCAGTTACCTAGTATTATTGTTTCTGTTGATTAATATGATACATTTGAAGCTCGTAGCTTCAGTATTGTGTGCCACTTTAAAAAAAAACACTGTACATCACATATTTGTGATTTTTGTCTCTGGGGATGTTTTTTTCCCTTAGGATTTGTTAGACACAGTTTAGTGCTTTGTATACACAATGTCTGTTTCCCAGAGCAAGTACCATCTGGTCTCACAGATCCATCAGCTTTCAGAGACGTGAGTGATAAATTGAAGCTCCAGAAAGTGATGCCATTATTTCCTCCGGTTTTGCCCTGATTGGGGCTCATTAGTGCAGTGCAGCCATGTCTGGACTGTGCTCTTGTTATTTTGTTCTCCATTTCAGCCAGCAGCTTCAGTCATTGCTAAGGTTGACAACACCCGGAAGGTTGTCACTAGGCATGAATGATCAAGCCAGGTCATTCTCAAAGAGGTCCCTCTCCACTTAAGTAGCAAAACTCACATGTTCAAATATTAATTAATCATGACCAAATATATAACAAATACACACTACATACATGCACACTATCATACTATTAATTGTTATTATTTTTTTATTTAAGCTTCTTTTACTTATCCTGCAGTAGAACATTGGAAAGATTGATGAGAGAAGGACATTCAACTTATCTTGCAATTTGGTAGTTTAGTAGCTAAATCTAACTTTTTCTAAGGAGCCCAGACTTTAGAACTCAACTGCAATATTGGAATTCCTGTTCCATTCACCCACAGCTGGCTTTCCACTTTTAGTTTGTAATTGCCACTCTGTGTCCTTGTTTCGCTGAATGTGAAAGAGCGTGACCTGGGTTGGACTTTCATAAACGTCTTGGAATTTCACATACTTTCATCTTTTTATATAATTTCATCACGTGTCACGATTGTCTGAGCCCAGGAACCTTTCTTTTTGCTGTTTTTTATATTCTATCTAAAGCCATAATCAGTTTTTTTGGTATGGTGGCCAAAATTGAACGTACTAAATTAAGTCTTACTATAGTGTTGTAACACTGGAGAATAATTTTCCTTGTTTTAAAGTGCACGTACTTTGCTATATACCTAAGCATATAGACACTACAGTATATATTAAATGAATAAATATTTTCATACTTCATAAATGTTTGGCCACCTGTTCTGACGTTCTTTTACAAGAAAACCACCAGTCAAGAGAAAATCCTAAAATACAATTAAATATTATATTATAGTGCTTTACTTCCATTTTCTTCATTTGAGTCATGGGATTATATATTTCTATATATAATTGAATTTTGATATTACAGTAATTGCCATTAATGGTTTTCATAATTGCAAGTGATCTGAAGAATTCAAGCCATCAGCTTCTGTTTGTTTGTCCTTGACAAATCTCCACCAAAATAAATGTAGATTTAATGGTAATTTACATGCTAATATAAGTCATAATTACATAAATAAGTTTTACTATAACAACTTATCTATATATAGTATGAACCATCCCAACTCCGTTGGAAAATATTGTAGCTACAGTAGATCAATTCTAATATAGAATTGTATTTTTATGTTCCTACACATCAAACAAAAAAAGTAAAAAGGTTAATCATTGTTATGTTTATGATTTGGTGATAATTATATACAGCAATGCTTACATAATTGCAACAGTCTAAAACAATTTATCTGTTTCATGCAATCAGCAAAACAATATTTCATTAAGATAAACAATGTTATTAAAATAATCAATTCTGGGAATGGAGGCCTTGTACAGTGCATTTAGACATTGGTCAAACATCTCCTCAAGCACAGAGCTCTAGACTCAACTCCATTTCCCTGCTGTTCTTAACCATTTCTTTCCAGGCTCACTCAGAATGCTTCACTGCAGATGGATTACGGGACAGTTCGGAAAAGAGCTGATGACACAAAGTAAATTTTAAGCTGTAGTTTCACCTCACTCTGATCAATCAGACCGACATTCAGGTTTCCTTTACAATAAATAGCCTTATTGTCAGAGAAGGAATCTTTACACGTTCTGAGAGCAGAGGCGGCTTGGTTTGCAGACAGAATTCTTATTGCAGTCGAGGACTTTAATATAGTGAATTGTTGTGGTGTTAGGTATCACACCCTCCTTGAGAGTAGTGTGAGTTATCCTCAGAAACTGTTGCTCCAGTTCACATTTTAAAAAATAAATTATTATTATTATTATTATAAATGTTATAGCTCACTTTTTATTCCTAAAGATTGCATAGTATTTTGCATACTGTATATACTATAGAAATGTATCCACCTCAGCCCCCCACTGAAATGCAATCTAGATATGCAGTAGGTGATTTCTGTGGCAGCCATTCTGTGCCAGCATACCCCACTGCACAGCAGATCAGGCAAAGAAGAGAGAAATTGCTTCAGCAGTTCAATTAAGGGGGAACGTTAGAAAGGCCAGACTGTTCTGGAATTTAATCAGGACATCGGGGGTTAACTCCCTTGCTCTTCTGAAAAGTGTCATGAGAACTTTAATTGCCAAGCAGTCAGGACCTCACTTTATCCTCTCATCTTCCAAGCTGTAACATTGGTAAACCTTGAAATCTTATCTCGTTGATGACTCCTCAGCAAATGCAACAGAGCTTACAAAACTCCTTGTGTTTTATTACATTGTCCTTCTTTTTTGTGTGGCCTGCTGATGCTTGAGGGCACTTGGTATTTGCCAAAAGGGCCAGATGGCACATCCAGGCCTGGTGTTTACAGAAAACGAGGCTGTCACCTTGTCCACCCAGTTGTACATAATGCTCCCTGTCACAGCCAGAGCTCAGTGCATTATAAACGGCAAGCCCACGCACTCCTACAAACCCAGACCCTGTCTGACGGGGGACAGGCTTGGTAATCACTTTGCTTTGGGCAGAACTCCCGTTGGAATGATAAAGACTGTCTACTACACTCCATGTCACAAGCATTCCAGAATCTTCTTGATTGCTTGGTTCTTTCAGAACAAGTATTTTAGGAATGGGCTCATGTGAATTAGGCCTTTGCCCACAACAATATTTTCTGAAATCTATGTCCTCCTGGAGCCAAGGGTTACTGTGCTTTCACAGTGTACAATTGATGTATTCCTTAGAGTTTGGGAATACCAGCCAGTGAAATGTAATATATATTTGTTTTAAATAAGAAACTCCTTAGAATATACAGCAGTTAAATCATTTTTTTTCTTCCTTGCTTGTACCTAATTAGCTATATGCAATCTGTGGAATAACTAATTACCCAGCATAAAAGTAGGTCTCGTTTTGCTATTTAAAAACTAATAAAAATTCTCCATTTCTGAGGCAGGAGCATTGCCTGGAGTTGTTGCATTTATTAGCGAGCAATCAGTTTATCACCTTTTATGTGCCTCCCATTAATCTAAATTGTAGTTTATAATTAATTTCATTTTGGTTAGAAAACATTCTCAGCTAGATCTCCATATACAGTAACAAATTAAAGTATGGGCTGCCAGACTTGGTTTGTTTGGTATCCATTGTCTTTTTAAGATCCAGCTATCGATTACCGGAAAACTGTATCCTCCTGGTCAGGGATACCAGACACCAATTCATCAAAGGATATGCATGCACACACATGCACACGTGCACACACACAAACACCCATGCACACATGGGATCAATTTTTTTCTTTCGCTGGTGGGAAGAAAAGGAGCATCCAGTGACAACCCAGGTGGACAACTGAAAGGCATGCAAACTTCCCACAGAATGGTATCCAGGCTAGAATCAGACTCAGGATCTGGTTCAGTTGTGTTCTTTTTACAATCCTCAATTCATACTTCTGCAGCCTGAGATGTGTGGGAGTCTGCTTTGCATGAAGGCAGGGACCTCTGATTTCTACTGTCTGCCTTATGGAAATAAATGTGCGCATCTTCAGCATGCTAAGAAAATCAAAGCAATTATTTTTAGAGTTTTGGACCTCAGTTTGCATAGTTTTTTAAAGCACACTGGGGCCATGTTCACAGCATGCTGATTTTCCATTTCTAGTAAGATGACAGCATAATTAAATTGAAAAGTATCACATAAATCTTTCTAATGGCTTATTTAAGAGGACCTATTGGCCATCTTAACTTTCATATTGATTTTGTAATATTGGCAACTCGTCTAATCTGCATCAGGCAGATTTAGTAAACCTAATGTAGCTGAAAGTGCTTACATACAGTACCTTCAGTGTTAGAGGTGATAAATGCCCCTCAGGTATCGTGGAAATAGTGGAGATTGTTTGGCAGGCCATAAAACTAAATAAAGCCAGACAATGCCAGCCACTTCAATTAACTAGGAGCCTGCAGGGGTTTACAGACTTGATCCGAGACTTGCACTTGTAAATGAGTTTTGCCACATTGGAGGCTGAGATTGGAAGTGATTTGGATGATTGTATTTTTAACACTTCATTCTAAGAATGTGCTGCAAAGGACTTTTTCAAGGTTGTCCTTATTGTTTCTTTAGCTTGTTACATTTGAAAGGCCATACATTTGTTTCTGGCTCTAGTTGGCATTAGAACGTGTTTTAATAATGAACGATCAATTATTTGTCAACTGAGATTTGCCTATTTTAAAATCCTCTGTCGATTATGCCACACAAACTAGGATTGTGAAGGTACTATAACCAGACAAGCTCTGCTTACAATTGGGTTTAAAGGATGCCCATCTGTTTGGCAGCCAACAGCTGATGTAGCCCAGTAGCTTGTCTGAGGGAGTATTTTGAGAATAGTTCTGTAATAATGTTAGTGTCCTTTTGATAACAGAGATGCAAGTGAATATGTGATCTCTATTTCTGGGTTCAGTGATTTTGGTCAGTCTTGGTAAAGAGCATGTCTCCAGACTGTAGCTGTCAGGAAAATTTTCTAGGGGTTTGGTTTAGAGGTCTGGTGTCCTTTAGCTCTCTTCCTTCCCTTGGCTGAACATTTCATTTTCATGCCTGTCTCCAAGAGATGATTGTTCCTTCGTTTACTACCCATATCTTTTCATCCATCAATTTGCAACAAAGTGAAGCTAGTTGTCATTGTGTGCAACTGTTAAGTCACTGATTTTATATTTTCTTCTGTGTCTTCTCTTTCTCTTGTTTTGTTATTTGATTTCTGTCACTTTGCATTACTGACAATTTGGGGATCTCTTGTGTCACACCCCATTACTGGATATGCCTTAGTGTACTGAATGTACTGAGCAAGACCAGTCCCTTCTCATCTCCTCCACCTTCCTCCAAACTTCCTCCAAACTAAGGTTTCAGCCTTGGTTATTTTTACCACCTCTAAAGCCTCGAAAATATTTGTCACTGCAGTGTATTTCCTAGTTTATTGTAATGATTGGAGGCATCTTGTTTTGAAGTGGACTGAGCAACAGCCAACACTCCCAACACCTACTGCAGGAAGAGTGGAAGTCTTTTCCACGTGTGAAGACCTGTTCCATAAAAAACAGACTGCTATCACACTTGAATCTCTACAATGGCACCACATTCTGCACAGGAACTTCAGAAAGTACCATTAGAACCAGCTGTTTTTTTCCCTTATACAGTTCCAAAACATATTTTTAAAAGAGATTATTATTCCACTTACAAAGAGACTAAATATGATCCTATGGGCAAACTGTGACTTCAAAGGTGTGCTCTGGAGAAGCAGCGGCTGGCTTGAATCAACATGGTAATACAGTACTAATAAACTGGAGCATGGCTGAAATTCCAGTGCACTTGGAATACCTGTGGCTGGATTTCTAAGCCCAAAGTGCCGACTGAATGCCTGCTTAAGCAAGCACGGCTGTCTCATTTAGCCCAGTGGTCTTTGCAGTCATCATTTAGCCTCCCTACAAACTTTAAGATGGCTACTGGGGGACATAAACAGGCAGGAGGGAAGGGGGAGGAGTGCTCCCCAGGCCTTTATTAAATCACAGAAGATGAGATTTCTGCTTTAATGAGTCCGTGACGAAACCCTGCCCGAAACAGAACCCATTGCTTTGCGTCACTTCCTAATGACTCCCCACGACAAGGTAGGTGTTATTCTGATGGTTTACACAACACCCACCATAAACCTACACCCCTGGCGTCTCTTGCTCTGACTACACTTTGCATCATCACGGATGTGTTTGTGTGGAGCGAATCACAACACGTCCACTGCAGAACCTCGTCAGACAGCTCCCTGTCTTGCTGTTCATGCTGGTTTCTCTGCTCTAACCTGCTCCCCAGGCAAGGAAATGAGTCAGCAGCCTAGAGGGCTATTTTCACTGTGGGACGTTATCTCTTATCACTCAATGAAAAGAAAAGGGAAGCTCGGTAGATCCTCATCTCATTTACGGTCTGCTGGCAGGAGTCTGCCTCCACCCAACTCTCTGTCTCTCAGCGGGCTTCATGACTCAGCATTTCAAACTGATGGTGAACTATCGTCACTGTTAGAGCCGGTCAACAGAGACCTCAGAATGGCAACCATTCAATGCTAGAGGTATTTTCAACAAGTCAGCAACCACCACCATTTCTACACCAAAAGGTGTTGTTGTGTTAAAGAATAACCATTTCTCTGACAAAGAAAACTTCCAAACCAGAATCCACGGTCTAAGACGTTTGTTGGGAAACACTCACAGTTCCTGACATTTTAAAGATGGAAATACAGAGAAATCGATATCAGTCTGGAAAAAAAAATATTGTCTGAAGATACTGAAATGTCTGAACAGCATAAAGTATCAAGATCAAGCAAAAGTTAAAGAAGTGATTGTTCATTTGTGCTGTGAATGACATCTCAAAGCAATGTAAATGAATGACTAGACAGGTGGAAGACTACAGTTTTATCATATGTTATGTGTCTACTTTGCTTGCTTAAAGCTGAAGACGTTTGATTGCCCATATTGTACTTTGTTCCTGAACTCCCACAGGCATCGGCAAGGCATCGGAAAGGCACAGCAGCATTTCCTATTGGAAAACTTGGAACCGGAAAGCCTACTGCGCATTAAAACATCATTGTGCAGAAGAGCAGAGGAGAAACATGGCTCCCATGCCAAGACCATGTCAATACACTCAGGATCCACGTCCAGCAAGTGCCCAGTGATCTAGTCCGAATCCAGAGGTTAGAAAGGTAGCAGTGAACGGTGAAGGCCCATCTCAATCAGTCTTCTCCCTCTTCCTTTACGTGTTCCAGCATCTCAACATGCTGCATGTGTTTCAGTTAACAGTTACCTCTCCAGAAAGCTTGTTGTCTTTTTTTAAATGCAGTGGGATGAATAATTCATTCCTCTTTACACTGCCGGGTTGACGTTTTCTTCCGCAAACAGTGCCAACATGAAAGCAGCACATTCATCATTGAGGAAAGTAAAATCTGTCTGACTTCTACTGAGAGCCCTCTCGAGTTTTCGTTGGCGATGACAGCCGTTGGTGACATTTTACATCACCGGAACAGATGAAAGAAAATAATTCAGTTCCACAAGTCTGCAGTATCAATTTTCAGCTCAATCAATACATTCTTCTTCTTGGTTTCCAAGAGAAGCATGAAAGATGTCACATCCACAAAGTTCAATTAGCTTATCAGACACACTGTTCTTCCTTCATAATCCGACAACACACTTATTCTTCCTTTCAGTCACAGTAGGTAAGAATTTCAAAGATGGAAACTAGGTTGTTCCCCCATCCTTTTTAATGAAATTTACATTCCTCTGTTGCCCTGTAACCTAGACCGGTGTGGCTGTTTTTGTGTGAGCAGTGTTGCTAGGGCAACAGGGTCAAACCCTCTGACCTTTCTGAACAACTTGAAGGTGCTAACCACCTCTGATGTAATCATCCTTGACCACCATTTTAAATGTCACAGACAGCACAGAAATGAAATGGATAAAATAATGATGTGTGCAACTGTGATATTTGCTATTATTTTTAAAAATGGCCATATATTAGAAAGAAGTGCATTTTCCCCATAGATTCAGACAACTGGACTTTTAAACATTTAAAACAAAGTCTAATTAACTCTATAATGGAAACAACTTTATGTATCTTCTTGACTTAAGACTTATAAATCATAGCCTTTTCTTATGTTGAGCTGTGTTCCAATGCAGTCAATATAAACAGCAGATATAAGCAGATTTAAACACTGGATCACCCCAGATAAAACAGTGAATAATCCTAAATATTAAAGGTAAAACATGGACCAAGTTTTTAAAATAGTAGGAAACCATGATAGAGCCCAGGACATGCAAGGTACAGTATAAGCATGGAAAGAAATGCACACAGATCTAGAACAGTGTTGGCTCTAAAGCAAAACACTTCAAATAGTATTTGGTTTCAAACGCTAAACAAACTGTGTTTGTGCGAGCCATCTTGGTGATACTTGTATTGAAAGTGTAAGATCAATGCTCACTTTGTCCTGGCAGTTCAGGCAGATGGCTTTTACCACTATGTGAGGTCACAGTCTGGCAGTTAGTTCAGCCTGCCTGTGCTGTATGTCACATGTCAGACCAGTGAACCATTGCAGATAAAAGCACTTCAAGATTAACAGTACTACAGCTCAAGTAAACATACTAACAGCTCAGCTAAGAGTAGCATGATTTATGATTCAGACAAAAGACCGGATGTTTTATGTGGTGGCTTTAGTAAGGGCATAAGGGGGAGTTCTTAATTTTGTCGTCAAACACTAGAGTGAAGAAAGTGGTGAGCACAATCCAAACTCACCACGCTGGGCCAGGTAATAGCTGTGAAAAATCTCATTAATTCAGTCTGACTCTTCAGGTCAGGCTCTAAGCCCTTGTATTGTTGATTATCCTGTGGCCCTTTCAGAGCCTAACTGGTGACATCACCATGGTGACGGAGGAGAAATGCCTGGACTAGCTTGCAACTTTTTGTTCCTGACAAACCTTAACAAATCCCATGCGTCTCTGGGAGTTTAGCATTAAGGCCACAGACTCTCCATTTCAGATCCATGTAGGGGTCCATGGTTCAAACCCAGAAAAATCGCAGTGGGTTTTGAAGGGGAAACTTCTCACCGCGCAACACTGCAGTTTTATCTGCTTTCTAGGATCAAGGCATGAAAGCCCATCACTACCAAAGTCTCTTTCTGCTAACGAGCCTAAGTCAGGGTGCTAAAAAGCCCCCTACAGAGCCTTGAGTGATGAGAATTATACTGTGAGGCAGCCTCAGATGATATACCATTATCTGTTTAAAAAAGTACACTTTATAGTTCAGACAAACAGGGTTGCCATTAAACTTGTAGGTTCTGGTTAATTCTTCCTGGGGCTTTGAGGCAGACCTCTTCTGTGACACGAGCTCTTGAAGTGAAGCAGCCAGAAGAAAGCAGATGTTCTCACTCTCCTTTGAGATCTCCAGAACAATGCTTTGTCACATTACACAACATGAGAAATCATTTCTATTGACCAGAAAATGCTTTAGTATCCTAATTTTGAGAGGTAAAAAAAGGACAGAAAGGATTTCACTGAGAGATCTGTACCCTTCGGTTCAAAAGATCTATAGCCGTTCTGAGATGTTGCTTGCTGAGGTCTCGCCAATGGTCGGTCATCCCATGAAGCGCAACTAGAAGACTTGGTGTTTTGGGGTTCTCTTAACCAGTCAAGATACAGTAGCTCTCAAAAGAAGTCTGTTTCAGTGGGAAAAACAGCTCAGCTCTTCACATAAACTCTCACAAAAGAAACTAATCTGAAAGCAGGCTATCTGGTAGGAGACAGATGTTCTGAATTGTTCTTGCTCGCTCGTCTGTTTCATATTTGCTAAGCCTGGTAAAAATGATACAATGCCTTTTGAAGTTTGAACTGTATTTTTATACTTTATTACATACATTAACAAACAAATGTCAAAACTCCCACAAAGGACTTATTGTCATGCCGTTAGATCTTTCTGCATACTGGAGGCTTATTTAGCCACCTATTGTTGAAAATTTCACAGCTCAAACAATTTGTGCCGAAGTTTAACTATGAATAGTTGTTTCTGAAAACGAAGCATTGTTTCTTCGTATGTTGTGAAGACTGCCACTCCCACGCAAGCAGTCCAAACTGTGAAGGAGAATGGACGGACAAAACAATGTTGTCAATAGATGTCACTTTTTAAAAGCCGTTCCAGGAAAATCAGGGGAGTTTCTACGAGCACCGTTGATGGAAGTGGAAGGGTTAAAACAGAAGGTTTGTTTTTCTGTTTCATCACAAGCTGTTTCTCAAAGAGGGCTCAGCAGATCCTAGCATTAGAAAGGATTAGTATAAGAAAGGGCTTACTTTTAACTGCCTTTGCACATAATAAAAATAATATCAGGATCTCAGAAATGTAATGTCTAATGTCACACTCCCACATTTCATATCTCACCCCCGTCTCCCAGAAAGTTCATCCCTTTGTTCCCCATAGAGCACCGGGCTGAGCCCGATCAATGTGACAATGCTTTGCATTTGTCAGTGAACCCTGTCTGATGATGAAGCAGTCATGCTTTTCAAGTTTAGCCTCCTTCGAACAATAATGGCCTTCAGCATAATCTGGAACACACTGAGCACCCTCACCCATCACCCTGGTGCACTAACAGAAAATGTATCGCTCATCTGGTGAACATTCTCTAAACAGTTGTAAATAAGGATCCTGGCATTTGCTAAAAGGCTTGAAACCTTGGCCACAGACTCTGCTAGAATTAATACATTGATTGTTTTGACATCTCGGAGGCTTCACAGATCTGCCTTCAAGAGCAATGCCATCTGAAACCATTAGGTTGAATGTGAAGTGTACAGATGACTCATGTCGACTTACCACATGGGAATTAATGTAGAGAACAAACGTGGTATCTTAGGGAGGAAGAGTTAGCACCACCAGTGTTTTGAAGCTGTTTTGAGACTCTCTTGGTCTCTATTTTTACCCCAATCTTCACTGTTTTTTTAAAATGTAAGGATTTCAGCCTAGTCCAGAAGCTCTTTCCTTTGCATATGAGAGTGGATCAATCTATTGTTGCTTGCCAATTAACAAAATCCAGACAAGATGGCTTCATGGTTGAAGGACGTCAAAGCCCAGAGAATGAAGACATTTACTCAGATTACAGTAGCCATGGCCATTACGTTACACTCTAGTTATGACCACACTTATGACTGGCTAAAATTAAGTTGTGGGGTATTTGCTAATTCATTTCTGACTTTGAATATTTACTACACAGGACTTCCATGTGACCAGTAACATGAGGCAGAAAAATGAAGCACAACTAATGGCAGAACAGAAAGACGATTAAGACCAAAATGATGCAGGGTCACTGATTCAATCAATTCTTCTGTTCAAACACTGAACAGTAAGAAAGGTTTATTGTAGCTGCATTTATTATTTACAAGAGTTAAGAAAGCATGGTAAGAAAATTGGAGTTTGATATGTATCTTAATTATTAATTTGACATTTGTAAAGGAAATCAACTGTTTTACACACATGTGCACAGGATACATATTAAACACTAGATGTGCAATATGTGGAAGTGCAGCCTATGGATCTTAAGGTCTGAAGCATGTAAGTGTGAGGACTTACTTAATGTGTGATCATGCACTATTGCATCATTAGCTGGAAATGTTTTTGTTCAATGCTTAAATCGATAATCTGCAGTGTGTTGAAGTTTTGTGCAAATACTGAATTTGTTTTTAAATAACTTTAGGAAGTCTTGATAGAGAAAAGTAAGCAAAATGAGGGGCTAAGGCCCATTGTCCACAGTATGCTGTCAATCCAATTCAGCTTCAAGAGTTATTAAGGCCACGATATCTGGATAGATGATGAATCCTTAAAGTTAGCCGGGCACCCCCTGCACTTATTAAAACATGTCTGATTAGAGGTAGGAAATGAGTTTTAGAGAAGGGCAAAGTGAGAGGTGTCCTGGTTACATGAATGACCTATGGACTTCCTATTTCTTTTCCTCAAGCCTGGTACTCTCCTTGATAGCCAGGAGAATGGGAATCTGGACGTGAAATTCATTGCACAGCGATGACATTGATAATGACATTTGATTTTAGCCTTTTCATTTCTGTGCTTAGTGATTCTTACTTGGTTTATAGCCACACCCCAGCCAGGTGTGGTGCTCAGCAAAGTCCTGGAACCGACTACTGGAAACTCCGTTATTCTGCCTTGACACTGAGTCCCTCGAGCCTGCTTGTCTGTCTGTCTCGGTCTGCTCTAGTACCCAGTCTGGTATTCCTGTCAGCCTGGTAATCTGATGTCTCACACCCCTGTCAGTCTGCTATGGGATCTTGTGAGGCTGGTAATCTGTTTCAGAGCCCCATCAGTCTGGTATCGGTTGTCGTCACCCTGTGTCTGACTGGCTCTGAATGCAGAACTTGGGCCCCTAAGATGCATCTCGGAACAGTTCAAGCTTCTACGTCTGTCTGGCTGGGCGTGGGCCACGTCTGTCTATGTGCGTGGCTGCTCAGAGCTCCCCAAGGCTGTTGGCCTGCCTCTCTCTTGCCTTCAAATTCTGCCAGTCCGGGTCTGCCTGGTCTGCCTTGGTTCTGTTTCCTGGCCTGCGTGAGGCAGGCTCTCAGCCCCCATCAGCAAGGGGGGGCGGGGTGGTCGTGTGTGCAGGCAGGTGTGGTGCTGTACACAGGCAGGGGGTGAAACTTGGCTGCCCTAGTCCTTGCGATTGGGTTCTTTCCTGTTTCCTGTCCCTGGAAAATGCCATGAACTCCTTCTCTGGAGAGTAGCTAACAAGAATGTGAACATTATTATTAAGAACATGCTAGAAACTGAATCACTGTTACTGTCATTAATACTCTGTTTTACACAGTTCAGCCCTGTGCCAGTGATTTCTGTTGGCTACTCTGAACATCTGTTAGTGTCTCTCTAACAACAGCCCTAATCTTCTAATACATTAACCCCTAGATTAGTGTAGGCAAAGCAAACTGAGCTCAGAAAAGGCACATGAGGATAGATGTCTAGTCAGGACTGCGGTATTTTTGTAGTTTTAGAATTATTTAGTGCACATCACTTGCCATTCTTTTCCCTTTTCTACATTCTTTTTTGGCAGCTATCTTCCTTCTTTCCTGTCTGGCGTTTTGGGCTTCGAGCAGCCCCTCTCCCTCTTCCCACTTTCATTCAATCACGCGCTGCATGTTTCCGAAAGCACAGAAGTCGTCTAATAAAATAGCAGATTCAGAGATGCAACCACATGCCAAAATTAGAGCCTGCAAATGGGATCCTGCAGTGTTGCACGGGGGCCGCAATGAGAGAAGGGTGCTTCACAGTTTGAATTGTTTTTAAGTGGTCCCTCTAGATGGAAATAACAATAAATGAGGGCTGTGAAATTATCCAGCTGCTGCTCACTTCATTGTTTTAGCAGGTTAGGGGGCGAAGAGCTGTGAGTGACAATTTAATACATGAAGTGGAGAGGTACACCTGCACAGCGGTATAATAATTAATGGGAAGCCACTGTAGCTGAAAGAACGTGAAAGAACGGAGATGTGTGGTGGGGCCACATCCTGCACAATAACAAGGTGCTGCAGGATTCACTTTCTGCAGGACATGTTTTTCATCAGTGGGGGACCTATCCTACCTTGTTATTTTTGTGGCATCGCCATCAACACCAGCGGCATTACTTTTGCAATTGACTGTAAAGCTCTGACTGGTTATCTTGTGCAAAAAGGTTTCACTTGGAAGAACAACACCTAAGAATTAAGTGCACTGAAAAGATTACGGAGTGGTTAGTCAAAAATTTGGCTGAACCCGCTTGGCTTAGGGCTGACCTACTGGGCAGAGGATGAGGAGGCTGGGACCCCCATGCAGAGTGAGGAAGACTGACCAAGGGGCAGCTGCAGAGGTGGAGACAGGGTGAAGGAGAGATGCAAAAAGACGTATGTGAGTGAGAGAAGGGGATCATGTACAGTATTTCTAGTGTTTTAGAAGAGGAAATGACGTCAGCAGTGATTGCTAATTATCGACAACTGAGTCTGATTGAACTTGGTTGTACAATCCCTCCAGAACTTTTGTTATAAACTTCATCAATAGACATAGAACCAAATGTATGTTAATTATTTTTGTTTTTTCTGGATTTCGGGTGATTCTGAAACCTAGAAATAAGTGTAATGTGAAATCTTTTCAATAAATGAACTGGATCTCATTTTTTTTAACCTACTGTGCCACTGATCAAAAGCTTCCTGTAAGGCAGAGGAATTTCAACCCTTCATCTCATAGCTTGTCCTTCTGAGGTTACAAAATATGAAGGTTTTTCCTATTCCTGAAACACATCTGTTTTAGAAGAAGCTCTAGTAGCCTAGCTTTAGTTATAGTACCAACTATTGAGTTGTTCATTAAGAGAATTAATTTGATTTATGTGAAGGCAAATTCCCTAATAGTTTGATTTGTAAAGTATAAATTAATAAGTGTAAAATAATAATTAAATAATAAGTTAATCTATCATCAAACATCAATAATCTTAATCACAGTGTATTTCTAATTCATGGAATTGTGAGAGGACCCACTGAAGAGTTTCAACCCTATCTGTGCACTATCTCTTGGAAATACTGCAGAAGTCTCAGTATTTCTTAAGTAATTTTACCGTATATGTTAGAGCCTCTAACCACAGGAGGTGATACATGACTACGGTGTTCTCTGTGCTGAGCTGAAGAATAAGAAAATTCACAAGGAAAAATAGTTCAACATGTAGCCTTGTAGCTGTGTTTAGCCTTGTGATAAGTGACCCCTGTTAAAATTCCTTTTCAGTTGTCTATGCACCACACTAAGTTTATATTTCATGTGTCCTCTGAACTACCTGACACATGAGGAATTAATTATTGAAAATGGTTTGATTAGATTTATTTTCAAACATGCCAAACAAACAAAAGATCAAAGTTATTAAAAATAAAAGAAGTCATTGTGGGTTTAATTTTCTGCTCAGCAGGATTGGTAAGGAAACTATTTTCCTTAATGAGCCTTAAACATGCCTTCCATGGTCCTCTTTTAGGTCAGTGTGAAATTTCATGTGCAGGATAGTTCTTCTTTTTGTTCAAGTGGATAAAAGAGAAAAAAAGTCTACAGTTTGAAATCTGCTGCAATGGTAAATATTGAGAAACACATTTTCAGCTGAACATGTTATTTTACGTGTTGAAAAAAAGACTAAAGTCATAACACCCCAAGAACAGGCAAGAACTCAATGTGTTTGGGGAACTCGGAGAACAGCAGCTTTCGCCTCTGACCAGATAGTGATTTTTACACTTTTGGTCACTTAAAATCATGGTAATAAATACAAAGTAAGACGGCTAATATGATCACATTTAGGCGTGGAATTATGCAAAAATAAACATGTTCCAGTAGGGACAGAGCAGAGCTGTACTGGTCACGTAAACTGTGAAAGCAGTGATCCAGTTACCCTCTTATAGATAGGTGATCTTCAGTCTCCCCTGCTTAACTTCACAGCTGTTTTTATTGTCTCTTTTTGTTTGAACATAGACAGGTAAATTACATTGTAATTTACAACATTCAAAGGTCAGTTTCCATTTCTATAATGCATTTTGACTTTGAGATGACTAAAAAAGATCTGTCAATTGACGAAAGACTTTCAATCAACATACGAGGAGGAAAACTTGGCATTGTAGTTGCTTTAACTTACCAAGCAATTCTGCAAACACGCAAATTCAATAAGTTATATTTTTAATAATAAGTTTTTTTGTTTGTTTGGTTTTTTTTTGTTTTTGAGGTATTTTAGACATAAAAGGAATACAGGGAGGGCAGCTTTAGACCTCTGCAAATACTCAGGAGACAGTGGTGAAACGGGGAGTGAAATATACAGTTCTTAGCAAAGTCTAAAACGGAATACAGTAGAACACACACTCTTTAAAATATTAAAATGCTGGGAAATGGACAATAGACCTTAGGTGATGTTCAGTTTAATTTCCAAACAATCTCCACACATATTTGGTTTGTGTTGGTCCTGCACAGTAAGGCATGCATCCAAATGTTTGAACGAATGTTGATAAATTATGAGTTTCATCCATCCAATTCACCCTTGATTGTAAATGTAGCTTTAGTTAAGAGAAACCGCCATTTTTAATTATGTACCCTGTCTTATTTAGAACTTCCAGTTGTTACAAGACTTGGAATGACACCTGTACCTGCTTGAAAAAGGAGATGGTGAAAAATGGGATCAGCCAACTGACTTTTTCTACCCACTACCTCCACCATAGCTGGTAGTTGGAATTTTTGATATAATACCATTATTTAAGAAAATAAAATGAAGAAAAGTGTAGGATTTCAGGACATTTCATTACCTTATTAAGAAGAGGTCATTTTAATTAAAGCATAAAAATGTTTTATACTGAGAGGCTATTAAAAATGTAACAAATGAGAATTGGAACCAATTACCAGTTACAGAATGGGAAAACAATTGTAATGCCTCCCAGTATATTAAGAACATAATTGGAAAGCCTATTTGTGACTTTCAGTCATGAAGTAGTAGTAAAACAGTGCATCAGCATTTCTTTTATTTATTAACATAAGCAGAAAAAACACCATCAATTACAGAGCGTTTCTTAACTTCTCTTTTTAACCAAAAAAATTTCTTCGAAATATCTGAAATATTGTTTGTGCCATCCCGTCCACAAGGCTGAATTTTGGAATGTTAGCTTCTCTTTTGTCCTTATCGGCTCCAGAGGCTCTATCAAACTCCTGCATCTCATTAAGAGGAATCCTTCCTCCACATCAGTTTCAGCATGTGGTATTTCCCACTGGCCTAAACTCCTAATTAATAGCAGGGCTTTGAGAGCCGTAGTTTAATAAAAGAATCTGCAACTTCCTGTCCCCCTGGAAATTCAGAAGAGAAGGTTTTTTCACAATTCTTTGCCTGGTGTCACATACCAGATTCGCACATTATGCTCATGTAATGCACACTCACACCCATACCCACACAGGGGGATGCAGCTCATTACTATGGGCTGAAACAGTATTTTCTACAGTGATGTGGACCACTAAAAACACATGTGGGAGGCAACAGGAAAGGGCAAGTACACTCAATGGGATTCCTGTGTTTATTGCGGCTTAGCGTGGTTTGAGCAGAGTCAAGTGTAGTAAAACACAGTGAAATCAATGATAAAGCTTGGAGTAGTATAGTGAAGTGTGATGCAGACTATGGAAGAGTTTGGCAAAGACAAGGGCATGTTATACACTCATGGGATATCTGTGGAAATACAAACAGACCTGTCTAAGGGCTACCTGGGGCCTCACAAATTTAGCAAGCAGCAGTCGGGCTTTCGGAATAGAAATAATCGCCACATCATGTAAAGGAAGAAGTCAAGATTAATCACATGCTGCAGAAGTGAAAAGGGAAAAAACAATACTTCGGCTGTGGAGTCTCTTCAGGTGTGCGGAACAGGTAGAGAGCAGGAATGTGCGGATACGCGAGAAGATAGGAGGCTGAAATCTAGGAGACGGTTTCCAGGGGGATTGTGGAAGGCAGAGATCTGCAGAAGGGTGGAGAGATTCTGAAATATAAATTAACCCATCATTGAGTGCTGAGGGAAGATACAGCATGAATCTAAGGATTACTTTGGCTAAATTCCTGACGTTCCAGTCAGCTCTGAAGCTGATAAAAAACTGCAAAATACCACAGTTCACACAGTTCAAAATTCACAGTTGTTTTTCATTCCCAAGCTTCACTAAAAATAAACAATAAGTAGTTATTTTGTCAAATCCAGTAACTGAGTCAGTCAAAAAAAGACCATGACCATAAACAATGCAATACCTCAATATACCCAGCTGTACGGTATGTATAGTTTGTTGGCTTCACATATTTTGGCCGTATTTTTTGTTGCTTGGCATATTATCTGAATATAATAAGAATGGTGATGATAAACTTTATTTGATATAATACAAATTAACAAAGTATGTTAAATAGAATTAAAAAAACTAGAGTATAATGTTGAGTTTTAAAATCAGAATTTCAATTTTCTGACTGACCTGTAAACTGGAAGGTTATTCCACATTCTTGGAGCAACAGCACAGAAAACGCAACTCTTACAGCATTCTCCTATGGTGGTCTGTATGTGAGCACCAGGGATAGAAGCACATTAGGAAAGAGCTTCAGTGCCATGCACTCAAATGATTTAAAACTGGGACAGAGAATGGTCTCAGAATATAACCATCAGCCCACTATCTCTGCCGGACTTAGAGATTATCCAGACTAAGGAGCCCTGGAGGAGAAAACTGGTTTAGCAGAACAGTGTGATTTGGATGATTCCAGTTCTCAGCTGAACACGAAAGGTCCAGATTTTTCTCCTTAATGAATTAGTGGCATGGTAATGTTTTCTCAGTCAAGAAGAGAGAGTTAGACAAAGTCAATTTTAATAGCATTTCTAGAGTCCAATTTATTGCATGATACAAACTTAGGAAGACTTCACAAACTGTTGAAAATCAACACCAGGCTGTTTGTGCAGTCTACAACAACTAGTTGTCTCAAAGGAATTGATATTGTTTGAGGCAGTGTCTTGTAGCTGAAGCTGTGACCAGGGTCCTGGTGCAGATATGTGGGCATGAATGGGATCCTTACCTTACAAATAACAGCATCTATTTCAGTGGAAATAGCATTTGTTTTTGACTAGCTGAAGCATTTTGCAAGACAGCGACATTGCAAAGCTGGCAAAATGAGTCTGTGACTCTCCATTGTAAACGTAGATGCCATCAAAGTGCCATTTGACTTTGATGTTTGAAATCTAAATTCATTCATTCTTTTTATTTTTCTGGATTTTAGTCTATATTTTTCTTATTGATCTATATAATCTTATAAGAAATATAATCTTATTGATCAATATAACAACTTGCCCCCCCCCCCGGGGATAATAAAGACACTCTCTCTCTTTATAATCTGAATAAAGAATTTCTCTGTGACTTTTAGGTAAATTAAGTGCTGATGAAGAATGCTGTTTAATCTATGTCATCCATGCTTTGCGCTTGTAAAAAGCAAGAGTTAAAATAGCAAGCACAGGTTCATTCACATTTTCTCCTTATCCGTAAATAGCAGGGTTATTGGCAATGTCAAGGGGTTTGTATCACTGATAGACTTAGACCCACAAACACCACACCCTAGACAGACAAACTCCCCTACAAACTGCCAGACTGGCTCCTTGGCTATGAGATTATTTTACACTATCAAGGGACTTTCAAGGCTATAAGGGGGTAACATTACTTTCTGTAATACTCTCAGTGCCTCTCAGCCCTTTAACACTTACAACTGCCAAACGATAGCAGGTTTTAGAATTAAACAAGCAAATAGGGATACAGATTCTTTAAAGGTCTCAAGGCATATGTAATGCTCTTTCAACTCCAGGAATTCGTTAGTCCTTTGCTGCTGCCCAAAAGCAGACTTGCAAGTGGCCTTGTGTTTTCTTAGGAAACTCTGTGAAGAAGAAGAAATCTAAGGGATATTCCAAGACCCTGTGGACGGTTTGGCAAGAGACTACAAAATTTATGAACACAATCCCAGGTTACGGGTTTGGGAGGTTCCACTTGTAGATAAGCCTACAGATCTGTCAGGCGGGTCAGTTTTCCTGCAAAGATGGCAATGAAAGAAGTTTAGTTTACAAAATCACACTCTGCTTTGCAAACCTTTCATAAAACAGTGAATAGAGTGACGACCCACTGTGGGGAAGTCCTCAAAATGTTCAGTAGAAATGCCAATTTAATTCTGCTGCAAAACCAGATGTGTTATTGTTTGGCAGATGACAGGAATAGAATGAAGTTATTTCATAGTTATCATGTGTACATTACTGTATCCAACAAACACCATCCTTTTTCTGTGTAGGGTTTGTGCTCATGTCCCTTGTGAGTTATAGTCTACTTTGTTAACTAAAAGAATTCTCAAGAAATGGGAAAAAGAAACTATAGAACCCCGCAGAAAGAGAAAGGAATGCTCATTGAAATTGCAGATCTGTACAATTCATTAATTATACTGATTTGCTAGTTAATGTTTCTCTTGTAATTAATTGTTAATAGTGAGTCATCCTTTGAAACTAAAAATCAGTTTACTGAAAAGACTTTGCACAAATCTTGGGGTTCAGACAAAGTAAGAGAGGTAAGGAAAAATGGATGCTGAAATGTGTAGTGTAGAATGGTACTGACGTCCCTAGCTATAGCTAACATAAAGTTATGTATAGTCCAACCTGTAGTCCTGAACCTTGTGTTTCTGATACCTCTGTTGTAGCCACTGGTGTCACCAGAGTGCACGCGTGCACCGTGACAGAAACGCTGACTACCTTGTGAGCCAGGTCGAGCTATCCACCAAATCATTGTTACTCCCCATCTATAGAAAATCAGAACTGAAATCATAACTTTTTGCATAAAACACTGAGAAAAAATCACCTCAATGACTATTTCCATAGTCTGGTATTACAGTAGTAGAAGCGGCTGAGTCTCATTGTGATCCTTACTGGGGTAACATGCCTGTCTGTAAGATACCACTGCTTTAAAGAGGGATGGAGCTGCTGCTGGAGCAAAGATGAGGTGGAGGGAAGGATGCAGAAACAAAATGTGCAAAGCAAGTGAGCAAGATGTTAACAGTGAAATTTAGACTTAAGGAAGCTGAAGTGGGCAAGATTGGGGACTGACCCCCTTCCAAACCTTTTGTTGCAAACTCCATAGAATATAAAGGTCTGTTGTTTTTATGTCGTTTTAAGATATTAACAAACACAATTCCATAAAAGGCACACGTTTCAGCATCCAGTCAGTTCATCCATCCATCCATTTTCTAACCTCTTTATCCAATACAGGTTCACAAGGGAGCTGTAGCCTGTCCCAGCAAGCAACGGGCGCAAGGCAGAGTACAGCCAGGCCATTTCGGGCCATACACAGACACAAACACACACACCAGGGCCAGTTCTCCCAGAAATTTCCAGAAAGTTCCATTAGCAGGACTGTGGGAGGAAACCAGAACACCCAGAGAAAACCCACGCGAACGTAGGGAAAGCATACAAACTCCATGAAAATAGCGCCCCAGGTCTGGAAGTGAACCCAGTTTCCCAGCACTGCATACCCAATCAATTCTAATGACAGATGAAGGAGTTGGACTGTTGGTGTCAGAAGGTGGGACCGCTATGGAAGTCATGTTCTATAGAATTGCATTTTACCCAATTACCAGCTTTGGCTATCTGATGTGATGGCATCTGTTTTGTTGGTCCAAGAAAACTGAATAATCTCCTTTGTGCTGTCAGTAACCACAGTCCATTGTCCGTTAGAAATTAATCGACGGCATGTCTTTTCTCCTGCGTATGCTGAGGATTTCAGACTGTGGCTGTCATCCCATTGTTTTTCATATGTCTGGCACAGGGATCAAACCTTTTTTTTTAACTCTTTCCCCAGTCTTCTGGGAACAAACAGAAACTGACAGAAAATTGCTGCAGGCCTACTGCCACAATCTGGCACAGCACAGATTGTACAGGAAGTTGGATAAAATGTGTAAAAACCTAAAAAACTTCAGTCTTTAAGAGTCCTCTGAACATCCGTAGATATCAAAGCAAGACAATGAGCTTGTGTGTGGAAGCTGACCTGGTGACGTGCTTAATTAAAAACACGCTTGATATGAAAACTTTCTCTTACCATTTTGTAACACTCATTCAGCTTAATAAGGAACCCAATGAAGACTATTTCACATTATAAAAGGTCTTTCTTATTTTTCAGTTTCTGGCACATATTATTTTTATATCTAAAACATATATAAATATCCTATTTTTCTAGTGACAAAGAGAACATACACTTCAGCTTTCTAGATTTTAAGGGTATCCTATAATTAACCTACACATGCAGGTTTTTTTTTACAATTTAGCTTTGAATACTGCAGTTGATTTAAAAACCTTTTGCTCCAGTGCAGCTTTTTTTCCATTCTTCTCACAGAACTCTGAGTGAAAAAAACATACATCTTCATGTCTCTTTTTCAGATCTATGTATTTGCTCTTTTACACTTTAGCAATTACTCTCAGAACTGGGCAATTACAATTACGAATGCAATTCGTTCTGGAACTAATTCCCTTTAAAAATCTGCTGTAGAAACATTATTGCACTGAAATAGTGTTATTTAAAGTGGGAAGTCAAAATGTAATCTTGCACCTCCACTCTCCTACTTACAGTATAAATACTCTCTGGCTGCTGACATATTTCTTATCCCTCCCTCCACTCTAACTGCACCTTTACAGCTGCCTCCCTGGTTAAGTCCTCAGAAGTGGGGGGGGTTCTGCTAGGGTGTCATTTCCTCAGCCAGGCAAGTTGTGGCCAAAGTATTAAGTACACTATTCCTTTATATTCATTGGCTCAACGCCTCACAACTAGAATTTGACCGGATTACTGAAATTAGGCTTTGCTTGTATTAAACTGGAGACATTACCAGAAAAGTAGAATGTTTTTAAAGACATATTTAAAACTAAATTACATACACTGATGCATGCAGGCTGGTGATCACTTCCACTTTACTGTATGTCTGTCACCCAGCCCTTACAACCCCCTGCACTACAAATAAAATGTTTTCTGATTCAGAATAGTATTTAGATACCATTCGGAAAGGGAGGATTCTTGTTGTTTGTCCCAAATTTGGGATAACTGCTTATTTATTTCTTGTTTGTCTTCTTTATGACAACAGCATACTGTAAGAATAGAGTCAGATATCTTACAAGAGGACTCCAGATTGCCTCAGTTTGCACAGAACGTAAAAAATTAGATTAGACGTGAAAGCAGACTACCAGTCCGTCAATACAGTGGGTTTGGTTGTTATTGCCCTAATTAATAGATCTGATTCATCTCTCCATTTCTTGATGGAAGGCAGGCTATACACTTCAACAACATGCCCGGGTAGATTGTCAAGACTCCCACAACTTTTCTGCTATTCTCAGTTTTAAATCTAATGCTCTGAGGGTCAGGCTTTGCCAGCTGACACTTGCCATCCACCTGTGGTCCTGAGGCATTGTTGATCAGAATCGCACCATGGAACCAAACACTCAGGCTTCTCCACAACACTGTAGAGTTTTCAACATATCGAATGGTGAGCAGTGGAAATGTCACAGAAGAGCACTCTCACTCACACTTCATGCTCATATCCAAAGCAACATTTGTGTTCCAGACAATATGTGATAACTAATATTTTCATATGTTTATATCATTGTTCCATCTTTCTTGATTCAAATTAAAAACCCTCCATTGGCCTGCCAAGAAAAAAAAGCAAAGGATTCAAGGAAAGAAAATATATATTATTTTTCAGGTCAATTTAAGAATAACTAGTTGTTTTATCAATCCTCTGCATTATTTCAGAAATTGCCTGCTGTTCCCCCTCTATATAACTGAAGGTGAGTGTTTCAACAGTTGCGAAGATAAAATGAAACAGAGCCCTAGAAGTAAAACTGTGCAGAAGGAGCTACACGCCTCTTGAGAAGAAATCCGCAGGAGCTCAGTGGAAATCACCACAGGGAGTATACTGTCATACCAGACTCGCATGCTGGCATTCCTTGAGCAGCCCCGGTTTCTGCCAACAGAAATTAGGAAAATGTGTTTACCAAGATAAAAAATACAGAATTCCCACAAAAACACAAAAAGCAGGCAGCGTGTCATGTGTTTTAACCAGTCTTGGCAGGTTTCACCAAAAATGAGCTGTAAAAGAAACGGCTAATGCATTTTGCAAACCATTTTATTGGGTGATTTGGCAGTGGACTGACTGATATCCATTCCCTAAGTACATGTCAGGGTTTCTCAGTGGTTAGGCGCAGGTTCTCTGTTATGGCATGAAAAGATGGTAATTTAATTTAATGGCATTAAAACATTTGCGAGTGCACATCACATAGGCTGTTTTTTTGCGAGATGGAGGCTCTTTATTCCTGTCACAATGCACATTTCAAAATGCTGAGAGTGAAAGAAGTTTTAACTGGAGGGGTTATTTTCTTGAGAAATGTTCGGAAAAAGACAACAACAAATGTGTCCATTTACATATTCATTTGAGAAGGTCGATTCATTTTGATATTGGTCAATAATTGAGGCTGAATTTTCTTTTTTGGTTGTGTTTAACATTTCCCAGGCAACCCATTCGTTTTGATATACTGTATATAAATATATGTATGTTTGGAATAATTAATCCATATATCGTAATATATGCATATATGTTGCAAGACAGTAAAAAGCTTTTCAGTGCAGCATCATACCTTTTAACCATTTCAGATCTCTTTTTGCAATATGACATTAAAGCAGAGGGGATAACAGATAAAGAAACAAACATCATCCACAAAATGTGGCTTTTTAAGGAACAGACAGAGGGTTTGTAGGTCTAGTTAGGTTTATTGAAAAGACCTTCACAGACCAGGAAGAGACAAGGTCACTCAAGTTAAAAGCGCCAAAGTTCAAAGGCCATCATCTGGATGTTGTTTGTTAACGCCCCTGGTGTGACCACAAGGTCGAGAAAACCTTGCAACCCGTGACCTTAACCTTCTTTGAGTCATACAAACGGACTTTTCATAAAACCATCCTAAGTTTTGAGAAGGTAAGATGCATTTTTGAAGACTGTTACAAGGGGTTTCTGTGTCTGGTGCTATTAATGTGTCAAGACTGTAGGATTGTAGCAACGTGGATTGCAAATCACAGTCAAACTCTGAAGAGCAGACAATTCTTCAAAACCTGCAATCCTCATGGCTACTGCCAGCAGTAGCAGTGTCAGCACTTACAGTGGCAGGAAAGCTCTGCCTGCTACCTCACTCATCCTGCCAAGCCTTCTACAATTTGCTGTGGTGTACCGAGGTAAAAGGAGCACAACATGATGTAAGTGCCTGGTGAAACAGGGGGCAAAGCATAATTAATATTGTGGGAAAACTAGGGATATCACACGAAATGAGGGAAAGGAATAGTGTAAATCTCTGTAAAACTGTAAAAAAGTGGTGTGCAAACTTAAAACTCAGAACAGGAGGCTCTTCTTTTCCCAAAGGGTTGTGGAAGTCTGGATCAAGCTACCCAGCCATGTTGTTGAAGTCGATACCCTGGCTTCTCTCAAGAAACAACCGAAGATCTTTGAGATCCTTTGACCAATTAACTACTAACTACCTCATGGGCTCGATGGGCCAAATGGCCTGCTCTTGTTTGTAAACTTTCTTACGTTCTTACCAAGGAAAACTTATATGAAGGAAGTGTCATCTGTCTTGGTTTGACTCTGTAGGAGAAATCCCCAGCAACACTTTTTAGCTCTAAATACAGAAGAGGAACAACCACAGGATTCACAAAAACCACGGACACTGTTAAACTGAATTGTCTGCGGTCCCCAGCCTTTTCCAGTGCACAGTCGCTTTTCAATGTTACGGAGCACCATTTGCTCCCAGCTGGTTTTACACTGTGTGATGTATGGAAATCTAACCAAGAAATATTCAGCTGTAGAGATGCAAGAGGTCACAGCACAGTTCAGTTAAGGTTTGAGATGCGGTTTAATTTATGACGAAAAGGAAAAAAACAAAGAAGTCACACACACAGGATTTATCCCCCATAGTGCTCTGAATTCCAGTAGTGTTACAGAAAGTTTTATAGTCCAGATACAGCTCTGGTCACTCAGAGAAAAACTAATGTTTTATAGTGGCTACTCCAGATAATGTTATCTTCACCTGTCTTCATCTTTCACTTATTTCTGAGATGTCACATTTGACAGATATTTCTAAAAAATGTCACATCCAGCAAGGGTTCTGTTTAAAAAACACTCAAGCCATGTCAGAGGAATGACTTCAGGCCACAGTCAGATTTCTACACAGCACCCAGCTAACACCTGTAATGTACTCACCTTAACATATTCCTATTCATAACTGCAACAGATAGATTTGTGTAGCACTTTTGCATGTGTGTTTGCATGTCGATCAATTTAATGAGATGCTTGGTGCTGTTTTGCCGACTTCAAAGACAGGATTTCAGGTTGGATGGCTGCTTTCTGTCTCCTTTTTTGCCGACCAACAGGGGTCGGTGTCTCACAGACCCACTTTACTCCAGCCAGGTTCATTGCATTTATTGAGAGGTAAATTTCACAAATGAAGTGAATGGAGCCAGGTTGCAATATTATTTTAATATGTTTCAGTCTAGTTCTGGCTTTGCAAAATGAAGTTATTTTCTTTACGAACACGACTAGACTGACATGGATTCTTTTCATGTGTCGTCCCCTCTAACCTGCCAATCCGACAGGTTCACCAACCCACCCAACTTTGGACAAACACTCAATTAACTTATTAGGTCAAATTTAAAATATCAGGGACAATTTACAAAATGTACTTGTGTGCGTTCAAAAATGCATACAGTACATTCAATTTAACACATTACTTGATGATCATGAAATAGCTAATAAGCAAAAAAAAGTACTCAGTGTCTTTTTTATGATCCTGGAGGAGAAATGAGCTAACAAGGTCAAGATCACTTGGATATAATTAACAGTTCTCACATATGATTGCAAAGGGATCATGATCAGCTATTGTTTGTTAGTCTGAATGATGACAGGGTTCTGACCCTTTAACACAATGGCTGCTCTTGTTTATATCCTGGGCAAACCTCTGACTCTGTTATTTCCATATACATAAACATGTACATTTGTCATGCTTACAATGAAAATAAATCACTTTTATATTCACAGCATAACAAGAGGCACAATTATTTGCAGTAAAACTGCATTTTCTATTGTTTCAGTCAATGTTTGGATTTTTTTATTCCTGAACACATGGAAAAAAGAGCAACCTGACTTCAAAGTGTGGCATGGTTTTCCTTCCAGCTGCGATGTTACTCCCTAATTAAATTAAATATCATTGCACCTTAGTTTGGCTTATTTAACACCTCTACTTAAGCATTTGACGAGTCAAAGAGATGTAAATGAAGCTACATTGGAGGGTTCTAAACTCAAGTTATATTATTAAAAAAGTAGGGATGAAGAGTCATATCCTATACTGTGCCTTGCAAAAGTATTCAGGGTGTGTTTAGACCCTATGGTGTCCCAGTTTGTGAAATTAAAAAACGTGACATACATTTTTTTATTACAAAACCGAACGGTCAGACTGAAGAGTTCCAAGAGTCAGATTAATTACAGTAAATGTTAACAAACATTAAAGAGAAAAAAGTTAAATATGTTGATTGCATAAGTATTCAGACCCATGAAATCAGCTTCCAGTGGCAGCACACTTGGCAATGTCTTCTACCTAAGTATGTTGGTGTATGTTCCACTTGGAGAGTATGCTCAAGTTCTCTCAGGTTGTTAAGGGATCACTTATGAACAACAGATTTCAAGTTTTTCCATAGATTCTTAATAGGATTCAAGACTTTAAGACAGTCACTGAAGGATATCACTTTCTTGTTCCTAAGCTGCTTCACTGTAGCTCTGGCCTTGTCCTGCTGTAGCTTGGGGTCATTGTCCTGCTGAAAGACAATTTTTTGTCTCAGTTTAAGGTCTGACGCAGGTTTTCCTATAAAATTTGACAGTACTTTGCTCCATCAATATCCCCATCAGTATTGACAGTTTCCCAGTCCTTTATGATGAGAAGCAGAACTTAAACAATATGCTGCCACTACCATCCTTGACAGTAGGGATGGTGCTGACTGACTGGTGCACTATGTTGGGCTTCAGATGTAACGCTTTGAATTTAGGCCAAAAGTCTCCGTTCAGGTTTTGTCTGGCCACAAAACCCTCTGCCGCATGTTTGCATCAAGTTGCTGAGAACTCCTTGGAGGTTTTGAGATGGGTGTTCCACGCCGCTACACAGTCTAGTTTTGTGAAGTGACTGAAATATTTTTGACTAACATTTTCTCCTATCTTAGTCATTGAACCCTATTAAATGTGTTATGGGATTCAAAGCAAGAAGACCTCAGTATGGTTTTGGCCTTGTGCTTTAGGTCATCGTCCCGCTGAAACATGAATTTTCTACACAGTTTTACATTGCCTCTCATTAGAGTCTTACTTGGGATCCTGCATTTTTTCTACTGATTTTCTATTATTTTGTAGATGTTACAGTTGCCAGCAAGTGGAATTTTTGTGCTTTGTAAGCAAGACACAAGCACAGCTGCAATATCGGTCTGGCATGCTTCATCATCATCCCAACACTTCTCAATAAACACCAGCGGTGTACCTCTAATGCCCTGAGTTAAGAGCAAGCAATAAAACATAATAAACTGAGCCAATTCCTTGTAGTTTAATCCATTATCCATCCAGCTAAGGCATTCATGTTTGAATTAAGAACCTATTATTCAACTGGAGCTGGCAAGCTGGAAGGGAATGTGGGTCAGACACTCACTGCATAGTCACATCCCAGAGACCACTTAAGAGATTGGCTTGCCATCTGTATGGGAAGGTAAAAGACCTAATTTGCTTCCGTTACTGAGTAAATAAATGTGTGAAGGAAAAGCTGTGTGATGTGAGGTACTGTTTAAGGCAGCTGGGTGACATTTGGACCAGTCAAAGTCAAATCAAACAAATACATATCATCATCTGAAAAGGATGTGTTGTTTAAATAAAAACCTGTAGCATTTTTCATTTCAAGCGGGGACCGCAACTGGTTTGAGAGAAGAAGAGATCAAAGCATTATGTATGTGATTGAATGTGTTACAGGGTTACCAAATCAATCTGTGATCCAACATGCGTAGCTAACTTACGTGCCCAAAACAGAAAACACGAAGAAAGAGCCCTGGAATGCCCCACAATCGCAGTGAAATTCAAGTGTAGGAAAGGAGGGCATTAAAGTTGATGGTGCAGAAAAATCCCCATAAATTAACCTTCCAGAATGATACAGAGGATCTTTGGTGCTGCTTCTTTAAAGAAATGTTCTGGAACATTTTTATGATCACTGTGACATCAATCCCCCCAACACACACACACACACACACACACACACACACACAGGCACACACACAAACACACAAAAGCACTCTATATACACAGTTAATGGAGCAGAAGAGCTTCACCAACATACTGGCGATGGGAAGGGGGTGGGGGTTACTTCCAGCTTCTACAAAAGTCCTTTCTCCTTTTGTAATTTGGATCAATATTATACAGGGAGGGTGGCTTTGAACACAGATAGGTTTCACCTCCCACACACAGCCCAGTAACAGCGACCGGCAGGTGCCACACCTGATTAGACCCAGAATAAAACAGCTGGCAACCCAGGAACTTTTTTTCCCGCTTGACTCTCCCACTTTCATGCTTGACTTAAACCCACTATTAGAAGCCGGAAGCTCATCAAGGAGGTCGTCACCAGCACACCCTCTCATTTTAGTTTCCTCTCCTCTCAGCAGTTGAGGGAGCCCCTTTCAGCGGGGCTCTGCCCACTGTGAGGGCAGTCAATAAACCCGACGGCGGGCCTCTTTTGTTTTTGCATCTGGAGGCTGGTTCACAGAGAAAAAAGGCACTTTAATTAGCACAGTATAGCCAGACATCATAAAAGAAGGCTGGGTACCACCCCCCCCCCCCTTCCCTCTTTCAGTCTTTGAAGGAACCAAGCATGACGTTGGTGCAAGACAGAAGAAAGAGTGAGAAACGAACCCAAACCTTGGCGACCTTTACTGTGTGCTCACCTGCCTCAGTCCCGTCTGCCCTGTAAGAAGAGCTGGAAGGTGTTCAGAACTGCTTTCCCCCTGGGAGAAACTATTTCTTTCACAGTTCAGACGTTTTGCGCTACATGTCTACATCGCGGATTCCAGTCTTCAGACCAATGACAATTAAATGGGTCGTGGTTTTGTAGCGTGACTGCTCAGGGACACTTCAGTTACACAAGAGTGTGTCATGAAGTATGACGCTGATATGTCAACGACCTCCACAGTTTGTCAGTATAAACCTGGTGAAACACCCTAATGAAAACAGAAAACAGCCTTTCTTTCTGGGGTTGTTTCTCACTTCACATTTACACTGGTGTGAATTGAAGAGCTTGTGTCCATTAGCTCTATTTAAGGTGGCTGGTTTGGAGACTGCTTCCTGCTTGACACTGATTAATGTTTCAGGTATTCAGCGGAGCCAGACGGAGGAAATAAGGGCTATGTTTGTTAGCACTAGAATTAGACCAGCATTCATAAAATGGGACTGTGAAGCAATGAAGCAGTAATAGGCCTCCACAGGACAAATGATAATAAAACTAAATTCCTTCTTTTCCTGTTCTTGGTGCACAACAGACAGGCCCCAACACAGAGCGAGGACAAGCCCTGCAGCCTCGTTTCATTAGGATGTCTCTTCTTTTTCAGACTTTGATGTTACTTTGCTTCTGTTTGAGAGAGCTCAATTGTGAATTATTCAGCTGGAGATAAAGCGCAAAAGCAGTCCACTGACACCGACACTTCACTAGCAAAATATATCTTTCTGCAACGTCACACAGGAGAAAACAGCTGAGCAGTTGTGGAGTGAAACAAACAAACGAGTCCAAATTGGAAATAATCCCAACATCTTTTCTGTTTGCTTTCACCTTGTGAATAAAATATATACAGCACAGATTGAACCTACCAGTTTACAAGTGATAAATCGAGTAGCTTCCCACTAGTTTCCATTGCACAGAAATGTGATCGTTTGTGTCAGCAGAAACATCCCTCAGCTCAGGGATGAGCTCCTCGGTCTGGGGTTAAGAGGGGCTGTTGATAGAGAGACGAGGAGAAGCGGTGTGCTCACTGTGCACAGCATGAGACAGGACCAGGGCTAGCCTTTTAATGGTGTCAAGCCGTGAGCAAGCACAAGGACTTTATGTATGAGCATAGGAGAGTGAGAAAAGGTAGTTCTAAAACAGTCATTTTCAAGATCTGAAGAGGAACTTTGACAGGCTAGTGGTGCCTAATCACAAAATGAATGGTGACAGCCATTGTAAAGAGAGGAAAATAAACAGACAGTAATTAAGGTCCGTAAATACAGTCAGGATACATAAATTCTAGAGTATTTGAAGTTGTGGCAAGCTTGTAATGTGAACATTTCCTACTTTGAGAAAATGAGACAGATAGCTCAACCCACTCCAGGATTGTCTACCTAAATGCTTCCAGTTCAAATTTAATTGCAAAAAAATCCTTTTTGCAAACACAACAACAGAAAAGTAAGGATTATAAAAAAATATTTCCATATATTACATGGCATACAACCTTATGTTTTATGTGGATTAAATATATTGATTTATTTTCTCTCTTAGGTAGGTATTTAAGTAGGTATAAAGCAGATGCACATTGTGTTCTAAAAATATTTTTTTTAAATCCTATTTGCTTTATGTGTTCATATAAGGTGCATCTCATATGGTTTGTTTTAATCATTTTTATAATACAAGATTGAAATGTATGTGTTGCAGTAGACAATGGAATGTAATTTCATGGTTTTATCGGTGCAATACCAGTGTCTTCAACAGACCTATGGTGACTATGTTGCACTGCACCCAGAGGTGGTGTTAATCCCAGCAGGTGTTAGCTGCAAGGCTGGACTACACCATGGACAGGAAGCTAGTCCATCAGAGGTCACAGAGAGCATGCAAACTCCACACAGAAAGTGGCACAAAAACAAAAATAAGTGAGACACAAAAATCGTTCTTCTAGAGAACACAATAAACAATACATAGATATGCATACCCACCCACCTGAAATACATAGATATTACCATCTTGTACTTTCAAGAACCACTGGCTCTTTGATCCAAAATGTTTCCTTTTGGGGGATTTTGAGATTTTAACATATTTCAAAGTTAAATATTAATGGTGCTAAAATAGTTAAGCTCACGAAGCCAAGATACAGCAATTCCAGTGTCACTGGGATTTCACGTGCCTGTTTTGTGTGTCACATATAACTCTTTCAGTAAAAATATATACATTTGAAAAGATTTATGTGAATATCTGAGAAACCGATGCTAAGGTGTCCTTATTTACTATAAAGCATTTTCTCTGTTAGGCTAGATACTATATTCTGCTGTTCAGGTTAGATACTGGGTCAAAACCCAATTCAATTTAATGCTAGGTCCATTTTCATGCCAAAGACCTAACCACTTACAGTACTAATACCACGATTAGGTCCTGGACTATTTCCATTCCAATGCTCAATACATCAGCTTTCTACTACGTCATATTAACAATATTAACTAAACACAAAACACGAAACAATATTAGCTAAAAACAATAATAATAAATGAACACAATGGTAAAACGGAGTTTTAGTGAGGTAGAAATACAATAGTAAAATCCTATCATCGGGACTATAGAAATAGATCAGTTGTCTGGTACACACCTTGTTGAACATTACTGGCCACCCATTTCCACCATCTAAAAACTCACAGTGAGCAGTTTAATTGCACAGCAGGAATTAATGATGTGCTAATATTTTATGAGTCAGGTGCAAATGAGTTGGGCACAAGTTAAGGCACTTCAGATGATTTCACCGAAACGCTCAAAAAGCATTTACTGTAATTTTCTGTAAGCTTGAGGCTGCAATGTGGTAACAATATGCATGCCATGCAACAGTAAAAAAAACTAAGAGTATTGTTGACAGAAGATGCCATTTTATAACAGTGCTCTTATTTTATTATATATGTCTTATATCAGCTCAATAAGACAACCACACAATTTGTGCTGTTGCCTTTGCAAAGACTATTTAAAATAAAAAAAACTTAAAAGAATGTGAATCACAGTGTACATCTCTAGGGGTATCTGTTAAATCTTTTCATTTACAATTTTAAAATACAAATTTAAGTCTACGATACAAAACTGAACTTTTTTATTCAAACAGTTGTATTGTTCAGTTACTGTCGCTTGAGCACAACATGTTTTTATACATTGTGCTATAGAAATGCAGCAATTTTGAATAACATGAAGGTGAGATGGTTCACAGTCAAGTATTAGACAATTCCCTGCACCTCGTCTTTAAGACTGAGAAACTTAATTGTTAGTGTACTTTGAATGAAAACGTATAATCGAAGGTTCTACCCCTCCATGTCTCATCAGACCTTATGTGAATTTAATGGATGCCATTAAATTAAGAACACTATAAAAAATAATCTTTTATCTAAAAACAGCAAGGGAAGGAACTGGCTGTCCCCTTCAAACAATACCCCTCTGTTCCCATAGTGCCCTGGAAGGCACGAGACTGTGAATGCTGGTTATTGAGGGGCAAGAGCAGTACTCAGCCCCTGTGGTTTTGTCTGGCTGATGGTCTCTGCCAAGCTGATCGCATGCTTCAGCCTCCTTCTCTCTGCAGAAGCCCTCCAGACTTTCTGTCGCTGGCCCCTGCTAAATATAAGCATTTCCATTATCGCTAGTAGATCAGCACACTTCCGACCACAGAGGAGCAAGCGAACATCTGTCTGAGGCTTGAAGGCAATCCTAGCATTAGGGAAGTGACAGCTAAGAGCACGACTGCTTCTACTACAACTGCTGCTTCTAACAATAACACCACGGTTAACTTGTAATATGCAAGACATGTCATCCACCCCATTCGTTCAGAATACTGCATTGGAAATACTGAAGTCAAAAGCAAAGGTTTACTATTCCAGGAAAGTCAGCTATGAAGGAATGAGTTGAAGAGCGGTAGATTGGGACAGGATAGATATGGAATCAGTTCAGAATGGATAGCAACAGTTCACAGAGATTCTGCATAAAGTGCAGATCAGGTTCATCCCATGACTAACCAATTCAAAGGCTGGGATACAGTGACCCAAGTAGTTCGATAAGTCAAGTAAAAAAATATAAGGAGAAAGAAAGAACTCTATGAAGTGATTAAAAAAGAATGGCACCTGAATGAAGAAATAGAAAGCAATAAATTGAGCGCAGTGGTAAAGGAGAGTTAAAGACTCTAAAACACATTTTTTTGTATTAGAACAACAAAAGAGAATAAAGTGAAATGTGTGTCAGAGATACTGTACTTATCAAAAGCCTTTAAATATGGATAAGAAATGGTCGTTGTATCACATGGTCACTTATCAAGGAAGTAACTGACAACATGCATCACATAGACCCAAGACAACGTTCACAGCTTGTGATCTAATATTAGTAACAGAACAACAGAAATGTTACAGCTACTAGAAGGATTAAGATAGATAAATAAATGGCCATGGCTCAATGGTATGCTTCAATTTGTACTTGGAGAAACAAGAGATGTTACTCAGAAGGAATTAACGCAAATCTTGCAGGAGTCACTTAAGACAGGGCTAATACCTACTGACTGCAAAATTGCTAATGTCGCACTAAAAGATTAGTAACCTTTATGAATACTAGGACAGGTGACAAAACCTAGCCTAGTAATTATAAACCAATAATTCTCACTTCTGTTATACAGTATGTAAAGTTATGTAAAAAATTAATAAAGCTAAATATGATTTTGATCAATGAGTGGATGTTGCCTTCTCAGCTTGTTTGGAAACAGCATATCCATAGACTCATGACCTTTAGCCTTTCTGGCCAGTAGGGGTCACTGTTATAATCTGAGACATTGAAAAAAATGATGCTCTTGTGGTACAAGACCCAGCTGAAGCTCTTTCCAACTCAAGCTAGAAAAGAAACATTTTGCATTGCTGGGCACACCAAAGTAGTTTATCACGGTTTTAAATCTAGGGTCAGATGTTTTCGGGATACAAGCGTACATTCACTCTTCAGACTACAAAGGTTGGGACGTCTTCTCGATTTGGATTCCAAAATCATGGGATTGTTCACAGAAACACTTTTCTTAAATGAAAGAGAACAAATTTCACTACTTTTCTGAAAAAAAATATAACATTCAAGTTACCTGTTCAAAGCGAATGCTTCTGAATGGACATATCCATTGGCAATCTGTCAGAAAACAGAGGAACAGTTACAAACAAGAGGAGACCATTTTGGTAATTAGTAGCTATCTGATCCAAGGAATTCATCCAGCCCTTTCTCGAGAAAAGCCAGAGTACAGGCTTCAACAGTACGGCTGGGTAGAGTGTTTCAATGTCCCACAACCCCTTGTGTAAAGAAGTGTCTGCTGTTCCCAGATTTAAATGTGCTCCCACATTGTTTCCACTGGTGACCTCTAGTTCATAGTCAGGCTATGTCAGCTTGTTCACTTTCCAGGGAGGGAAACATGCCATCTTTACCCCTTTGCTGGAAAAGATCCCTTCCCTTTTCTTGGAAATGGGACTGGGATTTTCCTTTACTTTTAATTTGTGAGGAGGGTACATGTTTTGATCTATTTCATTGTCAGGGGAACTATAGGGAAGGCAAATGAATTGTAGGACAGGTGGGAGCCACATTGCCAGTCATGTGGGCTGAGCATTTAACGTGCTCTAAAAAAGTATTTTGAAACGTTTATTTGAATGGCTTTAGCCTCTGTCTTATCTTACTCAGCCTGCTGCTTCTCAACAACTGTCACTTTCAGTCATCTGGAGATTCTGGCCGCAATACAGTGTCATTTCCGGTGCCAGTTCTGTGCCATGACTTTATACACACACACAAAGGTGTGCAATTTATGCCACAGTCAGTGTTGCGCAAGGACATCACAATTGAGATTATTTAGCTTTAATGGATCTGAAGGCTCACCTTAAAAAACATTTAGACAACATCATAAGGAAACAATAATTCAATTAATATGGTAAAGTTAAGATTTGTTTTTTTTATGGACCAAAGTACTGGTCTAATGTCCAATTCCGGCCTATTTCTTCTCCTGTACAGGGTATAATATTCTAACAGCCAGACGTCTTCTTTTCTGTCTGGAACTGTACTCTTCCAGGAGGCTGACTGCTCTTTCCCTGTTGTGGTTTTCTGTGGAGAATGTCAGCAGATGTTCGAGGCGTTGGCCCTCTTTCGGCCTTGGTGACTGTGACATTTGTGCAACAAATGCCTCTTTGGAAAATACATTTTGTGGATGTGAGCTCCGCAGGGAGGATGATGGTAATAATAATCATCATCATCATCATCATCAAGGCGCTTTACAATCAGACAGGCACCAATATACACAGATTTAGATGAGATGATAAAAGTGAGATTTAAACTGAATCACAACATTGGGAAAGATCGCAAACATTTAAAGTGGTGAATATTTAATGTTCGTTATACTAAGGAAAAAAAATAAAATTATGGTCAGAAATTAGGCTCTGACAAAAATTCCAGAGTTTGTCCCTTTTCAAGGCCTACAGGCCTTCTTTGATCATTTTCCTGGTCCATTAAGGGCAGACCTAGATACTATGGATATACCCCAATAAGCAGGATGTCTTCCAAATTTACGATTCTTTACTTTATTTGCAGCGCCTGGCTGTGTTGAACACATTTACTCCCTTTCCCCATCTCCACTAGCTATTTTGTTCTTTATAGCCTGGTCACCCCTCCCTTGGCTGAAGAGTCAGTCATATCACTGTAGCACCACACACCTGGCCATATAAAACACTTGACAGCAGCCAGAATAACAGAACCTAGTGTTTCATGGGAGCCAATCCCACAGGTCAGTCAAATGTGCATCTGTTGTATAATAGGGATAGAAACAGATTGGGACTTAAAGTGGGTTGTTTTGTTCTGGTATGGTTAACACAAAGCAGCAATAACACAATCCGCCTTTGGCGGTGTGGTGCCCAGAGAAAAAACATGTCTCCTGAATTTCTTTGTTTAGTGTTTCGTAGACAAGCTGAACAGCACAGTCGCAAACATACTGTAGGACTTGGGCTATTTGCAGAACTTGTCCTGCTGCATCATGATAATGATAATGATGATGATGATGATTATTATTATTAGCAGAAACAAGCTATATCTCTCTCTAACTCTTTCTTTTCTTTCCCTTTTTGTTTTCCTCCCGAGTACCGATTAATCACGTTTTGACAGAGGCAATTGATCACTTATCAAATGTGCCCGTCAGTGCAGCTTTTGTTTCCAAACATCTGGCGGTGGCTCAAAAGAGTGCCGGCAGTGCCCGGAACAGCACTCTCCGTGGGGATGAGTGCAGGCTGATGGAGAACAAGCAGGCAGAGCGTGTGTGTGTGTGTGTGCGCTGGGGGTTGGGGGGTGGGTTGCCATGAGCAGTAGTATTGTTAGCTGCTGATTCAGAAGCAAGGGGTATTGCCTCAGGTGAGCAGATGCAGAAGGCGTTGGGATAATGTCAGGCCTCACCCCGCCTCTCCCTTCAGACCTTGCTAATTGAGGGTGTTTTTCACAATCGTCTGTCATGCGCTTACAACAAATGCGCCGTATCGCCTTCACGCAGTGGTGTGGGAATACAGGTGTCAGGTATCGATTCCCTAAGGCTCCCCAACGTAATACATGAGAAGTCTTGTCCACGACGATGCAAACACTCTGAAAATCCACGGTGAACAGTTCCAGGTTATTTCGCTTCTTTTATTTTCTGCAGAAGCAAATAAAAAATGATATGACAATCAGGGTCATTTTCAATATTCAATATTTTGTTACAAATAGTAATAATGTTCAGTCTGTTTAAGGAAACACTGCAACCACCACTGATTGTAGTTTGAAGAAAACCTGAGTTGTAATGCCAATTTTGTTGTGGTGATAGGGAATGGGCATTTTTTGTCAGAAAGATATAACTAACTCATTTCAATTTATTTAAATGTATATAGTGCTTTTTCACTCCAATGTGCTTTACATAATCTTATTTATTCTGCTTCATATCCAGTTGTTTTGTTGCCACTAAAATGATGAGATGACGACCCCAGTTGGGACTGTTTATATCACTCAGGTCAAAACAATTATTCTCCATTTAGTTGTTTCACTGGTAACCTCTGATTTGTAATTAAAAAGGAACACTTTTGTTCCTTTTTAATTACTTTTGAAACTTTAATTACTTTTGAAACTAGCTGTTTCGGCTCTCAGTAGCTAATGTGAAGTCTACATTGTAAGGTCAGCTTCAAGGAATCAGGATGTATTGACATGTCTAGCAGAGTGTTAGATTTTCAGGCCTTTGTAAAAGGAAGAAGAGCTTCTCCTCTTGCTCCTTTTTAGAGGGTTAATCTATCAAATC